>NC_090436.1:612405534-612708564 GCF_031143425.1 Pleurodeles waltl | reverse complement strand
GCTGGTTGTGCTGAACCATCAGTATGAAGATGACAGTTTGGTATGTGTCAAGTGGCAAGATGTCAGTAGCTGTGGGGGTTCTCTTCTTTGTATTGGACAAATTCTTGTGTTTGAAGTTTTGGGTCAAAGATCTAGTCAACATCAGTGGCAGTCAGGGAAGTTGCCCATTGAATCTAACTTGGATGTAATGCTTTAGCATTAGGAACGCTTGCTTTGGTGACAGCCTCTAAGGCTGGCACCGGGGTGATGACAATAATGTGTTCCCCTTGGGCAAGTCACCTCTCCTTAATGACAGCCATCTGCACACCAGTCAGAATTGTTTCTGTGAGTGCAAAGCGTTGATCTAGAGTATAAATGTGATTTATATGCTATGGGCACCGTGTCGGTGAACCCGATGGCACCAGCAATTATTCAGATGACCAAATTTGTTTTGTTGTTACGTGTGTGTTAGAAATGGGATCTTTGGTTGGCAGTCAGGTTGCACCCTGTAAAAGCAAGGACCCTCACTCTAGTCATGGTAAAGGAGAATCACACTCAGTTAACCCCCGCACATCCCCTTGGTAGCTTGGCATGAGCAGGCAGGCTTAACTCAGAGACAATGTGTTAAGTATTTGTACCAGCACACACAGTAATACAGTGAACCACTACAAAATTACACTACACAGGCTTAGAAAAAATAGCAAATATTTTTTCTAAATAAACAAGACCAAATACGATAAAAATCCACAATATTCCATTAGAAATATGATCTTAGCAATTAAAATCGCAAAAATAGTGCCTAGAGACACAAATGCTGCAATATGATGTTAAGCAGTGTTGTGACAGAGCAGTTTCCTACAACGCGACACCAATGGCACCGTTTACGGAGTCATACGGACCCCCAGGTTCAGTACCTTCGTAAAACAAGTAGAAAACAGGCTGGTGCATGGAGTCAGGTAGTGAGGTGTTGCTGGATCTGATGCAGTGTCGGTTCCAGTGCTACAAGGCAGAGGACAAGAGGCGTCAGGTCCTCACCGCAGAGCGGTGGAGGTGAGGCGGCATCAGTTGTGAAGTGTCAGTCCCTTGGTTCTGGCAGAGATGAAGTCCAGCAAAGTCACAATGCTGTAGAGCGACCTCACAGGGTCGTGATGATGTCACAGGGCCGCAGGTGCTGTGATGGCATCGGATGTCACAGATGTCGGACTTACAACACTCCAATCTCAGCTAGGTCGCGCAGGATCAGCAGCATCCTTACTGAAGTTGCATGCGATCATCAGGCATCGTTAGACAGGTTTTTCTCCAGAAATATGCTTCTAGGGGCCCAGGAACTCTGGCAAGCTAGAATTCACAGCATGCAGACTCGAAACTGGATGGTGAAACCTTTGCTGACCCTGAGGCTTCAAAACAGGAGGCAAGCTCTACTCCAAGCCCTTGGAGATTCTTCTTCAAACAGGAATGTACAACAAAGTCCAGTCTTTGTCCCCAGAAGTAATCTAAAGTCTGGGGTTTTTGGTCCACTACTTATACCCCTTTCTGCCTTTGAAGTAGGTAGAGTTTAAAGGAAAGTATCTGTTGCTCACAAAATCCTGCCTTGCCCAGGCCAGGCCCCAGACACACAACAGGGGGTTGGAGACTGCATTGTTTGAGGACAGGCACAGGCGTTTCAGGTGTGAGTGACCACTCCTCCTGAGACTCTAGCACAGATGGCCCATCAGGATATGCAGGCTACACCCCACCACCCTTCACGTCACTGTCTAGAGGATATTCACAAACAGCCCAACTGTCAGTTTAACCCAGACGGGGAGTCCACAAACAGGCAGAGTCACCGAAAGGTTTAAGCAAGAAAATGCCTAATTTCTAAAAGTAGCATTTTGAAACTAACAATCTAAAAACCAACTTCACTAAAATATGTATTTTTAAATTGTGAGTTTAGAGACACCAAACTCCTTGTTACTATCTGCTCTTCTCTTAAAAGGGAATCTACACTTTAAGAGCATTTAAAGGCATCCCCCATGATAACCTTTGAGATAGATAAGCCTTGCAACCGTGAGAAACGAATTTGGCAGTGTTTTACTGTTATGACATGTAAAACACATCAGTACATGTTCCACCTTTAACATACATGGCATCCTGCCCATGGGGCTACTTGAGGCCTACCTTGGGGGTGCCTTACATGTATAAAAAAGGAAGGTTTTGGCCTAGCAGGTGGTTACACTTGCCAAGTCAAATTGGCAGGCTAAAACTGCGCACACAGACACTACAGTGGCAGGTCTGAGCCGTGTTTACAGGGCTACTAATGTGGGTGGCACAACCAGTGCTACAGACCCACTAGTATCTATGGTTTACAGGCCCCTAGCACCCTTAGTGCACTTTACTAGGGACTTACTAGTAAATCAAACATGCCAATCATGGAAAAGTCAATTACACATACATTTTATATAGGGTACACTTGCACTTTTGCACTGGTCAGCAGTGGTAAAGTGCCCAGAGTAACAAATACAGTAAATACAGAGTCCAGCACACAGCACACAGTCAAAACATGGGAAGCAGAGGCAAAAAAGACAGGGGAGACCATGCCAAGGATGCCAGGTCTAACAGTGTGTGTAAGTGTTTTGCTTCTACCATGTCTTGCTGCAATCCTCTAAGGATGCGTGTGCTCAACTGTTCAGCATCTGCTTGAGAAATCTTGGCAAATTATATCATACAGTGGTATGATGCATTGTGAATAATCTGGACTGTAAGTTCTGCCAAAATTAAAGAAGCCAAGCAGAGACTGTAGTTTCTTGATAGTATTTGGTAGTTGAAGTTGAGCGCATTTTTCTAAACATTGCGGGCCAGACACTGCCCTCATATGATAGCTCATATTCTAGCAACAATACCATGAGAAAGGCAATTTTAGTTTTCCTAAAATTGGATTTGCAGCAAGATAAATGTTGAGGTCCTCATCTGTGAGATAGATGTCATTCACATGGGACAATGCCTCTGGATCAATGTCAAGCAATATTGATGTTACACAGCCTGGGCTGTTCTTATAGCCCTGGGGCAAACTGCAAAAATGTTTTTGTGAGACAAATGAGAATGCACTTAGGCCCCGACTTTTGTGCACTACGTTTTGGCAGAAAAAAACACTGAAAATATCCAAAACTTTTTTGTATTTTTTACGCACTATGGGGGTCATTATGACCTCGGGGGTCGGTGATAAAGTGGCGGTAGTACCGCAAACAGGCTGGCGGTACATACCGCCACATTATGACATTGACAAAATTTTGGGAATATAGCAATGTCAATGTACTTGTTCACATACCAATGTTGCACAGCTGTAGGCCAGGAGTAAACATAGCAGAGGGGACAAATTAGGACCCAGATCTGTGAAATGTAAACCCAAAGTGACAAGTCAGGGTCTATACACAGAGTGAAAAAGGCAGACTTCTGCTACGTCCTGCAATAGTAGGAGATGTGGGAAGCAGTTCCATCTTCTTACCTGTGTCTCACTGGAAGTATAGCATGATGATGTTGTTTCGGTTGTCTACATCTTCTTCTTCTGCCTCCTATTCTGCACTGTCCACAGGCTCCAAAGCTGCCACAAGACCACCATCAGGCCCATCCTCCTGCAGAAAAGGCACCTGGCGTCGCAAAGCCAGGCTGTGCAACATAAAGCAGGCCACGATGATCTGGTACACCTTCCACCTGTCTGATGGAGGCACCGGAATATGGCCTTCAGGAGGCCTAAGGTGCACTCTATTATGCTCCTAGTTCACCCATGTGCCTCATTGTAGTGCTCCTCTGCCCTTGTCTTGGGATTCCTCACTGGGGTCAGTAGCCATGACAGGTTGGGGTAACCAGAGTCACATGCAAATATCAAGGGACAACTGTTAGACATACTCCAAACATTAGGGAATCTCCCATACCCAGACACCAAATGAAACTGAGTGGGGACTTTAGGCTCACCTATTAGCCACACACGGTGCCTCTGGAGTTGGCCCATCACATAAGGGATGCTGCTATTCCTCAAAATGTAAGCGCCATGCACTGAGCCATGATACTTGGCATTCACATGGGAGATGTACTGGTCTGCCAAACACACCATCTGCACATTCATTGAATGGTAGCTTTTCCGGTTTCTGTACAACTGTTCATTTCTGCCAGGGAGTCGGGGGGGGGGGAAATGCCACATGTGTACCATCAATGGCACCAATGATGTTGGGGATATGTCCCAGGGCACAAAAGTCACCTTTCACTGTGGGCCAATCCTCCACTTGAGGGAAAACAATGTAGCTGCACATGTGTTTCAGCTGGTCAGACAACACTCTGGACAACACGTTAGAAAACATTGTCTGGGACATCCCTGATGCCATGGCCACTGTTGTTTTAAAAGACCCACTGGCCAGGAAATGGAGTACAGACAGGACCTGCACTAGAGGGGGTATTTCTGTGGGATGCCGGATAGCTGAAATCAGGTCTGGCTCCAACTGGGCACACAGTTCCTAGATTGTTGCACAATCAAGTCTGTAAGTGATAATTATGTGTCTCTCTTCCATTGTCCACAGGTCCACCAGGGGTCTGTACACCGGAGGATGCCGCCATCTCATCACCTGCCCCAGCGGACGTGCCCTATGGAGGAGAACGGTGAGCAGAGGGTCATACAACATTTAGGTATTGCAATGTTTTTTTGCAAAAACTTTACAATTTCTCCATGTGCCTTTGTCTATCTGTATTCCTGGCCTAAATAGGTGTGACACAGTTATTTGGCCTGCCATGTGGCCCCCTGAAATGGCGGCTGCCTGACCTGTAAGGTGGGACAAGGAGAAATGAAGTAACTGCACTGGCGTTGTACACCGTCGCGGTAGGTGGTCAAAGACCGCAGCACAATTCAGCATTGGTCAACATTGGGCCCTATGGGTTCCAGGAGCCAATGACGATGTATGCCGGCAGTGATGGTACGCACCACTGAGGACGTAGCCACCATTTTCTAACTGTTCACTCACTTGATACCTGACCTTCAGCAGGAGATGACCTACGCTGCAAGTGCTGCTGTGACCTGTGTCTGGAAGCGACGATGGCTACAGTGTTTGGGGAAAGGGCCCCTGCCTTCACTTCGGAGGAGTTGGAGAAACTAGTGGATGGGGTCTTTCTCCAGTACACGCCACTGAACGGTCCTCCAGACAAACAGGTGAGTACACTGTGAGCATGGAGGTTGGCACATGATTGTATGGAGTGTTGTGGATGGGAGAGGGAGGGGAGGGGGACAGGCCAGCATGTGAGGATAGTGTGTGTGTATGTATGTCTGGGCCAGGGTGGGAGGTTTTTAGGCAATGCGTGAGAAGAACTGTACGGGATAGTAACATCCATTCTTACTTCACTATTCCTCTAGGTCAGCACCCACCAGAAGAAGGGAATTTGGCATGCCATCGCCAAGGAAGTGTGGACCCTGGGGGTCTACCATAGACGGAGTACCCACTGCCGGAAAAGATGGGAGGACCTGCGCAGCTGGAGCAAGAAGATGGTGGAGGCGCAGCTGGGGATGGCCGCCCAATGTGGAAGGGGTGCCCGTCGCACCATGACCCCACTGATGTACCGGATCCTGGCGGTGGCATATCCGGAGTTGGATGGGTGCTTGAGGGCATCACAGCAGCCACAAGGGGGTGAGTACACTCTCATTCAGCTGACTCTGCGTGCTTGACGAGGTGTCTGTGGGGGGGTGGTGGCCTGTGGGTTCTAGTCAAGGGCAGACATGCAAAGATAGATCCATTGTTTTGCAGCCTCATTCCCAGTCCAACCCCAAAGGTGGTATTTGCCCTTTACACATAGTCAGGCTCCCATGGGTGCCAGCTGTGCATGAAATGGGTCTAGATAGAGTCCCCCTTGGGCAGGTGCTTTTCCCCTGCACTGTTAGTGCATGGCTTAGTGCATAGGGCTTCTCCCTGTGTGTTGTGTCTGCCAACGGTAGTGGTGTTGCATGCACTGACCATGTGTATCTTCTGTCTCCCCCCCCTTTTTGTTTTGTCACCCTGTTCTTGCGTGCATTAGCATCATCTGGCGGAGGAGCAGTGGCACTGGAGCAGGAGGGAGCTGCATCCCACATGGCCCTGGAGGGTGAAGTGACAGAGTCTGAAGGCACCAGTGGGACGGATGGCGAGGTGAGCTCCATGACAGGGACAGGAGCATACACCAGCGACAGCGACTCCTTTGATGGGAGCTCCCTTGCGGTGGCAGGCACCTCTGTGCCCACTGCATCAACAGGAACAGCTGCCACCCCCCCTACCAGTACTGCCCTCCCAGCAGCCCCTCAGCGTGTGTCCCGTGCCTGCTCACCACGAAGGGTGGGCATCTCTTTCGCCCCAGGCACCTCAGGCCCTGCCCTAGTCAGCCCTCAGTGAGGAAGCTATTGTCCTCCTGAGATCACTCACTGTTGGGCAATCTACCATTTTGAATGCCATCCAGGGTGTTGAGAGGCATTTGCAACAAACAAATGCATACCTGGAGGGCATTCATTCTGGTCAGGCGGCCCAGAAGAGAGCATTTCAGGCTCTGGTCTCAGCACTGATGGCAGCCATTGTTCCTGTGTCCAGTCTCCCCCCTCCAACTTCCTCCACCAGACCCAATCCCATGTACCTCAGCCTATCCCAAGCACACCATCAAACCAGCATGCACAATCATCAACACACAAGAGTGGACATGGCAAACATAAGCACCACACATCCCACTGGCATTCACACAAGCACCATCCCCATGCAGACACAGCAACATCAACTGCCTCCACTGTGTCTCCCTCCTCCATGTCCTCCTCCTCCCTCCCTGTCTCGTCTCCACTCACACCTGCATGCACTACATCCTCAGCCACTACCTCCATCACCAGCACGCCGATCACCACACACTGCTCATGTGCACTCACCACCCCCACTACCATTCACACCTCCCCTGTGTCCTCTCCCAGTGTGTCTGTGAACCCTCCTCCCAAAGTACACAAATGCAGGCACACACCCACCCAACAGCCATCCATCTCACAACAGCCTCCGGCCCATGCACCTTCACCCAAATTCAGCAAACGTACCCCTCCTACAACCACTACCTCTTCCTCCACTCCCAAACCCCCTCCATCTTCCCGTCCCAGTGCGTCTAAGAAACTTTTCCTGGCTAACATTGACCTCTTCCTTACGCCTACCCCCAGTCCTTCCCCTAGGGCCAGGCTTTCCAGGTCCCAGCCCAGCACCTCAGCCACCAAATCCCCAACCACAGTGGTCCCAGCAACTCCGGTCTCATCGAGGCCGCCACCCATCAGGGCTGCCAATGTGCCACCCAGCGAGGCCAAGGAGCAGGCCATTCCGCCACCTGCCAAGGTGAAGAAGGTGCCCACATCCCAGAGGAAGAAGCCGCACCTACCAGCAAGCAAGGGCTCCTCCAAACCAAAAGGGGACAGTGGCAAGACACCAGCAGCAACATCAAAGGTGGGGAAGGGACACAAGCCGAAGAGCAGGTCAGGACAGGGCATGGTGGCTCCGACTGAGGGACCAGAGTCACCCCTTCTGTCAACCACTACACCAACCTGTACGGCGGTGGACACTGCCACCTGCACCGCCACCTGAACCACCATCAGCAACGCCACCAACAACACCACCTGCACATCTGCTGCCTCAGCAATAGTCCCCAGCATCATCCCCAGTGGGCAGCTGTCCTCAACAGGTGCAGACACATGCACAACCACCAGCACCTCCACCACAGACACTGCCGCAACCACCGCCACCAGCCCGCGATGTGCTCAGACAGTGCCACCACAGCTGACATGGCAATCATCCTCAGTGGGCAGCATTCCGATGCTGCAGGAGACATCCTGGACCCTGCCCAGCGTCCATGAGGCATGACTCTCAGCACTGTTTGTACCTGCAGGTGGCAGGCGAAGTCGCAGCAGGGTGGAGTGTGTCTCTGCCTCCATGGCGTACCATGCTACCTGTTCCCAGGCAATCTCGTGGCACACACACCCATGTTAGGGAATGGGACCTGCCACATTGCAGGTGAAGCACTCTGGGCGCCAATCCCCCTCCAGAACCAGTGGAGAGATACATCCACTTCCTCAGTCCTTGGCAGGACAAAGCACTCTGGGCACAATGCCCCCTCCAGAACCAGTGGAGAGATACATCCACTTCCTCAGTCCTTGGCAGGATGAAGCACTCTGGGCACAAAGCCCCCTCCAGAACCAGTGGAGAGATACATCCACTTCCTCAGACCTTGGCAGAATGAAGCACTCTGGGCACAAAGCCCCCTCCAGAACCAGTGGAGAGATACATCCACTTCCTCATTCCTTGGCAGGATGAAGCACTCTGGGCCCCAAGCCCCCTCCAGAACCTCTGGAGAGATACATCCACTTCCTCAATCCTGGGCAGGATGAAGCACTCTGGGCACCATGCCCTCTCCAGAACCAGTGGAGACTGACATTGACTTGTGAGACTGTGGCTTTGCACTCCCCAGGATAGAGCAGTGAGCAAACCACCCACTGGAAAGACTTGTGAGACTGTGGCTTTGCACTCCCCAGGATAGAGCTGTGGGCAAGTCACCCACTGGAAGGACTTGTGAGATTGTGGCTTTGCACTCCCCAGGATACAGCAGTGGGCATGGAGCCCCCTCGTGGAGCAGTGGTGTTGTGCGTTCATCCGGCTGAGGTGCCCCCCACCACTCCCCCTGATGTGCCTGTTTCATTTCGATCTGATGCCCCTGCAGTGTTCTCTCCATTTTGAGTCAGGTATCTTGTGTGGGCTTCTCCCATGCCTTTTGGAACACTGATCCACGGACGATGTTTGATTAATATCCAGACTTGTGTAGTTGGTGTACATATTTGTATATACTGATTTTTGAAATTGCACTATATGATATTTAATAGATTACACTTGTTACAATAATTACCTTTTGTCCTTGCATTCTTCCAGGAGGTGAGGGGGTGTATATGTAATGTTGCTGCATGTATTTGTGTGTATTGTGTTGCAGGTGAGGGTGGAGGGGGGGGTATTGCATGTTGTGTGTGTGTGTCACTCTCTTTTCCCTCCCACCCTCCCCTATGTTGTAGGTGCAGTACTCACTGTGGTTGTTTACAGCGTTTTTCCTGCGCCTGATACAGAAGGAGGAAGACCAGCATGGGCAGGACCTGTAACTCGGGCTCCATGGCGTCCTGGTTCATCATTGGGTGTTGAGAGGTGAGTGGTTTCCGTTCCAATTCCTGTTTCCGCTGTGCTTGTGATAGCGTTGGTACCACCCCGGAATAGGTGGGGGATAGGCCTCTTGTAATAGTGTGGGCGGTACTTTGTCCTCCGCCTGTCTGTTGGCGGTTACCTTAGCGGTGTTTGTTTCTACCGCTGTGGCGGTCGGAATGTTAAAGTGGCTGTCTATGTTGGCAGTTTCCACCATGGTCGTGATTCCATTTTGTTTTTGGCCTTGCTGTTGGCGGTATTACCACTGCTTTATCACTGACCGCCAGGGTTGTAATGAGGGCCTATATCTTCTTTCGGAGCTCTCTAGATGCAGAGTCTGCTCTCTGACTTGTTCGGTCTTTATTTTGTTTTTGTTTATTCCAGCATTTTTTAGAACCCTCTTGTGCTTGCTTAGTACCATCCATGGGGTGGTACTCTGAATTTCAGGCTTCTTCGGCTTGTCTCCTAAACTATTCCATCCTACACTAGCATCGGTGTCTGAAATAATTTTCCAGCTGTAGAATCTTCCGTAGCCACTGGCATACAGCCAACATTACTGCTTCCCCTTTAATGTTACTGCACATTATTGAGGAGACTGTGTCAATGTTATGCATCAGTCTCATCCCCAAATCTAGGACTGGAGTATCCCTGTGCTCATTTTGAATTTGTTTGAACACTTCCGGAAAGTTGGCCGGTCGGGGTACCATGTGTGGTAGTGTGAATTGCAATGAAGACTGAACCCCATGTGGTGCAGTCATCAACCGAGGGAACCATTCCAAATAGCAAACACATTGTGAGAATTCTGTGTTCATCTTGGGGTCCCGTATAGGGAAACTCTGCTTCTAGCTGGTTCGTTTTTTGTTCTATCCAGAATGGAATCTTTTCATGTTCTGTGGGCACCTTGTCCATGATAGAATGTGCTGTTTGTGGGTTAATCCCAGTAACGGGCAATTGGTGACCAGCTGGTGTAGCCCGTGCTTCCCACCATCTCACAATAAATATAAGGTCTAAAGGCCCTGATTTATGTTTTTTGACGCAAACCTGCGCTAGCGCAGGTTTGCGTCAAAAGGTTTACCGCCGGCTAGCACCATTCCTGGATGCCAGCCATGCGTCATTTTTAAGGAATGACGCTAGTCATCAGTAAGGCCCAATTAGCGTAAAAATAAGTGGCGATAACCGGGTGGTGGAGGCGTAGAGGGAACAGGAGGTTGTGCATCAAAGAATAGCGCTAGTCAGGTTAGAGCCCGAAAAATGACTAATAACTTGACTAGTGTCATTTTTTGACGCACAATCCCCATGGACATGACTCCTGTCTTAGTAAAAACAGGAGTCATACCCCCCTGGGCATGGCCATTGGGCACAGTGCCATGTAGGAGGGCCTAAGTTAAGCCCAACTATGGCACTTTAAAAAAAAAAAGTTAAAGTACCCACATACATTTGCAAGATCCAAACTGCAAAGTTCTCCTGGTGACTTCAACTATATACCTTTGATGTTAGAGTTTGCTTCTCTCAAAAACTCATGTAAATCATTCCATGCATATTCTTCAAAACTCAGTGTTACAAACTAAATTGGTGAGACTCGTTGGTCTCACGTAGGCATGCCATCATATTTATAAAATCATACTCAAGTTTCTCATCTTTTCCATGAATTCTTTCAACAAAGTGTTTTGCAGACATATTTTGTACATTAACTCATGTCTTAAGAATCTGTTTAACAGCATATGACAGTATAGACCAATCACTTTCAAACAAGAGAATTGGAATACATATTGAATATTTTAGAAATTAGGTTTCTAGTTGGCAGAAGTATGCACCCTGTCCAAGTAGGAGCACAGTCCTATTCAGGGTAAGTCAGGTACCCACCTAAATTAACCTGTGCTCACCCTTTGGTAGCTTGGCACAGAGCAGCCAGGCTTAACTTGGGAGGCACCGTATAAAGTATTTGTGCAACACTGAAATTACAGTAGCACAGTGAAAAGCACCACAAAAAGACTCCACACCAGTTTAGAATAAAGAGAATATTTATTTGAGTATAACAAGACCAAAACAACAAAAATCCAATCAAGATATGATGTTTTTTTTAAATAAATCACAATGTAGTGCTTTAAAGTCAATAGCACTAAACGGTTACTTGAGGTCTTGCTAGACAGGGCTAAATCCAAAGTTCAGGCCGACCGTGATGAAGGACAGGCTTGCTACTGGACTCGCGCGAAGCCAGCTGAAAAAGTACCTTGGATGGATCAAGTGTTGGCGTGGAAGACTGGATGCATATGTTCCGATCTGCGCAATTGGGTAGATGCATTGCCGCCAGGCCTCCTAGCCGGGTCCTTTGTTGGTGTTGAGCTCCATTAAGATGTAGGTGCTGCATCACTATCAAACCTCACAGTCGGGTCCCGCTTCATCATTGAATCAGCAATGAGTCAGCTTCAGAGGGCACTGCATCGGTTCCACGCAGTGCAGCGGCCTCAATGCATTGTTTTATTGGTAGAAAACAGCTGCAGAACCCACTTCTGAAGCCGAGGACTGGATTTGTCCCATCAGATAAGGAAGGACTCACAGTTGACAGAGTGGAAGGAAGTCTTTGATGGCCCTAAGACTTCAAGAACAGGATGCAAGCCAGCAAGCCCTTGGAAAAATTGGGTTCAAGGACATAGAGAGCAGACCAGTCCTTCTCACTCACAGGCAAGAAACAGCAGGCAACAGGCCAAAACAACAAAACAGGTAGCAAAGTGGCAGTCCCTCCTACTGCACAGCAATGAGCAGGCAACAGGCCAGCAAAACAAAGCAGTTAGCAAAATTACAGTCCCTCCTGCAGCACAGTAGCTCTTCTTCCAACCAGAATGTCCTTGGTTCCACCAAAGTTCTGTATTGGTGGGGTTATGGGTCCTAGTTGAGCCTTTGAAGTGGGGGAGACTTAAAAATTAGGACTTTTAAGTATACAAGTTCCATGCCCTTCTTTCCCAGCTCCAGGCACTCTACAAAGGGGTATGAAGCCTTTTGTGTGGGGAGAGGCCCAGTCCTATTTAGGTGCAAGTGTCAGCTCCTCAGTCCCATCTTGCCCACAAAGACCCATCAGCCTGTGATGAGCCATCAGGAGCCATCAGAATGTAAATGTCACACCCCAGTTTCCTTTGTGCGTGACTATCTAGAGGGAATACGCAAACCCCCACTGTCATCTACCCCAGACATGTATTGAGCGACAGGCAGAGGCACAGAATGATAAAAGTAAGAAAATGACAACTTTCTTAAAGTAGGTTTTTCAGACTTACAATTTAAAATCTGACTTTACCATAAGTTGTGATTTTAAATTGTGAGTCCAGAGACACCAAAGTCCATATTTCTATCTTGTCCCAATTGGAAATTACACTTAAAGGTTGCTTCAAGGCAAGCCCAATGTTAGTCTATAGGAAAGGTATGCCTTGCAGTATTGAAAAACAAATTTAATAGTTTTTCACTACAAGGACAAGTGAAACTTAAAAGTACATGTCCAACTTTTTAAATACACTGCAACCCGCCCTTGGGCTGACTAGCATCTACCTTAAGGATGGTGTATATGTAATAAAAAGGAAGTTTGGGCCTGGCAGCTGGGTGCCCTTGCCAAGTCAAAATGACAGTTTCAAACCACACACACAGGCTTTGCAGTGGCAGGCCTGAGACATGGTGTGAGTGTCCTGAAGTGGGTGGCACAATCAGTGCTGCAGGCCCACTAGTAGCATTTCATTTACAGACAAAGCATATATAGTGCACTTTACTAAGGACTTACAAATCAATTAAATATGCCAATTGTTGACAAGCCAATGTTATCATGATTAGAGTACAGGGTACCTGTAAATAGAACTGGTTAGCACTGGTTAGCAGTGGTAAAGTGCACTGAATCCTAAAGCCAGTAAGATTAAATCAGAAAAACAGGAGGTCAGAATTCAAATCATCAGGGGAAACCATGCCAAGTATGCAGGGTCTAACAGAATACTTTGTCAAGATCTATGATCCTCTGAATATGATCTTTTTGCACAGGGCGGTCATTTTACCTTCCACCTATTCCAGTTGGAAATAGTTGAGGAAAACATCGAACCTCTAAACTTTTCTCCCACATTCTCTTTAAAGCTCTTTTAACGTGTTTTGTTTGATACAGTGGCATCCCCCATAACCCCTTTTGAATGTAGTGAATGGATACTGTAGTACCCATATATTTCTTCAGATCTACTTCTATTCACTTTTTCTAACTGTCCACTTGAAGGCAACATTCCTTCCTCTAAGCAAGTTCCATGTTTGACAAAATGTACATCTTTATAATATAATACACATTATTCTCTTTCAAATATAATGCAGTTTTCGTCAACTTATTCACATTCATTAGTTTCAATATTGATTTGAAATCTAAAGTTAAACCCACAACTCCACTTTTAAGCCCTTTCTGAAGCTCAATGAGTGGTAGTTTCCCAGTAATTTGGTTCCATGCGAACTATTGATTCAGATGTGAATGTTCCTCTGGAATTTCAACCTGCTCTAACCTATTGTGTATTACTCTGGTAGGCATTTTGCTGTCCTCTAAATTGTCATTGCACTTGCACATGATTTGGTGTCTCAACAAATCAAAACGTTTCTCCACAAATAAACACACCGCAAATTCTAGCCACTTTTCTCTGTTTTCTTCTTCATTTTTAAGCATACATCAACATTTTGAATTTGGCCTTTGTAGGGAGTTCACCAACACAAATACACACATAGGCCCTCATTATGGCATTGGTGGTAAATCCCACTTACCGCCATGCTGACTGCCACCAACATACCGCCGCCGCGACGGATATCCGTTCACCATATTATGACACAGACACCAATCCTTCACTATTCAGCCACAGACACAAGTCCGCCACATCAAAGGTCAGTCGTAAACTGGTGGTATCCAAACCCACACCATTACGCAAACAGAACAGCACCCATCACATTTTGACCCATGAACCACCACAGCGGATATTCAACCACGGTAAACCATTGGCGGCCAAAATACACACACACAAACAAAACAACACCACATTGGACTATTAAAAAACCACACACCTGACACCCATACACACACCACACCCACACGACTATAAAACACACACCCACAGTATCCTCAACCCTTTACGAATACAAATAATTGCCACCAGAGAGAGACAGCAAGACCACAGACAAAACCAGAGCCACACACCACCATCACCTATACACCACCCACGCACCCCACATCACACACCCCAACACATCACCCTACACACCCTCACCCACACAACTCACACAACACCAATGGCACCACAAAGATACCCCAGATTCTCAGAGGAGGAGGTAAGGGTCATGGTGGAGGAAATCATCTGGGTAGAGACACAGCTATTTGGAGCACAGGTGCAGCAAATATCCATTGCCAGGAAGATGGAGCTATGGCAGAGGATCATGGACAGGATCAACGCTGTGGGATAGCACCCAAGAACCAGGGACAACATCAGGAACAGGTGGAACGACCTACAGGGGAAGGTACGTTCCATAGCAGCAAGACACCAACTCATTGTACAGAGGACTGGAGGTGGACACCCACCTCCTCTCCCACCACTGACAACATGGGAGGAGCAAGTTGTTACGAAGTAACTCCAAAGATCTGGAAGTCGTATGGTAAGTCTTTATTAATACAGCATCCACAACAGTGCCTGCTGCTTCTTGCTTCTTCCTTCACTCCCAACCGTCTTCCCACAGAATCCTCTGAACATCTCCATTCTATTCTCTGACATCATTGATCAATGATGTCGGAGACCTCCCAAGACCACAACACATCTCCTTCCCATAGAAAACATAAAATAATTTAACTTCGCTATATATCAAGTAACACTACAACACAGTGATATAAGGAATACAAGGAAAGAAAAGAAGATCAACGCAATGCAATACATAACAGGTAAAACAAAGATGGTGGCTCATTGTCAAAAACGTGACTTTAGCTAAGGCAACAGAAATGGAAATGGAATAACCATAAATTATCAGTATATGAACAATATGTAATTACACACACAATGTTACTGACATAGCTTCCTTAATGTGTAAAATCTTCCAAGTATTTGGGAGTTGTTTTATTCCTTACACTCCTTATAATCTTCTCTCCAGGATCAGATCTACCAATATTTTCCTCCCTGTACCTTCCCTCAGTCAATGGTCTCTCATTCACACATTTGGCTAAGCGTGACATGCTCCACACATCACCCCCTTCCAGAACAACAACATTCTTCCTCACTTGCACAATTTTCTTCGGTCCCATAAACTTAAACGACCCTTTCTTTGACCAGAAAGGCTTCTTAACATACACCATATCACCTACATGCCAACATCTTTGATGAGCACCATGTTTTACATCAAATGCTTCCTTATATTTTGCTTGATTCGCAATAACTCTGTGTCGGATGGCATCATTACCATCTGGTGAATCCCTAATCTCTTTATCAGCCAACAACCATAAGGGATTAAGTTAAGAACCCGCCAATCTACCTCTCAATATTCTAAAAGGAGACATACCCACAACAGCATTAGGAGCATTTCTGTGGGCCCATAATTTCTCCCTGAGGACATTTTTTAAAGGTATACATTTGTCCATGGCAGTCTGTGCACTAGCTACCACCAACTGGTTCATCTTTTCCACCAACCCATTGGCTTGGGGGGAATATAAGGCAGTACGAAAGTGAGAGATAGCTAGATTATTGAGAAAATTCTTCATTTCCAGCGAAGTAAATTGTACACCATTATCAGTGACTATCACCTTTGGAATACCCTCACATGCAA
The DNA here is from genome assembly GCF_031143425.1 of Pleurodeles waltl. Lineage (NCBI taxonomy): Eukaryota > Metazoa > Chordata > Amphibia > Caudata > Salamandridae > Pleurodeles > Pleurodeles waltl. The sequence goes on along the minus strand of NC_090436.1, from coordinate 612,692,611 downwards.
AAACATCAGTTAGGAACTCTATAACAACTTTAGTGGTGATGGCACTCACACAACTTGCAGTGACCCATTTGGACATATAATCAACTAACACAATTGCAAATCTCTCATTGTGAGGTAAAGCCTCAAACGGTCCCACAATATCTAAACCAAGTTTGCACCATGGTTCATCAGGGACACGGATCGGGGATAAAGGAGCAGTTCTTACACTTTTGGATTTATCACTCCTTGCACAATACATACAATCTTTTACAACCGCCTCAACATGTCTATCTAGGCATGGCCACCAATAGCATTCTCTAACACTGGCCTTTGTTAAATTCCTGCCTAAATGTCCCTCATGAGCTAAATTGACCAGCCTCTCGTACAACCCAACTGGAGGAACCAACCTATCACATCTGTACAGATCATTTCCAACAATACTTAATTCATCTTTGACATTCCAAAATGCTTTAACACCATCTGAACAGTTGCATAAATCAGGCCAACCCCTCACAACGTATTCTGAAACCAGCATGCGAACAGTGTCTCGTTCACATTCCGACTCCCAACTTTCCTTATCAATAGCTGGTTCTTTAATCCACAAAACTGGAATTTGATCATCCATAGTGTAGTCCACCAAAGGTAATCTAGAAAGGAAATCTGCCGGAATGTTATCTTTCCCTGGTAGGTACTCCACATGGAAATTATATTCCATTAGACCTTCAACCCAACGCTTGATGCGTGGAGTTGTGTTCTCAATATTACGGCACGAAAACATCTGCACTAAAGGTCTGTGATCACTTCTAATTACAAACGGCAACCCCCAAAGATAGTACTTGAAATGGTTAACGGCCCAATTGCACGCCAAAGCTTCACGCTCTATTACTGAATAGCGGACCTCTGCCTCTCTAAGAGAACGAGAGGCAAAGGCCACTACTTTCTCTTCACCATCAACTAATTGTGAGAGAACCGCACCCAAACCCTTCAGACTAGCATCCGTGGACAACAAAGTTTTCCTCCTAGTATCAAAATGGCCCAGTGTAGGCATTTCACCAATTCTGGATTTAACAAAGTTAAAAGCCTCTTCACACTCTGAGGACCACACAAAATCCACACCTTTCTTTAGCATGGCTCTTAACGGTTGCACTACACTTGCAAAATTTCTAATAAACTTCGAGTAATATTCTGCTAGACCAAGAAATGAGCGCACTTGATCTCTTTCAGAAGGAATGGGCATCGATATGATAGATTTGGCCAATTACACTTTAGGTTTGATACCATCGCCAGAAATGGTGTGTCCTAAATAAGAAACTGTTCCAACCTTGAACTTGCACTTTTCTTTCTTTAAGGTCAATCCTTTTTCTTTTAATCTCCTCAGAACTGCTCTAAGAACAATATTATGCTCCTCTTCATTTTCACTATAAATTAACATATCATCTTGAAAGAATAGGACAGAACTCAAACCCTTAAGCACTTCCTTCATTATTCTTTGAAAACACGCAGCTGCTGACGCTAACCCAAATGGCATTCTAATAAACCTAAAAGCTCCCAAAGGCGTAACAAAAGAAGTTAAGTGTCTTGATTCCTCATGAAGTAAAATTTGATGATAGGCCGCAGATAAATCTAACACACTAAGGGCCTCATTACGACCCTGGCGGGCGGCGGAGGCCGCCCGCCAGGATGCCGCCCTCCATAATACCGCTCCGCGGTCAGAAGACCGCGGAGGGTATTATGAGTTTTTCCCTGGGCTGGCGGGCGGTCTCCAAAAGACCGCCCGCCAGCCCAGGGAAAAACTCCCTTCCCACGAGGATGCCGGCTCGTAATCGAGCCGGCGGAGTGGGAAGGTGCGACGGGTGCTACTGCACCCGTCGCGTATTTCACTGTCTGCTACGCAGACAGTGAAATACTAGCGGGGCCCTCTTACGGGGGCCCCTGCAGTGCCCATGCCATCGGCATGGGCACTGCAGGGGCCCCCAGGGGCCCCACGACAATCCTTACCGCCATCCTGTTCCTGGCGGCTCGGATGGCGGTAAGGATTGTCAGAATCCCCTCGGCGGCGCAGCGAGCTGCGCCACCTTGGAGGATTCTTAGGGGCAGTGGAAAACCGGCGGGAGACCGCCGGTTTTCCCTTTCTGACCGCGGCCAAAGCGCCGCGGTCAGAATGCCCAAGGGAGCACCGCCGGCCTGTCGGCGGTGCTCCCGCCCCCGTTGGCCCTGGCGGTTCTCTACCGCCAGGGTCATAATGAGGCCCTAAATACCTTGGCTTGTGAGAGCATGGTTAAGGTTTCATTGATATTTGGCAAAGGTTGGCGATCTACCCATATGCACTGGTTTAGACTTCTCAAGTCCACACACATTCTAATTTTAGAACCCTTGTCCTTGGGAACTAAAACAATGGGAGCCAACCATTCCGAAGCTTCAATCTCTTCTGTAACTCCTAAACTCTGTAATCTATTAAGTTCATCCTGCAATGGAGATAACATCAAATGAGGCACTTTCCTTACTTTATGTACTACTGGTTTAGCAGAAGATTTCAAAATTATTTTATGCTTGAAATCTGCCAATAGCCCTAATCTGTCACTGAACACTTCAGGAAATTCATTCACAATTGAAGCATCACTTCCTATATGAGATATGGAAAGAACCTGTTCGGGAGAATTTGGGTTGAGAATAATGCCCAGATCTTTTTGATGTCTCCACCCCAACAAGTTATCTCCTCGTTTGGCCACATACATTTTCCCTACAGTTTCACGCCCCTTGAATTTAATTGTCATCAAAGAGTAACCAAATAAATCAATTCGTTGACCACCATAGCCTATGGGGTTAATATCAGGAGGGGAAAGTTCAATGTGATCATTACCAAAAATTGGCTCCCAGTTTTTATCACCTATTAAGGTAAAAGGAGAGCCCGAATCCGCAAGGACAGGAACAATTTTACCATCAATCTCTATATCACATTTTGGCATGACTAACTTGGTATCACTACTTATAGAGAAATTCTGAGTATCAGAACACTTCACATTTAAGATCAACTGTTGACTTGATATGGTTTCATCTATCACATTTATCTTCTGATTTTTGCAAACTTTTGCTAAATGTCCTTTCTTCCCACAATTCCTGCAGTTAACATTCCTAGCAAAACATCTTGGATTACTAGCTAAATGTCCAGAACTCCCACATTTGTAACATTTAAACTTGGACTCTTTGGGCATCTCGCTACGAAGTAACTCCAAAGATCTGGAAGTCGTATGGTAAGTCTTTATTAATACAGTATCCACAACAGTGCCTGCTGCTTCTTGCTTCTTCCTTCACTCCCAACCGTCTTCCCACAGAATCCTCTGAACATCTCCATTCTATTCTCTGACATCATTGATCAATGATGTCAGAGACCTCCCAAGACCACAACACAAGTCTTGGCAACACTTTACTATTATCACCCCCCTACCTGCATACCATCACATACCCCCACCCCCACCCTCAATCCCATCACTCCATCACCTCCAATACACTCCACCATCACATTTCACTCATTCCAATGCCAAGCCCTGCATGCCATACCAATTCATGGACACCACTCGCAGACTTGAATGTACACCTATCACTAAAGCATGCACACTAGAGAGAATCAGCTAACCTACCACATACCAACTTACACAAGTGAAAGCCGCCAGGGCAAATACAACCAAACAAGGCAACACACCGATGCACAATATGCAACACACACAAAAAAATAACACTGCATTTACACTTCCACATGTACCCCAGCCAATGTCAGTGGTGAAGAGGTACCAGCACTGTCCAGTTCCCCCACAGAAGAGGCCCACAGTGATGATAGCAACTCTGGTCACCTGGAACTAGATGACCATCCTGCCCCATCAGGGACCTCTGGACAGTCGGTTACCCAGCCACAGTCACACACCACCACAGAGCCTCCCCTATCAGAAAACACCACTACAGCACCCACCCAGCATACACATACCTCTGTCCCCAGGACACGTCAATCAGCAGTGTGTCCACCTCTACAGGGACCCCAGGCTACACCTAGAGACTATTGCCAAGACCGCTGCCAGGAAGTGAGACTCTCCTTATTGTCACCCTTGTGTCCCACTCTGTCACCCTGTCCACCTTGAACTGCCATTGCTCCCCTTCCTATGTCCCCTTGGACAATGCACCTGTGCTACCAATAGACTGGAACAATACCCTGGACTTTCTTCCATCACCACCCCATCCCAATGCACTTGCCCCTCTACTTCTTCTCACTTAAATAAACACACTTTAAAAAAATACAAGTATGGAGTATGTTAAACCTATTTTAGTATATAGTGGTTTAACCAGGTTCAAACATTGCAATTCAACTGTACAGTAATGTTCAAATAGGAAAGACCTGTAGTTGGCTGCAGTGATCACACCAGGAGCGATAGTGGGGCACCAACATCTGCAAAGTGAGTTGCCAAAGGGTACAGTGAGTGGGCATAGAAGTGGGAAATAACAGCATGCCAGTGACAAAGATAAACCGTAAATTGAAAATGAAATATGAAGTAACACTGTCTTACTTGTGTGTCATTGGAAGTATTGTCGAATCACTGCAGTCCTGTTGTCCTCATCCTCATCCTCTGCCTCCTCATCCTCACTGTCCACAGGATCCACTGCTGCCACATGGCCATCTCCAGCCTCCTCCTCCTGCAGAAAAGGCACATGGCGTCTGAGGGCCAGATTGGGCAACGTGCAGCATGCCACGATTATCTGGCAGACCTTCTTGGGTAAGTAGCATAGGGATCTACCTGTTAGATAGAGGCATCGAAATCTGACCTTCAGGAGGCCAAATGTACATTTGATAATCCTTCTTGATCGCCCATGTGCCTCATTATAACCTTCTTCTGCCCTTGTCCTGGGATTCCTCACAGGGGTCAGTAGCCATTGTAGGTTTGGGTAAACAGAGTCACCTGCAAAGATCGAGGGACAACATTTAGCCACACACTATCCCATATGGCCCACACCATACCCATACCCCAACATCTACTGGGTGGGAACCAGGGCTCACCTATTAGCTACAATCTGTGCATCTGTAGTTAGGCCATCACATTTGGGATGATGCTATTCTTCAGGATATAGGCATGATGCACTGACCCAGGATAATTAGCATTGACATGGAAGATGTACTGGTCCACCAAGCACACTATCTGGACATTCAAGAGTGAAAAGTCTTTTGATTTCTGAACACCTGTTCATTTTGATGGTGGGGGACAAATGCAATATGTGTACCATCAATTGCCCCAATGATGTTGGGGATATGTCCCATTGCATAGAAGCCAGCTTTCACTGTGTCCTAATCCTCCACCTGGGGGAAAACAATGAAGCTGCACATGTGTTTAATCAGGGCAGACAACACTCTTGTGAGCACTATTGAGAACATTGACATTCCTGCCACCAAGCCCACTGTCACTTTGAAAGAACTAGTTGCCAAGATATGGAGCACAAATAGGACTCGCACAAGAGGGGGGATCCTGGTGGGGTGACGGATAGCAGATATCAGGTCAGGCTCCAGTTGGGCACACAGCTCTGTGTTTGTGGCCCCGTCAAGTCTATAGGTGAGGATAATGTGCCTGTCCTCCAGTGTTGCCAAGTCCACCAGGGGACCTATTCATCCGCAGCAGTAGCAAGGAGCCGGTCACAAACTGTACATCGCAGCCACAACATTACAATGCCTGATATTAAATTTCAGTGCATAAGTGGCATTTGTCCTGTATGTCCAATTTTGAACTGTGACACAGTTATTATCTAGGGCCTGACCCCCCTGAAATGGCTTCTGCCTGTCCTGTGTGGAGAGACAGGTGGGAGTGAGGTAATTCCGCTAACATTGTGCGCCGTTGTGGTAGGCGGTCAGGAACCGCGGTGCAACTCCTCATTGGTTATTATTGGGCCCTATGAGAGACAGTAGCCAATGGTGATTTACAACGGCGGTGACAGTATGCACCACTGCGGATGTGACCGCCATTTTCTATCTGATCACTCACTTGATACCTGACCTTCAACAGGAGAGGACCTACACTGCATGTGCTGCTGTGACCTGTGTCTGGAACCTACCATGGCTCGTGTGACTGGGGAAAGGGCCCCTGCCTTCACCTTGACGGAGTTGGAGCGACTGGTGGATGGGGTCCTACCCCAGTACGGACTGCTGTATGGGCCTCCAGACCAACAGGTGAGTACACTGTGAGCACGATGCATGGGGCATGAATTCATGAAGTGGTGTGTGTGAAGGCCTAGCGTGGGGGGGTGGATGTCCCCTGGGCAGCGTGCAGCTTGTGTGCTGGGCCCTGTGTATGCAGATGGAAATGTGAAGGGGTATGGTGGGCCATAAGTGTAACAGGCAGGACGGTCTGACTGATATCTTTTTTTCCTGCGTGTATTTCTCTGCAGGTCAGTGCCCATCAAAAGAAGGGTATATGGTGTGCCATCGCCAAGGACGTGTGGACCCTGGGGGTCTACAGCAGGCAGAGCTCCCACTGTTGGAAACGGTGGGAGGACCTGAGACGCTGGGCATGGAAGACGGCGGAGGCCCCACTGTGGATGGCCTCCCAATGAGGAAGGGGTACCCATTGAACCGGACCGCCCTGCTGGCCCACATACTAGCGGTGGCCCATCCGGAGCTGGATGGGTGCTTGAGGGTATCACAGCAGCCACAAGGGAGTGAGTATAGTTCCCATCATAACAACTTACGCATGGTAGGGGGGTACCCGGGTGGGGGATGTGTGTCAGTGGGTGCCCCTAGGCCAGGCTGACATTGCAGCGTAGGTCCCCTGGTGGCTAGGGTTCTGAAGTGATAATCCTGCTACCTAGCTTAGAGGCATCCACTACTGGCCAGGGCTGTGTGGGTCCCAGATGTGCTGCAGTTGGCGGTATGTGCCCCTACCCATGCCCTGGTAGCTAGCATTATTACTGGTAGTGCATTGCTTTGTGCATAAGGGTGTTCCCTGTGTGTGACAGTGGTGTTTACGTCAACGGTGGTGTTGGAGCAGCCATTTACCAAGTGTATCCTTTGTCTCTTCCCCCACCTTTTTGTCTAGTCACCCTGTCCTTATGTGCATCAGCATCATCTGGCAGAGGAGCAGAGGCACCAGTGACGGGGGGAGCTGCATCCCACAGGACCCAGGAGGCAGAGTCTACCCACGGTGAGGGTAACAGTGGGACAGAGGACAAGGGGAACATCCCACAGCGGAGACAGGAGGAGACAGTTTGGACACAGATACCTCCTCTGATGGAAGCTACCTGGTGGTGGCGAGACACTTCTGTGACCACTCCAGCTACAGGTACAGCCACAACCCCCTTACCAGCACCGCCCTCCTAGCAGCACCTCAGCGAGTTGCCTGGGCCCGCTCAGCCAGGAGGGTCAGCATCTCCTTCGCCTCAGGCACCTCAGGCGCTGCCCCAGTTAGCCCTTCTGGCCTGAGTGAGGAGGCTATTGACCTCCTGAGATCCATCTCTGTAGGGCAGTCAACCATTGTGCAGCCCAAATGCAACAGACTAATGCATTCAAGGAGTGCATTCACACTGGCTTGGTGGCCTAACAGAGATCAATCCAGGGTCTGGCCTCCTCTATGATGGCAGGCATTGTCCCTGTTTCCACCCTCCCCTCTCCAACTTCCTCTTCCCAACCCATTCCCCTCAACCCCAACCTATCCCAAGCACACAGGCAGATGAGCATGCACACAAGACAACACTTGAGAGTGGCATAGGCAAACATAAGCACCACACATCATCCCGCAGGCACTCACACAAACACCATGCAGATGCAGACATACCAACATCCACTGCCTCCACTGTGTCCCCCTCCTCCTCCCCCTCCACCTCCCTCCAAGTTCCGTCTACACTCACACCTCATCCACTACCAACCTCACCACCACACCTAGCAGAACACACACCTCACTTGGAGGCACCACTACAACAGCCATGCACACGTCCCCTGTGTCCTCTCCCACTGTATCTGTCACCCCCCTCCCAAAGTACACAAACACAAGCACTCAGACACCCAACAGCCATTCAACTCACAACAGCAACAAGCCCATGCACCAGCACCCAAACACAGCAGACACCTCCTACAACCACTCCCTCTTCCTCCACTCCCAAACCTTCTCACTCTCCCCACCCCAGTGTCCCTAAGAAGCTTTTCCCCTCCATCATTGACCTCTTCCCTACACCTCCCCCCGTCCTTCAAGTCTGGCCAGGGTGCCGAAAACCCAGGCAAGGTCCTCAGCCACCCAGTCCACAGGACCAGTAGTCTCCACACCCACTCATGGTGGGAAAAGATCCAGGGCACCAGCCAGCCTCAAAGAAAGTGTGCCTGCCCCAGCTGCTGCCCGGAAAGGCAAGGAGCCTGCCCCAGCTGCTGCCCGGAAGGGCAAAGTGCCTGCCCCAAGTGCTGCCAGGAAGGGCAAGGAGCCTGCCCCAAGCGCTGCTAAGAAGGGCAAGGGTCCTGCACCAGCAGACAGGAAGGACAAGGGGCCTGGTGCAGGGACTCAGTCAGAGCCCCCACCACCAACCATGGTTGTGCAGCCATCCGAAGCTGCAGGGGATGGGCTGGAGCCTCCCCCATCACCACCAGCAGCAGCAGCACCGCCACCACCAGCAGTGGGCAGCCATCCGAGGCTGCAGGGGATGGGCCAGAGCTTCCCCCCACCAGCAGCAGCACCGCCACCACCAGCAGTGGGCAGCTGTCTGAGGCCGCAGGGGATGGGCTGGAGCTTCCCTCCACCACCACCAGCAGCAGCAGCACTGCCAACACCAGCAGTGGGTAGCCACAGAGGCTGCAGGGGATGGACTGGAGCTTGCCCCCACCACCACCAGCAGCAGCACCAACAGCAGTGAGCAGCCATCCGAGGCTGCAGGGGATAGGCTGGAGCCTCCTCCCACCAGCGGCTGCAGCAGCACCACTACCACCACTGAGCAGCTGTCACCACCGGAGGACGGTTTGTAGTCCTGCCTCCATGGCCACTGTGGGCCCTGCCCTCTACAAATCCTGTGGGAATGACACCAAGCTGAGAGACTGTGACCTTGCACTCCCCAGGATCCGAAGCGCAGGGCATGATGCCCCCTCCAGAACCAGTGGGTAAGCCACCCACTTGAGAGACTGTGGCCTTGCTCTCCCCAGGACCAAGCATAGGACATGTTCCCCCTCCAGAGCATGTGGGCAAGTCACCCACTAGAGAGACTGTGACCTTGCACTCCCCAGGACAGAACACAGGGCATGTTGCCCCCTCCAGAGCCAGTGGGCACGTCACCTACTTGAGAGACTGTGGCCTTGCACTCCCCACGACCAAGCACAAGGCATGTTGCCCCCTCCAGGACCAGTGGTGTTGTCCATCTGCTGGCTGAGGTGCACCCCGTTCCCCAGAGGTGCCTGCCTATTTTCCAACTGATAACCCCTGCAGTGTTCTCTCCATGTTGGTGCAGGTGACAAGTGGGGGACTTGGACTTTGGCCTGTGGCCCTGTGGCCCACGCACGATATGGACTGGGAAGCGTCCCTTGAACTGTACATATATATATATACCATTAGGTTGATTTTTTGTATTTCTACTGTATTTATATTATAACACTCACTTTTCATCAATTCCTGTAGTCCTTGCATTATTCTTGAGGGGTTCGGGGTAATTATGTTTTATTATTGCATCTGATTGTGTGTATAGTGTTGGGGGTATGGGTGTGTGTTGTGCGTGTGTGTATCACTCTCTTTTTCCTCTACCCCTCCCTTGTGTGCTAGGTGGCTGTACTCACCGTCGTCGGCTTCGCCGTTGTTGGTGTTCATGGTGGAGCAGGACGTAGAAGAGCATGGGAAAGATCTGAAGTTCAGGCACCATGGCGGCGTGGTTGTTCCCTCTGTCTCCCAAGGTCCTTTCCCTTCTGTGTTCTGTTTCCGCCAGGCTTTTGATGTCGTTGGTACGCCCCGTAATAGGTGGCAGATTTGTGTCTCTTAATATGGTGGGCGGGACATTGACTACAGGCTGGCTGTAGGCGGCTACCGCCCTGGTGGCTGTTGTTTCCGCCCTGGCGGTCGGTGAGGTAAATTGGCTGTCTATCTGAGTTTGCACCACCATGATCATAATTTGGCAGTAGTTACCGCCAGCCTGTTGACGGTATTAACCCCAGTATTAGCCCCACTTTATCGCAGACCGCCAGGTTTGTAATGAGGGCCATAGTTTGGTTTCTCTGTAGAATCTGCATTAAATGTTTCTACTTCTTGTCTAAAGTTATCAGTACTAATATTTGTTTTTTGTTCCTCTAACCTGAGCATACCAACTCTTCGTTTTGGTGAGATGCCACTCCAGCACTGAAGAAGTGTAAATGAATATCTGTACAAACATTTTCAACCTGTGATAGTGTATCATACAGCAGTGCTTTGTTCATTTCTCCTAAACACAATGTGATACTTTTTACAAAGCAAAGTCTTCTAACTAAATTTTACATTGTTGAATGATGTTCAGCCAGCATTCAAAATGATGAAAAGTACTGTTCTGAAAAAATGAAACCGAAACGTATCATTTTTTCATTTTGTAATGCATCTCGTTTTCCTTTAAGGATTACAAAAAAAAAAAAATGCTTTATTTAAAAGCAGTCACAGACATTGTGGTCTGCTGTATCCAGCAGGCCACCATCACTGTGTCCCTGTGAGTGCTGCAAGTCGCAAGGGGGCAGCAAATTGCGACCCACCTCATTAATATTGGTGAGGTCGGGTCTGGTGGCTTAGTGGACTAATGCGTCCACTATAGGGGCCTGTGTTTGATCTCATGGTCACAGGTTCAAATCCCGGCAGGTTCACTCAGCCTTTCATCCAAAATTCTGAGGTCGATAAAATGAGTACCATTGAGTTGGGTAACAATAAACATCTGTTATTCAGCGCCAAGATGCCTGCGGGTGAACGTGCGCTTTACAAATACACATGTTATGTTATGTTAATATTAATGAGGTGGGACTTTGCGACCCCCTTGCGAGTCTCAGATGGTGTCAGGGACACCATCCTGCATCTTGAATTGCGACTCGCAAATTGTGAATCGTAATTCAGGACATACCTACATCTGGCCTTTAATCCTTAAAAACTGTGAGAATGCTGTTGTTACGCAAAGTACCTGGTTAGTGTCAAAAATAAAGCAGCGCAGGTGAGTGTGCATCCTCAAAGGGTAGCGATGCATTGACTCCTTACTCGCAAGTGAGGTTGCATGTCGTTTGCTTCTCCGGTCGGGTCAGCGATGCATCGATTTCTAGATGGGGAACCTTGGATCCATGCAGAGTCAGGTTGACTTGGACACCAAGGGACGATGCATGGAAAATCCAGTTGCATGGGGTTACAGTCGTTATCAGCCTCCGTAAGCGATGTTGCATGTCGATTCTGCAGCCGCGATGCATCGATCTCACAGCTGCGATGCAGGTGGAGCGTGGATTTCAGCTGCAAAGCTGTTGTAGCGTCGTTTATCAGCCATGTTGCAGAAGGTACCTCATAAATTTCTCTGCACAGCGTTCTGTATGTGGGTTTTCAGTTTTTTCTTCCAGCTTCACCTTTCAAGGGCCCATGGACTGGATAGGGCACCACTTGGCAGGGCAGTAGTCTCAGCAGAGTCCAGGTGCTGGCAGGTGAAGTCTTTGATGGCCCTGAGAATTCATTATCAGGAGGCAAGCTCAATTCAAGCCCTTGGAGATTCTTTACAAGCAGGAATGCACAACAAAGTCCAGTCTTTGTCTCTTTTCACAGGCAGAAGCAGCAACTGTGGGATAGCCTAACAAAGCACAGTCACAGGCAGGGGCAGAACTTCTCCTTAGCTCTTCAGCTCTTCTCATTGGCAGAGGTTCCTCTTGGTTCCAGAAGTGATCTCCCCATGTTAGCCTATGAGAGATATAGGCCTTGCACAGTGAAAACCGAATTTGGCAGTATTTCACTGTCAGGACATATAAAACACGTTAGTATATGTCCTACCTTAAAGATACACTGCACCCTTTTCATGGGCTACCTAGGGCCTACATTAGAGGTGTCTTACATGTAAGAAAAGGGAAGGTTTAAGCCTGGCAAGTGGTTACACCTGCCAAGTCAAATTGCCAGTTTAAAAACTGCACACACAGACACACAGACACTGCAGTGGCAGGTCTCAGCCATGTTTACAGGGCTACTAATGTAGATGGCACAACCAGTGCTACTCGCACACTAGTAGTATTTGATTTACAGGCCCTGGGGGCCTCTAGTTCACTATAATAGGGACTTACTAGTAAATTAAATATGCTATTCATGGAAAGCCAATTACACATACATTTGACATAGGAGCGCTTGCACTTTAGCACTGGATAGCAGTGGTAAAGTGCCTAGAGTAACAAAAACAGCAAAAACAGAGTCCAGCACACATCAACAACCTGGGAAACAGAGGCAAAAAGTTAGGTGAGACCACGCCAAGGATGCCAAATCTAACACATAGGGGGTCATTCTGACCCTGGCGGTCCATGACCGCCATGGCGGAGGGCGGCGGAAGCACCGCCAACAGGCTGGCGGTGCTTCCTGGGTGATTCTGACCGCGGCAGTAAAGCCGCGGTCAGAAAAGTGGAGCCGGCGGTTTCCCGCCGGTTTCCCGCTGGCCCAGGGTATCCGCCAAGGCGGCGCTTCTTGCAGCACCGCCATGGGGATTCCGACCGCCTTCCCGCCAGCCTGTTTCTGGCGGTGTCCACCGCCAGAAACAGGATGGCGGGAACGGGTGCCGTGGGGCCCCTGGGGGCCCCTGCACTGCCCGTGCCACTGGCATGTGCAGTGCAGGGGCCCCCTAACAGGGCCCACAAAGATTTTCAATGCACCCGTCGCACCCCTGCAACTCAGCCGGCTCCATTCCGAGCCGGCTTCATTGTTGAAGGGGCTTTCCCGCTGGGCCGGCCGGCGGTCTTCTGGCGGTCGCCCTCCGGCCCCGCGGGAAAGCCAGAATGGCCGCCGCGGTCTTTCGGCGGGAACCGCTTGGCGGGCGGCGACCGCCGCGGTCAGAATGACCGCCATAATGTTAGATTACATACTATAAGGAAGTGATGAGCTACATAAGTCATTTTATTAGCGTGTACGAGGCTGTGTACATGTCTGACTCTGGGTGTACAAATGCATATATGAGTGGCTGTTCGGATGGGTGACTGGTTGTATGAGTGGCTGAGTGCATATGTGAGTGAGTGTATCATTGCCTTTGTTGGTGTGTCACTGGATGTGTAAGTAGCTGCATGGGTGTGTAATTGGGTGTACTAGTGACTGTATGGGTATGTAATTGGCTGTATGGATTGATAACTGACTGTGTTAGTGGATGTTTGGGTGTGTAACTGTGCAAGTAGCTCTGTTATTGATGGATACATAATTGCTGTGTGGGTGTGTGAGTGGATGTGTAAGTGCTTCTGTCACTGTCTGACTGGGTGTGTGAGTGGCTCTATGGTTTTGTAAATAGGTCTGATAGAAACTGTTTGTGTGGGTCAGAGGGGATATAACTGGATGTATTGGTGTGTAAGTGCATGTGTAATAAACTGTACATAATTGGCTGTACAGGTATTTGAGTAGGTTGTATGATGGAAGCATGCATGTTTTACACCCGATTTCCCCTGTTAAAAAAATAATAATATCCCGACCCACGCCCTGAGCCCTCAAATTGACCCCCACCCCTCAAAAGTACCCCACAAAACCCACTCCCTGCCCCTAAAAACTTGCTACCTGCCTAAAAAAAGTAAAGCAACTTTCCCCTGTTAAAGAAAAAAAAAAAAAAAACCCAGCTTACCCCTGTCCTTAGCCCAAAACTGTCCCCATCCTTCAAAAGTAACCATGTCAAACCTGGTCCCAGCTGCTAAAAACCTGCTACCTGCCTAAAAGTGTAACACGACCCCCCCCCCCAGTAAAAAAAAAGAAATTACTTGGCCTCCCCCTGCCCTAAGCCCTAAAACTGCCCCACCCCTAAAAACTACCCCCAAAACCCAGCCCCTGCCCCACTTACCTCTCCTGTGGTTTCCACTTCCTGCTCCTGTAAAAGCTAGACCACACTGTCTGCCTTAACCTATACATACATTGTTAAGGCACATGCATGGCTAAGGCAGACACCACACCAATGTGTAGTTCAGGCAAGCGTGGTTTAGCTTGTGGAGAAACAGCATGCGTGGTGCAGCCCGCATTGTTAAGGCTGTTTCCTATTTGAAAAGGTGTGACAGTACCTGTAGAGGTGTGTGAATGGCCGTGTAAATGGATGTATTGCTGAGTAAATGGATATGTAAATGCATTTATGGATGTATGAATGAGAGTGCCAGTCACTGTCCGGCTATATGAGTGGTGGGTACATAATTGCTTTTGTGGGAGTGTAACTGGGTGTGTAAGTGCCTTCCTGGCTGTGTGAGTGGGTACAAATTACATACTATTGAATTACATGCTATAAGCAGGCCCCAATATCTAATTTTGAATACACTCATTCATACTGCTTTAATAAAACAACTATATTATCAGTATACCAGTTAATCTTCCTCCTTTGCTGCTCACTATATTTTCAGTTATTGCTCTCATCTAACTTCCCTTCTATTTTGCCTTTTATTGTAGTGTCTAGAATATGCACATTTTCATTCAACTTAAGTACACTGATAGTGTTTTTATTATACTTACTTTTCATAGTGCAAACTAATTAACATACCTATGCATGTTCTTTGTTATTGCCCAGGTATTATTTTATTATCATTTAATATCTAATTTCCACTTCAAATCTCAAGTCAGAAATCTCTCAGTTTTCTTCAACTTTCAGTATAAAAGTGACAATGATGGCTACCCTTCCCACTGTGCTCTCACTCATACACTTCTTCTTAACAATTCATAGACTTCCTTTCATCTTTTGATACACCACTTCTCAATGGTCACTATTTTTAGCCCTTTCCAAGTTTCCTGTAGAGAAGCTCTATTTGGTAGGTTTTATGGGTGGATCCTTGGATCCACTGCGGCAATCTGCACGGACCTCGTTAAATCTGTGGCAGATCCACAGATCCACATGAAAGCCCTTAAAAGCATTTATCAATCTGCTGTCAATGCTTTAGATTTATATTTGTTTTCTAAATGATTGCCAATAGCAAGACATACACTCCCTGCTGATCAATTTATGTGCACCAGTCTGCTTTTCAGTTTCACACTGTAATCTCATTTGTTCCCTTCCCCTCACACTCTTTTATCTCATTTCCATGAAACGTTCACAACACTTTCTCTCAAACAACATAATAGATTCACATTAACTGTAGCTGGTGTGGCTGACTGTTTGCAATTCCAAGCATATCCTAAGTGACACAATGTTTTTTGTTTTTATTTTTCCAATGCTAATCATGGTGGTAATTACTTTTTTCTTTAAATCACTGCCTAATTTTAGTTCCCTGCACATTTCTCCTACCTAATCAAATATGTTTGTTTATATTTTAGGTGTTGTCCTCCATTTTAACTTCCTATCGTCTTCAAAACTGCCTCATTCTGCTGCAGCCTTTTCCTGTGTGAAACTCCTGCTTGTCTTGTATTTTGGACCAAAGAGAGTGCCAAAAAGAGTGACATTGACAGAGACCTAGGTTTACCTAATGTAGACATTACTTGGTTGGCCAGAGAAAGTTAAAGTGGCATCAATTGCTGCCTTTGGTTGAAAGCATTGCAGAGTGCCAACATCCTGACCTCATGATTGTGCACTGAGGTGGCAATGACCTAGGTACAATTACTTCGGTGGGACTGGAAAAACTTTGGTAAATTAAGGACACTTTGTTCACATACTGCCTTGGTGTTGTCCAATATTTGCCAAAGGCAGACATGTCAGTGGTCAGCCGAATGTTGTCTACAATTTGAGAAATCCAGGAAACATGTCATAAACTGTTTCTGCATTCCTCTAAGACAACAATATGGGTTCTATATACCGTAACAACGTACACCTTGATATGGATGGACTATTTCAAACAGAGAGATTCCATTGCACATACATAGGCAACAGACTGTCCCTCAACAACATAGACCACACTAGAGACTGCATTCAAGAGACTGTATTCAAGTCTATGTGTAATTATCATATACACATAATAAACACTAAGGTTCTTTTGAGAGCCACCCTTTCCTTAAACACTGCTTCTTTTTGTTTTTGATTTTTTTTTCACCCAGATCTGTGAATCGCCAATGGATTCCCCAACCCAAAACGTGTATTTAATACAAAACATCAACAAATTTAGGATCTGTGATGGATCCCCAGATCTGTTACCAACCAAAAGCACACATTGAATATAAAAAACAGCACATCTAATACTGTTGGTGCATGAGTATGAGTGTGGGTCTGTGAATGGGCGTGTTGGTGGTTTTGTGGCTCTGTGAGTGGGTGAGTGAGTGGCTGTATGTGTGCATGAGTGGGTGAGTGAGTGGCTGTGTAGGTGTGTAAGTGGCTGTATTGGTGTGTGAGTAGCTGTGGGGGTCTGTGAGGCAGTGTGTGAGTGGTTTTGAGGGTGTGTGAGTGTGTGAATAGGAGTGTTATTGGGTGTGTGAGCATATGATGGTTGTGTGAGTGTGTGTGTGTGTGACTGAGTGGGTCTGTGAGTGGTTTTTGGGTGTATAAATGGGTGTGTGAGTGGCTGTATAGTTTTTTGAGAGAAAATAAGTATCTGTATAGTTATGTGATGGGTGTGTGAGTGGCTGTGTGGGTCTTTGGATGGGTGTGTGAGTGGTTTTGTGGGTCTGTAGGTGGTTGCGTAGGTAGCTGTATGTATGTGTGTGAGTGGCTTTGTGGATGTGTGAGTGGCTGTATGGGTGTGTGAGTGGCTTTGTGTGTTTGAGTGGGTGTGAGGGTGTGTAAGTGGATTGTGTGGGTAAGTGTATGAGAGGGTGTGTGAATGGTTTTGTGGACCTGTGAGTAGATGTGTGGGTGTGTGAGTGGGTGTTTGAGTATGTGAATGGGTGTGTGAGTGTGTGAATATACTCAAACTGGTGTATTAAGCTAGGGTTGGTTCAGTGATACCGAAACGTCTGACAGGAATTCAAAGAATTTTCTGTCAGGTTTCCCCCAAAACGTATGCAGCAGTCAGCTGGAGCGCTCTTGAGAAGCCGTCTCAGGCACTGCTGACGCACTTGACAGGTCATCGAGTGGCGCGTACGTGCCCTCGTCAGACATGTGAGAAAAATAATAAATGAGCGCTCAGGCAGAAGCCCACTGCGCTGGTATAAGACAACACTATTAAAACTTAACTGAATATACATATGAAAGAATTTCAATGATAAAGAGAAAAAAAACATGTCACTTAACTGACGAGCAGTGAAGAAAGACAGAACAGGAGGCGACGTTATGTGCTTATATATATATATCGGCCTGGACTCTGATTGGACTGTGGACTGTGTTTGGACTCTGATACCCAGAGCCTCATGGGACATAGAGTTTTTTCTTTGTTTTTTTTTAAATCTGCTGTTTAATAAAGTGAAGAAAGTTATGCATAATCCTCGTCTCCGATCCTGACATAGAATTCTCCCAAAATGGCCGCTAGAGAAAAAAAGAGTCAAATGTAGCACAAATACCACCCAACATTTTTTGTACGGAAAGCCGCCAGCAGCCATACTGGCGGACGGCGGGAAAGTGGAGGTTGCTCAACCTCCACCGCCACGTCAACAAAACACCGCCCACTGAATCACGTCCCTGTAACGCCGCGCTCTGACGCGGCGTCTCTTTCTGTCCTCGCGGGTGTTACACGCTACCGATATTCAGAGCGCCGTTCTCCGCGTTTTTTGACTATGCTTTCTGGGAAGCATATATTTCGCTCCCGGTCGCGCTACACTTACTTGTAGCCTTTTTCTTCTTTTATTGTTGGTGGTGGGTTTTTTGTTGGGCCTTTTGCCTGTCTCTATCCATGTTGTGTCCATCTTGTCTTCTTCGTGTTTTTGTCCCAGCATGCTCTGTTTTTCTTTTATACTACTTCCTTTTTCCTATACTGGTCTATGGGCTTTTCCCAATCCAAGATGGTGTTAATTCCCTTTCCTGTGATGTCACTTCCCTTTTTTCAGTATATAAGTCAGTCAGTCTTGTTCCTCCTTGCGTTGCAAACACTTCCTTCTGGTTGTGCTGTTCGCTCCTGTTCTTTGTTCCTGCTTTTTTGCCTTGGGAGATTTTGGCCTGTTCTTTGTTCCTGCTTTTGCCTTGGGAGATTTTTGCCTGTTCTTTGTTCCTGCTTTTGCCTTGGATATTTTTGCCTGTTCCTTTTTTCCTGCCTTGTACCCTGGATATTGCCTATTTTTGTTTCCTGTCATCAAGTCCTGTTTTTTCTTGTTTTCCTTCAGGAGTTCCTGTTAGAGGTTTTTTCCCCAGTGTTGGGTTTTTTTCCCTCTGGGACTCCTTCTGGTGTATATACGGTCTGCTTTGGCGTAGCCTGTCAAGCGGCACCGTGGCTACTAGAAGGGGTCGCCCTTATCTGGGAACATCCAGGACCTGTAAAAGACTTGGGCGGTCATTCTGACGGGCCGGGGACCGCGGGAGCACCACCAACAGGCTGGCGGTGCTCCCAAGGGCATTCTGACCGCGGCGGTATGGCCGCGGTCAGAAACGGAAAACCGGCGGTCTCCCGCCGGTTTTCCGCTGCCCTGAGGAATCCTCCATGGCGGCGCAGCTTGCTGCGCCGCCATGGGGATTCCGACCCCCTCACCGCCATCCTGTTCCTGGCGGTTTTGCCCGCCAGGAACAGGATGGCGGTGAGGGGTGTCGTGGGGCCCCTGGGGGCACCTGCAGTGCCCATGCCAATGGCATGGGCACTGCAGGGGCCCCCGTAAGAGGGCCCCTAAAAGATTTTCAGTGTCTGCCATGCAGACACTGAAAATCGGGCCGGGTGCTACTGCGCCCGTCGCACCCTTCCCACTCCGCCGGCTCCATTCGGAGCCGGCTTCCTCGTGGGAAGGGGTTTCTCGCTGGGCTGGCGGGCGGCCTTCTGACCGCGCAGCGGTATTCTGGCGGCTCCCGCCGGCACCGCGGTTACCGCCGCCGGCGGGAGTCAGAATGACCCCCTTGGTGTATTCGCGAAATACAGAGGTGAGAAGTCCAGCGCAGTACGTGACAGTCCCATGATTCGGTGTGGCAGTGTTCTGGTGACTGTGTTCTGGTGGCGGAGCTGCCCCCATGGATCCCGTCCCCTACCGGAGGATCAACGGACAAGGTAAGTTGATCGTCCGTTAGGGAAGGGGGTGGGGTTGGTTGTGTGTTGTGTGCATGCATGGGGGTGTGCGTGTGAGAGTGTAGAGGGGGTGAGTGAGTGAGTGTATGCGTATGGGGGTGCTGTGTGTATGAGAAATGTGTGCGGGTCGGACGGTGTGCATGTCTGTTTGTATGTGTGCGGATATGTGTTGTCGGGGTGTATGTGTGCATGTAGGGTTGTGTATATGTGCATGTTCGGGGTGTGTGCGTGCAGGGTTGTGTATATGTGCATGTTTGGGGTGTGTGTGTGTAGGGGTGTGTATATGTGCATGTTCGGGGTCGGGGTGGGGAGGGGGGTTGTGCCACCTTCGCGGGTGGCAAGGGGGTGGGGGGAGGGAGGAGGATTCGTGGAGGGTAGCGGGGGTGGGGGAGACCCCTATCAGTGCCAGGGAAGGAATTCCCTGGCACTGATAGTGCCTACCGCCATGGATCTCATGGCGGTTTCCAACCACCCGAGGTCCATGGCGGTATGCAGGGTCCTTATACCGTCGGTGGTCTAGTGACGACCGCCGGGCTGGAGACCGCAATCTCCAGCCCAGCGGTCTTCACCGCCATGGCGGTCGGAATGGTGAAGTGGCGGATGACCGCAGCGGCATAATTCCATATTTTTTGCCGCCGGCCTGTTTGTGGTCTTACCGCCGCTTTACCACCGACCGCCAGGGTCGTAATGACCCCCAGAATTGTTTTATTTTTCTCAGTTTTGTCTAGAGCAGACTTGATCCGAAGGTATTGGAGTGTTTTACATAACTATCAGTTATGTTAGACAAGGACACATTCATTTTGGTTTTAGACATGGGGAGGTTAATAGGTTTGCCCAGAATCACAGGATATCAAGCTCAGGTCCAAACTCAAACCTGGTTCCCCATTTGCAAGGTCTGCAGCTCTGGCCGTAACTCCACATCCTCTCCCCTAAATGTAACAAATAATGATCAAATGGGGAAAAAAAAACCTAAAGATAGCAAATAATGTAAAAGTGCTTTGTTGCTATTTGAGAACTCAGAAAATATGAATTCTTATGGGATTAAGATCCTCTCAATTTTATAATTTCTAAAGGAAAAACTTTCAGTCTTACTGTTTTGATTACATCAAGATAACATCAGATGTGCCACACTTCTGTAATAAACATGGAATGTTAGCAATCTAGTTGTTCATTAGAATATGTGGGGAGGCAGAGGTCAGGGGCATGGACTCAGATAATTGAGGGCAGGGAAAAGGGTGCAGAGGTAACAAGCTGACCATGCTGGGCAGGTGAAAGAAGCAGTGGCAGCACAACAGACCATGGAGGGCAGGGGAAGGTGGGGCAGGGGCAACAAACCAACCATGTAGGACAGGCAAGATATGGAATGTTAGCAATCTAGTTGTTCATTAGAATATGTGGGGAGGCAGAGGTCAGGGGCATGGACTTAGATAATTGAGGCCAGGGAAAAGGGTGCAGAGGTAACAAGCCGACCATGCTGGGCAGGTGGAAGGAGCAGTGGCAGCACAACAGACCATGGAGGGCAGGGGAAGGTGGGGCAGGGGCAACAAACCAACCATGTAGGACAGGAAAGAGAGGCTGTGGCATTATAAGAGACCATTGAGGGCAGAAGGAAGAGGCAGTGGCAGTAGAACCATGCATGCCAACAGACCCAGTTCAGGCAGGAGACTCCCAATGTTTATAAGTCCAAAAGGACTTTATTTTATCTGACTGACAAAATCTTCTCTTTTTCAATATAAGTCAATGGGGAAAATCAAGTCCCAGTTTTTGTTAAAGAATCTCCCTCTTACCAAGTTCAAAATGTCAGCATAAAATATATATATATGATATTACCTAGTGGTGTTCACCACTAGATAGTTATAGGTTTGATTACATTTCTATACTAAAAACATTTTTTAATTGCCTATATCTTTGGCACCGCTTGACGAAGCTTCACAAAACTCTCTAAAAACATTTGCCAGTTCTGTCAGTTGCTGCCTCCAATGTTTCATAGTGATCCATCTGGGGGGGTGAGAAAAAAGGGGGTTCCCAAAACACATTTTACCCATTCATTTTTTCATAGGGATTTTGAACAGCGATAGCACAAAAACTACTGGACGGAATTACAAGAAATTTGGCAGGAAGGTAGGTTCTGGTCCAGAAGGAGTGCTTATTTGTTTTGGTCTAATTTTGTTTAGTAGTTTTTGAGAAATTAAGGGGAAAACAAGTGTGTACAACTAGGGATGCGAAGGATTCGTGAACCCTAACTTTCTCAGACTGAGATCTGATCACACTTCAACAACAGAAGCTGTTGAAGTGTTGTCAGCCATATTGGGACTCGGCTTCAGCCGAGTCCCCAAAAAAAAGTGAAAAAAAGGGGGCCAGGGTAGGAAACCCTGATCCCTTACCTTTGGTGGTGGGGTCCCAAAGTGCCCTCCCCAGGCTAAAAAGCATGTTTTTTTTTATTTTACAAGCAGAGGCACGGTGGATCTGTGAATCAGCTAGTAAAATCATACAAAAAATGAAGCATGGGCTCCTGCGATTCATTAGTCTAATGCCCCGAGTCCCTGGGGCTTTTTAAAAAAAAAGATGAGATTTTTTTAATGGGGAGAGCCTTGACCCACCTGCTGCCCTGGGGACTGCCACCTTCCCAGGGCTTTATTATAATATGCGGGAGGGTGCCTCCTGACCCCCTCCTGATGTCCCAGGGATCACCACCTCCCAGTGGTGACCTTGTAATTAAAGTTGGGGGCCATGGAGCCCCCCCACAGCCCCACGGCCAATCATCTCCCTGAGGGTGATCTTGCAATTAAAGTGGGAGGGCCCTGTGGCCCCCACTGATGCCCTGGGGACCACCACCTCCCCGGGGCGATCTTGTAATTAAAGAGGGGGGCCGTGCGGCCCCCCACATCCCCAGGGACCAACATCCCCTGGGGTAAATGTTTTAAAAAATAGAGGGGGTCCCTATGGGACCCCTGCACCCGGTGACTACCCCCCCCGGGCTAAGATCTAGTTGGATGGGTGCCACACTGTCCCCCTCGACGACCTCCTGATGGTCCTGGAGACCGCTGCACCCCAAGGGCCTGCTCCTGCTATGTCCAGGGGTGCCCACCCCTGGGACATAACTGTTTGTTGTGGCTTGGCTGCAGCGCTGCAGCCAAGCCAAGCCACAGCAAACACTTCGGGGTTTTGACAACAGAACCTGTAAAGCTGGTCCCACTGTTAAAATCCAAACCTTTCATCTCTGTCCCCTGTCAGTGACTATATGGGTGAGTGTATGGGTGTGTCAGTGATTTTACAGCTGATTCACTGGATGTGTGACTAAAATAGTGATCTATTATATTCATTTAAATAAAAAGGTTACAGGGACATTATAGTTAGGCTCACATTTTAAACATACGAAATCATAGAAATTCACCAGTTATAGCTAGAGTTACCTCAAGTAAAAATAACTCGTGACCTAAGGTAACTATAACTCGCTCACCCACTGTGCACAGTTTCTTCCTAAAAATTCTCAATGCAAATATGGCATTGATATTATCAATTATGTTATCAAAGATGTCATGATTACCGTAATTTGTGGGGTAATTAGCAATGCAAAGTTATAGTTACCTTAGTGCCGACCGCTTGGCCTCATTTTAACATTAAAATGGAAATGAGGCCTTACCCCATACACTACCTCTAAGAAAACAGGTTTTTTGCAGGTTTCCCCCAACTTTTTGCCCCTTTTTGTGACTACTGGCTGCTGCTGTTTTACTTTAAAGGCCTGATTTATATTTATTTAGCTCCACATTTGTGTCATTTTTAGATGCAAAAGCGGCATAAACGTACGAAATATAATTGAATTTTGTAAGTTTGCGCTACTTTTTTGTAAAAAAATGACGCAAATGTGGCACTAAAAAAGTATAAATCAGGCCCTAAGAGTTCACTGAGGCCAGCTGTCCAGACCTCAGTGCTAGTGATCTTTCCCCTTATAAATTGTTATGTTGAATTGGGTACCCCAATTGGCATGTGCCGACTTACTTTTAAGTCCCTAGTCCCTAGGACTTTTAAGTCGCTAGTATATGTACCCAGATACCTGGATACATATACTAGGCTGGGTACATATGTAAGGCTGGCTGTCCACAGAGGAGCTGCAGCACTGGCTGTGCCACTTTGTGTGTGACAAAGTGAAAACATTACTTTCAGCTGCTATTGCAGAATGAAGAGGCTGTGCATGCACTGCATACACAACTTTGCTATTACCACTTATGTCAAAGTCCACTAGTACCTTAACTATATACGTAAGTCTCCTCTAAGGCAGGTCTATGCAGCCCTATGGTGGAGAGCTGCATAGTGTTAATCCAGACATTAATTTCTTGATATGTCTATGCAGCAAAGCCCTAAAGTGTTGGTGTTTGGTGAGGGCAGTTAAGTACCCTTATAAGGTAATTGCAAACGGTTGGCACTCCCATGCATCTAACTTCTGGCTGAGGCTACATATCCTGTAACATGTAAGGTATCAAATTGAAGGTTACATCAAATGTAACTTAATGGTGCAGTTGATATTTATGTTCAATTTAATGCTGGCCACTTTTGAGAAAGCTGCCATACCCAGATAGTCCAGTGACTTTACAGAGGCAGAGGGACTGAAAAAGGTTTCTGCCTGCCTCAATCCCTATGGTTCTGCATGTGAGACTGTGGGGAGACATGTGAATGACTCCCAGGCAATGAACAAATGCTGTTGGCACACTGGCAATGCGACCTCCACCCACAGGATGGGCTGCTAAGGGTGTTAGCCCAAAAGGCAAGAATCAAAGGGTGATGCCACCTTTGAAGAGCTGCTTTGACAACACTCCTGTGCTGGAAACCTTTTGTTTCCTCTAGACAGGGGTAGAGCCAAGGACCAGGAATGGAAAACTGGTCTCAGAACCCATGTGCCTATAGTAGCCACACCGCCAGTAGTGGGCTACCAAGGTCCTCACACTCGAGGAAGACTTCAGCAATGTTGGTTGTGGTGTGCAAGATGTACTCTTGCAGAGCCAGAGGCCACTCATCACTGGAACTGTGTCACCAGGTAGGAGGGGACCTACTAGCCCTTAGGCTAGTGACCAAGTTTTCCCCGTGGGGCAGCTTACTAGGATATAATGGGCACCCCAGGCAGCCAAGGCTTCAGTACCCACCGCATTTGGACCAATGATGAGAAGAAGACCACTCTACACCCACTGGAACTGCGCAGAAATAGAGTGCAACCTCGTACGACTGCATCTGATGCACTTTGGGCTAGTGGAGTTTGGACCCTCTTTTGCATGCCTGGCTCAAGGAAAAGTTGATTCCCAGCCCCAATCCAAAGCAGAGACTCCAAGAATCAGTTGGGTGCCCCCCCAGAATGGCACTGGGGACATTAAAGCTGGAAGAGCCCAAACCGCATTCCTGGTAGTCACCTCAGCTGTTCTGCTGCTACCAGATACCGGGCACTTCGACAGACAATTTGAGAATAGCTAGCAAGTCTGCTGGACCCATGGGTGTTGGTTGCAACTAGAGTCGTAGAACCCAAGGGATACTAGCCCCCACCATAGGTTTGCACCGGAACCACTGTGCTGCAAAAACAAAAGGTTGCATCAGCAGCCCCATGACCCCTGCATAGAGGACTTTGTGGGACCCCAAGATCTGTGGCCAGAGTCACCTCCACTCACCTGTGGACTGAGGACTCGATCAGAATTCCCCCCTAGGGACCGCACAGCACCTGGATCATCCACTGAGAATCCTTAAGTCAGTATCTCTCAGCATCAGGACCACCCAATAGATGTCAATAACGCTTGTCTGGTAAAGGTTGGAACTTGCT
The DNA here is from genome assembly GCF_031143425.1 of Pleurodeles waltl. NCBI lineage: Eukaryota > Metazoa > Chordata > Amphibia > Caudata > Salamandridae > Pleurodeles > Pleurodeles waltl. The sequence continues at coordinate 612,667,655 of NC_090436.1, read as the reverse complement.
TAACAGCTACTCTGGTTGTCTGGTCTCTGTCCAAAGTTTCCTTTTCAGACTCTTAGACCTCTGTTCTGTCATATTTGGTCACCCAACCTAGGTCAGAGTTGCTGAAATCAGTGGTTCAAACTTTTACAAAGTTTTCAAAAGTTTGCAAAGTTTAACTTGCAAATGTGCTTGATGAAAAATCCATATCTCTGGAACACTCGGGTTGATGTTAGTCACCAAGGACTCTACCAATTTATAAAACATAGTCACTATTTTCATATATTGTTGTATCTCTCTATTCCTGTTGCTTGGTGCTGTTAAATGCTTTACACATTGGTCCTTTGCTAAACCTTGCTGCTTTGTGCCACGGCTACCAAAAGGTTAAGCTGGCAGTTGAGCAAATAACTCTAACTGGATCCAAGGAGATAATTGTTAGTGTACTGCATGACTAGGTCACAACCTTGCCATATAGTACACCCATTTTCTTACACTACCCATGATCAAACTTCAGTTTGCTTAGATCACTGACATAACCACATTTTTCAGAAGCCTTTTGATTTTAGTGAACAACTGCTACAGGCCAATATCCCTCTCTGAAAAGTGGTCCAGCTCCAGATTCCAGTGCAGTTCACCATCTTCCACTTTTATAGGAAGATCCATACCATGACCACAGTCCAGTATTGAAGGAAATGGTCAAGGTTGTTACGTTTACAAACAATTGTTGTTATTACATTAAAAAAACACCCACCATTAAAACTAGGTGGGTCGCAAAAGACTGTTGTTCCTCAAATTGGGTTGTGTTTCTAAAACTTTTGAGAAGCAGTGCACCAACCAAACTTTCTGCATTCACAAGCAAACTTTGTAATAATTATGGCTATCTTGATTATGTAAATTGGGATTGGTAAAGTATACGTACCAACCGGTAATTTTAAATTATATGGGACAGATGTACAGGATATTCATTCCGTTGAAAGTAGTCACAAGTTGACTGACCGATTGTTTTATTTTTTTATTCCATTCACAAAATTTCAAATCATAGTGGGGTGTAATCTGACCTACTCCATCAATATTCATGAAGTAGGGCGCACATTGGGACTCACCGCGATTGGATACCATCACAGTGATAGTGCTCAACATGTGACTAATCACATACAAATATACTTTTTTTTTAAATATGAAATTTGTTTTCCTTGAAGAGAACAAGCCTGCGTTTATAAAGAAAAGTTTATTTTTTTAAGTTTGGTTGAAAGTTGGCATTGGTCCTAGGGACCACTGCTTATTGCCATCCATCTTATTGTTTATATTCACAAGGGTTAAAGGGTCAGAAGTGAACACCTTCCCACTTTCGAATGTATTAACACCCCAACTTGGGAGTCAGTGACTTTTTAATGTTTTTCAACTGTATCACATTGCTATATACAATAACAAATCACTATTTGGAAGGGACTTTCTAAATACGCCCCTCCAAATAGCAATTTGCTATGTCTTTCTAATCCCATTTTGACATTCAGTAATATGTCACAATAACACCAAATGGGTTTAGTACATTGAAAAGAGTCATTTTGTGGACTCAAACCCTGTGATTTTGCAAATTGAAGACTGTATACATCTGCCCCTTAATCTAGGTTCACAAAAAGCTTTGACAATTGGGCCTTAGTGTTTTCCAGAATCAATGGGCGTTGCAAAGGAAGTGCAGCACTCAGACTTTAGGTTCAATTGGTGAACATCACCTCTGGCACCATGAACCACATTTGCTTGATTTGATTTTTACATTCCAGTAGCACTTTGACAGATATTTTGATCAAAGCATCAGTGGGTGACTAATTAATGCAACAGTGATGCTATAGTGGGCTTTTAGATCTGACCCATTTCCTTTCTTGCTCCTGAAACTACTTGTTCAGTGGCCCCATGTTTTTCAGATGGAGCATGCTGGAGTAGTGTACTGAACAATACTATGGGCAGGATTTGTTTTAATGATCAATTTGTCATTTGTGCATAGAATATCCTGACCTTGATTTTGGTGGCTTTATGACTCTGGGCACTTTACCACTGCTTACAGTACTAAAGTACATATGCCCTCTACTTAAAATATGTTACCATTGGTTTATCAACAATTTGCATATTTAATGTACTTATAGTTCTCTAATAAAGTGCACTAAATGTACCCAGAGACCATAAATTAAATGCTACTAGTGGGCCTGAAGCACTGATTGTGCAACCCACTTCAGTAGTCCTTTAAACATGGCTCAGGTCTGCCATTGAAGACCCTGTGTGTGTAGTTAACCCTCTTGACAGGCCCTTCCTTTTTAATTCAGATATGTTAGAAATGGGGTCTCTGGCTGGCAATCAATTTGCACTTTGTGCAAGCAGGGATCCTCACTCTGGTCACTGTGAGGGACTTACACTCCTTAAACAACCTCTGCTCACCCCCTTGGTAGCTTGGCACACGCAGTCAGGCTTATCTCGGAGGCAATGTGTAAAGCATTTGTACAACCAGATATAGTAATGCATTGAAAACACCTCAAAAGGACTCAGCACCAGTTTAGAAAAATAGCCAATATTCATCTGATTAAAACAAGACCAAAATGACAATGCTCCAACATACACAAGCAAAGATATGAATTTTAAATTAACCAGAGTCCTAGTCTGTAGAAATCAATGGATGCGTTGTTTTTACAGAAGGTACCTGGTATGCGTCAAAAATAAAGCCGCACATATAAGCATGTGTCGGAAAAGTAGGCGATGTATCAATTTCTGACTTACAAGTGAGGCCGTGCATCGATTATTTTCCATTTGGGTAGGCAATGCATCATATCTTTCTCTCACAAGAGCAATGCATCGATTTCCGGACAGGCAATCTCGAGTCTGTGGAGGTTCACTGTGGTTTTGATGCCCAGTGATGATGCGTGTGACATCCTGCCGCACGAAGGGGAAAAGCTGCGCTGGGTGGGTGATGTGTCTATTGTGTCAGCTGCAAGAGGTGTTGTGTCGATTTTCCAGCTTCGATGCAGGTGGTGCATTGATTTTTCAGCCGCAAGGCAGGTGATTCATCAATTTTTCTCCTGCTCGGCTCTGGTGCATGGATTTCAGCCTTGGTTCCACCAGCTTCTCCTTTCAAGGGCCTAGGGACTGGAAAGGGCACAACTTAGCAGGGTAGGCGTCTCAGCAAGAGAGTCCAGGTGCTACCAGATGAACTCTTTGATGGCCCTGAGACTTCAAAGCAGGAGGCAAGCTCAGTTCAAGCCCTTTGAGACACTTTACAAGCAGGAAAACACAGCAAAATCCTCTCTAAGGTAAAAGCAGCAACTGCAGGCCAACCAAGCTAAGAACACTCACAGGCAAAGGGGCAGTACTCTTTCTCCAGCTCTCTAGCTCTTCTCCTTGGCAGAAGTTCTCCTTGATCCAGAAGTAATCTAAAAGTCTTGGGTTTTTGGTCCAATACTTATTCCCAGTTCTGCTTTTGAAATAGTTGCTCTTTGTTGTTGACATGATCCTGCCTTGCCTAGGCCTGACCCCAGACATACACCAGGGGGTTGGAGACTACAGTGTGTGAGGACAGGCACTGCTCTTTCAGGTGTAAGTGTCATCTCCTCCCTCCCTACTCTAGCCCAGGAGATTCATTAGGGTATGCAGGACACTCCTCAGCTTCCTTTGTGTCACTTTCTAGATGGAATTTATAAACAGCCCAACTGTCAGCCAGACGTGGTTTCCACTAGCAGGCAAAGGCACAGAATGGTTAAGCAAGAAAATGACAACTTTCTAAAAGAGGCATTTTTCAACTGACAATCTAAAAAACAACTTTATCAAAAGATGTGTTTTTAAGTTGTGACTTCAGAGACCCCAAACTCCAAATATCTATCGGCTCCCAATGGGAAATTGCACTTAAAATATATTTTAAGGCAGTCCCTATGTTAAACTATTGGAAAGAAAGGCCTTGCAATAGTGTAAACTGAATTTGGCAGTATTTCACTATCAGGACATGTAAAACACACTAGTATATGTCCTACTTTTTAAATACACTTCACCCTTCCCATGTGGCTACCTAGGATCTACCTTAGGTGTGCCTTGCATGTAGTTAAAGGGAAGGTTTGGTCCTGAAAAGTGGGTATGCTTGCCATGCAAGTGGGTACACTTGCCAGGTCAAATGGGCAGCGCAAGACTGCAGACACTGCAGTGGCAGGTCTGAGCCATATTTACAGGGCTACTAATGTGGGTGGCACAATCATTGCTGCAAGCCGACTAGTAGCATTTGATTTACAGGCCCTGGGTACCTCTAGTGCACTTTAATAGGGACTTACTAGTAAACCAAATATGCTAATCATTTGAAAGCCAATTAGATTGACAATTTACACAGAGAGCACTTGCACTTTATGTGAGAAGGTAGCCTCTTTCTAGCCTTGTTACCCCCACTTTTGGCCTGTTTGTGAGTGTATGTCAGGGTGTTTGTCACTGTTTTCACTGTCTCACTGGGATCCTGATAGCCAGGCCTCAGTGCTCATAGTGAAAACACTATGGTTTCAGTATGTTTGTTATGTGTCACTGGGATCCTGCTGGTCAGGACCCCAGTGCTCATAGGTTTGTGGCCTATATGTATGTGTCACTGGGACCCTGTCACACAGGGCCCCAGTGTTCATAGGTGTGCATGTATATGTTCCCTGTGTAGTGCCTAACTGTCTCACTGAGGCTCTGCTAACCAGAACCTCAGTGGTTATGCTCTCTCATTTATTTCAAATTGTCACTAACAGGCTAGTGACCATTTTTACCAATTTACATTGGCTTACTGGAACACCCTTATAATTCCCTAGTATATGGTACTGAGGTACCCAGGGTATTGGGGTTCCAGGAGATCCCTATGGGCTGCAGCATTTCTTTTGCCACCCATAGGGAGCTCTGACAATTCTTACACAGGCCTGCCACTGCAGCCTGAGTGAAATAACGTCCACGTTATTTCACAGCCATTTTACACTGCACTTAAGTAACTTATAAGTCACCTATATGTCTAACCTTTACCTGGTAAAGGTTAGGTGCAAAGTTACTTAGTGTGTGGGCACCCTGGCACTAGCCAAGGTGCCCCCACGTTGTTCAGAGCCAATTCACTGAACTTTGTGAGTGCGGGGACACCATTACACGAGTGCACTACCTATATGTAGCTTCACCATGGTAACTCCGAATATGGCCATGTAACATGTCTATGATCATGGAATTGCCCCCTCTATGCCATCCTGGCATTATTGGTACAATTCCATGATCTCAGTGGTCTGTAGCACAGACCCTGGTACTGCCAGACTGCCCTTCCTGGGGTTTCTCTGCAGCTGCTGCCAACCCCTCAGACAGGCAGCTGCCCTCCTGGGGTCCAGCCAGGCCTGGCCCAGGATGGCAGAACAAAGAACTTCCTCTGAGAGAGGGTGTGACACCCTCTCCCTTTGGAAAATGGTGTGAAGGCAGGGGAGGAGTAGCCTCCCCCAGCCTCTGGAAATGCTTTGTTGGGCACAGATGTGCCCAATTCTGCATAAGCCAGTCTACACCGGTTCAGGGACCCCTTAGCCCCTGCTCTGGCGCGAAACTGGACAAAGGAAAGGGGAGTGACCACTCCCCTGACCTGCACCTCCCCTGGGAGGTGTCCAGAGCTCCTCCAGTGTGCTCCAGACCTCTGCCATCTTGGAAACAGAGGTGCTGCTGGCACACTGGACTGCTCTGAGTGGCCAGTGCCACCAGGTGACGTCAGAGACTCCTGCTGATAGGCTCCTTCAGGTGTTAGTAGCCTTTCCTCTCTCCTAGGTAGCCAAACCCTCTTTTCTGGCTATTTAGGGTCTCTGTCTCTGGGGAAACTTTAGATAACGAATGCATGAGCTCAGCCGAGTTCCTCTGCATCTCCCTCTTCACCTTCTGATAAGGAATCGACCGCTGACCGCGCTGGAAGCCTGCAAACCTGCAACATAGTAGCAAAGACGACTACTGCAACTCTGTAACGCTGATCCTGCCGCCTTCTCGACTGTTTTCCTGCTTGTGCATGCTGTGGGGGTAGTCTGCCTCCTCTCTGCACCAGAAGCTCCGAAGAAATCTCCCGTGGGTCGACGGAATCTTCCCCCTGCAACCGCAGGCACCAAAAAGCTGCATTACCGGTCCCTTGGGTCTCCTCTCAGCACGATGAGCGAGGTCCCTCGAATCCAGCGACACCGTCCAAGTGACCCCCACAGTCCAGTGACTCTTCAGCCCAAGTTTGGTGGAGGTAAGTCCTTGCCTCACCTCGCTGGGCTGCATTGCTGGGAACCGCGACTTTGCAAGCTTCTCCGGCCCCTGTGCACTTCCGGCGGAAATCCTTCGTGCACAGCCAAGCCTGGTTCCACGGCACTCTAACCTGCATTGCACGACTTTCTAAGTTGGTCTCCGGCGACGTGGGACTCCTTTGTGCAACTTCGGCGAGCACCGTTTCACGCATCCTCGTAGTGCCTGTTTCTGGCACTTCTCCGGGTGCTACCTGCTTCAGTGAGAGCTCTTTGTCTTGCTCGACGTCCCCTCTCTCTGCAGGTCCAATTTGCGACCTTCTGGTCCCTCCTGGGCCCCAGCAGCGTCCAAAAACGCCAAACGCACGATTTGCGTGTAGCAAGGCTTGTTGGAATCCATCCAGCGGGAAAACACTTCTGCACGACTCTCCAAGGCGTGGGGGATCCATCCTCCAAAGGGGAAGTCTCTAGCCCTTGTCGTTCCTTCCGTATTCACAGTTCTTCAGCCTAGTAAGAGCTTCTTTGCACCAACCGCTGGCATTTCTTGGGCATCTGCCCATGTCCGAGCTGCTTGTGACTTTTGGACTTGGTCCCCTTGTTCCACAGGTACCCTCAGTCAGGAATCCATCGTTGTTGCATTGCTGATTTGTGTTTTCCTTGCATTCTCCCTCTAACACGACTATTTTGTCCTTAGGGGAACTTTAGTGCACTTTGCACTCACTTTTCAGGGTCTTGGGGAGGGTTATTTTTCTAACTCTCACTATTTTCTAATAGTCCCAGCGACCCTCTACAAGGTCACATAGGTTTGGGGTCCATTCGTGGTTCGCATTCCACTTCTGGAGTATATGGTTTGTGTTGCCCCTATCCCTATGTTTCCCCATTGCATCCTATTGTAACTATACATTGTTTGCACTGTTTTCTAAGACTATACTGCATATTTTTGCTATTGTGTATATATATCTTGTGTATATTTCATATCCTCTCACTGAGGGTACACTCTAAGATACTTTGGCATATTGTCATAAAAATAAAGTACCTTTATTTTTAGTATAACTGTGTATTGTGTTTTCTTATGATATTGTGCATATGACACTAAGTGGTACTGTAGTAGCTTCACACGTCTCCTAGTTCAGCCTAAGCTGCTCTGCTAAGCTACCATTATCTATCAGCCTAAGCTGCTAGACACCCTATACACTAATAAGGGATAACTGGGCCTGGTGCAAGGTGCAAGTACCCCTTGGTACTCACTACAAGCCAGTCCAGCCTCCTACACTTTAGCACTGGTCCGCAGTAGTAAAGTGCCCAGAGTACTAAATCCAGCAAAAATGAAGTCCAGCGGACAGTAAAAAACACAGGAAGCAGAGGCAAAAAGACAGTAGAAAGCATGCCAAGGATGCCAGGTCTAACAGTAAATCACCCCTAAGGTAGGCCTTGGACAGCCCCAAGGGCAGGGTGCAGTTTATTTAAAAAGTTGGACTTTAAACCTTTACATGTTCAGGTAGTGATAAACTCTTAAATTCGTTTTTCACTACTGCTGGCCTAGCTCTCCATAGATTAACATTGTACATTTTATAAGTGTAGCCTCCATTTGGGACCAGATAGATATTTTGAGTTTGGTGTCTCAAGACAATTTAAACTCACAACATATGGTGAAGTTGAATTTCAAGATGCAGCTTGAAAATGCCACTTTTAGAAAGTTTGCATTTTCTTACTTTAACTATTCTGTGCCTGTCTCTGAATACACATCAGGGTAGGTGACAGCTGGGCTCTTGTGCATTCTCTCTCAACAGCCACACACAAAAGGAGCATAGGTGTGCTCGATGGGATTACCACATCCTGATGGGCCATTAACATCTTGACGGGTCTTCATGGGCAGGATGGTAGGGAAGAGCTGACACTTACACCTGAATAGGGCTATGCCTATTCCCTGACAGAAAGCTACATAACCCCCTGTAGTGTGTCTGAAGCCAGAGAAGGAAGGAGACAAACTTTATGCACTTCAAAGGCTGCTCTTTGAAGTCTCCCCAACTTCAAAGGCACAGCTGGATCTACGCACTGGACCCCAAACCCCACCAAATCAGTACTATTCTGGATCTGAGGACATTGTTCTAGAAAGAAGGATTGTTGTGCTGCTGAAGTAACTGCCACTCTGCTGGACTTTGCTGGACTCCTGCTTTTCTGTGCCTGTTTTGCTGCCAGCTGCCCTCTTTGCCTGAGAGTGAGAAGGACTTTGTCTGCATCTCTTTATACCCAGAACCAGAGTAACTCCAAGAGCTTGCTGGCTTGCCTCCTGTTCTGAGGTCTAACGGAGATCAAAGACTGCCTAAAACATTCCCAAAGCACCTGGACTCTGCCACCTGTGAGTCCTGCCCTTCCAAGTAGTGGTAATCGAGTCCTGGGCCCTTGGAAGCTGGTTCTTCTTGACGTCAAAGCATCACTGCCACTTTGCTGACCAGAAGTGCGGCATCCCTCCTCATCGCCTTCATCAAAAAGGGTTCAATGCCACACCTTGAGGACAGCACATAGCTGTACATCTCGATGACGAATCCACTGACTGCAGGATCAGAACCAATGAATCCCCAAAGATCCTGACATCGGATCCTCGACATCCGTGCAACCCTCCACACAAGGTACTGTTTCAGAGGGATAAGGCTTGGTCCCTGTAGTCAGCCTGTGCTCCATTACAGTCGGCCTAAACTTTGGGTTTACTACACCTAGGGCCATATGTACAAACACTTTTTCCCATAGACACAGAATGGGGAAAAACCTTTGCTACATCTGGCCCCTAGTGTGACCAGATAGCCCCAGTTGGCGCTTTGAGTTTCTAAGCATTACAATTGCAGATATACTTTAAAAATTGAATCTCAACCTCTTCTTATGTTTATTTTGTTGTTTTGGTCTTGTTTTACTCATAAAAATATAATCTATTTTCTAACTTGGTGTGCAGTTTTTGGTGGTGCTTTCACTGTGTTGCTGGTTTAAGTGTTGCACAAACATTTCACACATTTCCTCCTAAATTAAGCCTTTCTGCTCTGTGTCAAGCTACCAGAAGTTGAGAACAAGTCAAATTAAGGTATGTATCTGACTTACCCTGGTTAGATTGTGGTTCCTGCTTGTCAGGGTGCATACCACTGCCAACTAGAAACCTCTAGACCCTGATTTAGACTTTTTAGTGCAAAACTGCACCAACTCAGTTTTGCACCAAAAGGTTTAGCACCGGCTTGCATCATTTCTTTGCACCAGCCGGGCACCATATTTATGAAATGGTGCAAGCCAGTGCAAAGGGTAGGCTAGCGACAAAATAAATGACTTTAGTCGGGTTGGGCTGGTGGTATGGAAGAAGGGTTTTTTCCATCAAAAATTGACGTTAGAAACGTTAGAGTAAAAACAAAATGACTCTAACCTGCCTAGAGTCATTATCTGATGCAAAACCATCTATACCACATGACTCCTGTCTTAGAAAAGACAGGAGTCATGCCCACCACCCCAATGTCCAACACAAGGGACCAGGGTACCCTGGGCATGGCCATTGCACCCAGTGCCATGTAGGGGGACCTATTTCAGATAAAATACAAAATACTTACCTGTACTTACCTGGGATGGGGTCCCCCATCCTCCGCTGTCCATCAGGTGTGATTGTCCCTGGGGCCTGGGGAGGGCACCTGTGAGCTTATTCCACGTTTTTCCACCAGAGAAATAGGTCCACAGGTCCCCTAACGCCTGCCCTGACCCGGGTGCTAAAAAATGGGGCAAAGCCAGCTTTGCCCCATTTCTTGACCCCTCCTCCCTCCCATGCACCATTTTTGCACGGGAGTATAAATATGCCAATAAGGCCAAAGAGCCATTTTGTGCATGGGAAGGCCTACCTTGCATCTCATTAAGGCAAGGTAGGTTTCCACTTCCAAAAAATGACTTTAACTCCAACAATCTGGTGCTGGACGGGTCTAGCGCCAAAGTATAAATATGGAGTTTGTTATGCACCGAATTAGAGTCGAAAAAATTACGCTAATTCGGGGCAAACAGAGTATAAATATGCCCCCTAGTTTCTAACAGACAGCAAGAAAGGAATCAATAGCCTCTGTTTCAGATAAAACTGTCTCTCTTTACCATTTGTCCCAAATCCCTTTGAGTAAAAATTCTTTCAATCTGATTTTGTCACTTTAATTGTGTCCCATTATGTGTTCAAAGAAGTCCTGTCAATGTTATGCATATAATAGACAATGTAATTAACCTTTTCCGAGCTAAAACCATACTAATTTTTCATCGGTTAAAAACACTCTTTAGCAATCCACAATTGTAATTATTACAAAATAGATATCTACGTTTACGCCTACAATTGTATTTCCATGTTAGTTGTAACCTATGCCCCGGCATTTGAACGACATACTTAAATGAGCCTACTAAATGTATCACTGTGTATGAGTACTAACAGCTAACAATGTAATTTTATGACAAGACCGGAGGCTCCTATTATGCGTTCTTTTCTTGCTTTAATTGAAACAGCAGCAAGTGAAGAAACTACAAATCCCTTGGGCGTAGAGAACACGAGCCAATGGGAAACAATTTGAAGTCCATAAACAATAACCAATAACATTAATGTAAGGTATTATGACGTAACTGGACTGCGAACAGCCCTCTTTTCTTGCTGCTCGCAGCCAGTTAAGTCATTTTCCTTTTTTCTCCGTGTTATTCTGTTATATATTGTAAATACTGTTTTAATATTTTGCATTGTTGCTATGCGCGCTTCATGAATTATTGTCTCCTTTGTCTTCGCTACTCAGTCGGCAAGTTGCTGCACGTTTGTTTAGTTAATTTATTTGATTCGGGCCTCGCGCGCGTCTGTCACGCGCGCACACTGCATTGCTTCGGCCGTTATTTCGGCTCGCGCCTGAGGAGATAGGAGTTTGCTGCTGAAGCGGGTGTCAGTCAGCTGTTTTGCAGCGCGTCTGAAGCGTTTTTCCCTTACCGACTGGGCTCCTCGTCCTGACGTGTTACCCGGCCTTCTCTCGACTACTTGTGAGATGCCCCAGCTTACACCCCGGGGCGGGGCTTACTGAATTACACTACTCCCAATCCTTGTACATTAACCCTCAAGCGCCCATTCTGACTAGTTTGTTTGAGTTTGCTTCCTCCTTTAGTTCTGCTTAGTAAAGATGGAGTCTGGCAGTTCCACTTCACTTCAGGTTGACCAGGAGGAAGTGTCTGCCATTAAACAAGACATTAATATGTTTATTCAGAATTCAGTACAACAAGCTGTCAATACTTCTATTAATAAATTACCAAAAAATCTAGAATGTTCCGTCTTAAAGATGTTAAACAAGACTTTATCTGCCCAGTCTGCAGGGGACTGCAGACAGCGTCTTTCTCCCAAGTCAAAAAATGTACAAAAATCGGCACTAAAGATTTGTGAGGTTCCCTCACCCATGGCAGAGGACGCGGTTCCTCAAAAGACTCCAAGTAAGGAGAATAAAATTTCAGAAGGAACAGCTCAAAAGCGCAAGGCCAAAACTAAGCATGTTATATCTCCCTTAATTATTTCCTCTATTCCTGACACCGATGACGATGTACCTGACGCAGATTCAGATGTTGATCCATATGACCATGATGACGTTGACTCCTCGCCCATTCCTAAAAAGTCTAAACTTTCCTCCTCTGACACAGGCACTTCAAACCCACTTCTAGATTGCGAAGGTGTGCCTATGTTTGACCCCTCCTTTATTTTACATCCCAATTCGACTGAATGGTATCCAGCAGCTCATGTTGGAGAATACGTGTCAGCCAAATTATTTAGTTCATTGGACAAACAAACTCGAGCCAAGCTCAGATCAGAGTGTCCTCGTCCCTCTTTGGTGCACAAATCTTCCACTACCCCTGTTATAGACCAACCCATTTTAACATTCTTCACTAGGTTTGGCAAAGATCCTAGAAAAGGGATTGATAAAGCCTTGTCCTCATGCCAGGACAAATTATTGGATACTATTGGTCCTCTTACGAGGATTTTTGATATGGCTGAATCGGCCAGGATTGATGGGTCTTTTATTGATCCAGAAGAACTGTCCTTATGGGTCCAGAGGTCGTTTTGCCTTCTAGGAAATGCTAATTCGGCCATTTCTCAGGAAAGGCGCAAAGGCATTCTTCTCAAATTAGATCCCAAACTGGTCCACCTTGCCACTCTCCAACCTCAGATAAAAACAGAGGGTTTTTTGTTTGGTGATAATTTTATTAAAGAAATAGGTAAATACGTTGCCACCTTCACATCGCTCGACAAGGCTCAACAGTCTCTAAAGAAAGTATTTCATCAACAGGTTTTTGTCAGGGCCGGCAGAGGCAGGAGCCGCTTTGCCGGCCGCCCCTACTACAATCAAGGCTCCTGTGGCAATTTCAACACAGGATACCAAGAATTCAGACCTCAGTTTTACCCGCAAAGGACCAGAGGGTTTCGCTCCAGAGGCTTCAAAAATACCAGAAATACCAACCAAACAGGTAAATCTTTTCCTTTCTCATGTCTCCGTGGGCGGCCAGCTCTGTCATTTTCTACCAAATTGGTTATTAATTACCTCAGATCCTTGGGTTCAAGACACTGTCCAGGGTTATATGATAGAATTCTATTCAATCCCAGTACAATGCATCGCCCCTCCTCTTCCTCATTTCTCTACAGACATGTCCGCTCTTATTTCCTCGGAGGTTCAGTCCCTTCTCCAGAAGCAAGCCATTGCTCTCACCCACCCAGATCCTGCAGGCTTCACCAGCTCCATTTTCTTGGTTCAAAAGAAGAACAAGAAAAGGCGACCGGTTATCAATCTCAAGTTTTTCAACCATTTTGTTGTTTATCGCCACTTCAAGATGGAAACCATCCTCCATCTCAGGGATTCCCTTTTGCAGAACGATTGGATGGTTCGTTTGGATTTGGAGGACGCTTATTTGGTTGTCCCGATACATCCAGAACACAGGAAGTTTCTCCAATTCTAATGGCTCGATCAATTCTTCCACTTTACATCTCTACCTTTCGGTCTTTCCTCAGCGCCATGGTGTTTCACCAAACTCATGAGGCCAGTGGTGGCACACCTCAGAGCTCGGGGTGTAAGGCTCCTCATCTATCTAGACGATATTCTTCTCATGAGTCAATCGCCACAATGGCTCATAACGCACCTCAATCTAACCTGTACTCTCCTATCAGATTTGGGATTTATTATCAACAAGGAGAAATCTTTTCTTCTCCCTACCCAAAGTATAGAATTCTTAGGTTTTCTAATAAACTCAGTTTCGGCCACCCTACTTCTCCCTCCGGCAAAAATAAAATCTATAAAGTCAGAGATTCTCCAAGTTTTACGTCATTCGTCCATTTCCCTAAGAACTCTCGCTCGCACCGTCTGTCTCCTCTCCTCTTCCATACAGGCCATATTTCCAGGGCCCTTGCATTACCGGGCTCTTCAGCGCCTAAAGTTCAACATTTACGCAAAGGGCTTTCTCATGCTATCTTTCCATCAGCCCCAGATCTTGTATTATAGTCAGATGCAAGCCTAACCGGCTGGGGGGCCCGTTGTGGTCCAATCTCGACTGGAGGTTCATGGTCGTTAGAGGAGTCCAAGTTGCATATCAATTGTTTAGAGATGCATGCAGGCTCCTTTGCAATCAGAAGCCTCGCAAATAACAAGGTCTGTTGCGCTATCCTTCTCAGGATGGACAATATTTCAGCGGTCTGTTACATAAACCATCTTGGAGGTACAAGATCCAAACCCCTAGCAGAATTAGCAAAGAGCTTTTGGGAATTTTGCCTTACAAACCAAATTTCGGTTCATGCAGAATATCTTCCGGGAACTCTCAACTCTGTCGCCGATTGGCACTCTCGTCATCTCCACGACTCAAGCGATTGGATGCTCCATCCCACGATCTTCCATTTTCTTCAAAACAAATGGGGGCCCATGACGATCGATTTGTTCGCATCTCGTCTCAACACACAACTCCCTCAATTCTTCAGTTGGCGTCCGGATCCTTTGGCCCTGGCCTCCGATGCATTCCTTCAAGATTGGTCCAAGTTCCTTTCATACGCTTTTCCCCCCTTCGTTATGATCAGCAGAGTGTTAGCTCAGGTCTGTCGTCAGCAAGCTACTTTAATTCTTATCGCCCCTTTCTGGCAATCCCAGATTTGGTTTCCAACTCTTCTGGAGTTATCCATAGATTTTCCTTTTCTCACCCCTTCTTTCCCAGACCTTCTCTTGGATCCCCTGCAACCCCCGCACAACCTCATTCTCGACTACGTCCTCTCTCTTTCAGCATGGAAAATTTCGGGAGTTCCCAACACTTCCCTCTCATTTCGTCACAGGCTTCGGAATACATCAGACAGTCTTGGGCTCCTGGAACAATAAAGGCTTACAAATCAGCTTGGGCTTTATGGCATAGCTGGTGTCTGGGAAAACACATTGATTCCTTTTCAGCAGATGTCACCTTTATAGTGAATTTCCTTGCCGCTGAGGCCAGTAAGGGCAAAGCTTATCATACTATTAATCTGTACAGGTCAGCTATTTCTTCTAATCACCAGTTTGTCAATGGAAAACCGGTGGGTGAACACCCACTTATTTGTCGTCTTTTGAAGGAAGTAAAGTTTGCCAATCCTCCGTTACCTGAGTACAGATTTTTATGGGATGTTAATGTAGTTCTGAATTTTTTCCTCGCATGGCCCGACAATTCTTCTCTTTCTTTGAAGATGTTGTCGGCTAAACTCACCATGTTGTTGTGCCTTATTTCTTTAAAACGAATTTCTGATGTCAAAGCTCTAGATATCTCCGCAAGTCAGTTTACTCTGTCTGGTGTACTTTTTACTGTGTCTCGAAGAACAAAAACAAATTTACCGTCTGTTTTTTACCCATATTTTCCGGATCGTCCTAAATTATGTGTTGCTCAATGTTTAAAAGCTTATGAACTCATGACTGCTCATCTAAGAACGTCCTCTACTACTCAATTGCTTATCTCCATCAGGAAACCTTATAAGTCGGTGTCTTCGGCCACCTTGGCTCGCTGGGTTAAGTGGATTATGTCTTTGGCTGGGATTGACACTTCCACTTTTGGAGCTCACTCTTCCAGAGGTGCTATGGCTTCCAAAGCCTTTTGGACGGGTTTCCTTCTTGAGGACATTCTTAGATCTGCAGATTGGTCTAATGATAATGTTTTTAGAGTATTTTATTGTAAACCAGTAGATAATGTTTCTTCGAATGTCATTAATTTGCTTTAAACTCGCATAATAGGAGCCTCCCGTCTTGTCATAAAATGTAGATTTTCCTAGTTTTAATGACAGAAAGTCTTAATTTTATTAAAGACACGGAGGCGAGTATTATCCCACCCTGGTTGTAGTAACTATTTCTGTTTTATTTTCTCCCATCCCCTTAGTGTCAACATCGTCGGTTCAACCTGCTAACTAAACCTTACAGTCATAGTGTGGATGCTCCATCAACATCTTCCATATCTCCTTATCCTCTTCTCTGCCTGGCGGATCACCAGTGTGCTTCTCTCCACCGTCAGTTTCCTGGACCTATGAATTTTTGCTCCGAGTTGTTATCTTTTATTATGGCTGTTCTCATTTTGGCTTTTATTTTTCCTTTATTTCGTACCAGCTGAATGTCAAGTGCAAGAAAAGAGGGCTGTTCGCAGTCCAGTTACGTCATAATACCTTACATTAATGTTATTGGTTATTGTTTATGGACTTCAAATTGTTTCCCATTGGCTAGTGTTCTCTACGCCCATGGGATTTGTAGTTTCTTCACTTGCTGCTGTTTCAATTAAAGCAAGAAAAGAACATTTTACTCGCCTCTGTGTCTTTAATAAAATTAAGACTTTCCGTCATTAAAACTAGGAAAATCTACATTTTAGGTTACATCCCATTTAGGCTTCTAGGACTTTTATAAGAAGAAAACGCACATATATTTTTAATAACGTCTCACCCTTTCTATCCACTGCCATTAAAACAGTAAAACATGTTCTGAAGCCGTGCTCAGATATTTTCAGCAATCAACAGCGCGGCTGCAAAGTCCGTTGGTCTGATGGAGAACTGAGCTGAAGGGACATGTTTACAATTATATGCGGACAACCTAGCAAACATCCTCTCGATCATTGTATGCCCAACTATGGCCCTGATTCTGACCCCGGCGGTCTGAGACTGCTGGGGCCAGGGTCGGCGGGAGCACTGCCGACAGGCCGGCGGTGCCCCGCTGGGCATTCTGACCGCGGCGCTTTGGCCTCGGTCAGATTTGGAAAACCGGCGGTCTCCCGCCGGTTTCCCGCTGCCCTTGAGAATCCTCCATGGCGGCTGAGCGCGCTCCGCCACCATGGGGATTCTGACACCCCCTACCGCCATCCTGTTCCTGGCGGGTCTCCTGCCAGGAACAGGATGGCGGTAGGGGGTGCCGCGGGGCCCCTGGGGGCCCCTGCAGTGCCCATGCCAATTAGTGGAGTCAGCTGTGGCATTCTTTTGAATTATAAGTTGCTATTTATCGTGCTAACTCAACACTTGCACATGGCTATTTTACACAGCTTAGGGTCCCACCGTGTAAGGAGTATTCATTTGAAAGTTATAATTGTGTTTATGTAAAGGCAGTGCTTAATTTGTGCTTATTTTTTCGGTGCGGAGCTCCAGCACTTATTTTTGAGGGCTGGCACTTATTTTTCTGCCTCACTCATTTACTGCGAGCAAAAGACACGTATGGTAAAGACTGAGGAAGAGAACAACGAAAAAGTTTCACATTGGGAGAAAGCAGAAAGCTGCAGGAGTGAGCTGAAGGGGCAGGGAGTGGCTCTAATGAATTTAAGAGGCACGAGATAGCTTCAGGATTACGCTGCCTCAGTATCCTGTGTTCCAGTGGTGGCTGGTGAAGTTTGAGAGTGGTGGGGCTGGGCTTGGCCCGGGGTGGGGGGAGAAAGAGGTTCACATTGTGGGGGGTGGGGAGCATGGCAATTTTTGGGATGCTAGTCACCATTTCCTGTGCAAATCTTCTTAACATAAATGAGATAAAATGGTGCAGCGTGTTGGCCCATGCTTACACTATATTATAGACACTCATGCAAAATGCACTGAATAAAATGAGCACATTTGTCATGTATTCACACTTTACTGTATAGGCAATGTACACATAAACTAGGCACCTAATGCATATGCACAGTATGCCACACAGACTGTACAAACCATATACATTATACAGGCACGTCATCAAAATACTGTGCATTGATAATATGCACACATTATATTGTACCCATGCTAAACTCACTGATATACAGTACATAGCTTGTTTTTGTGCATGTGGACTAAATAAAACAATATTATGAGCACTAATAGCATTGCCACAACATATACACTAAAAAATCCTCTACAAGCTAATACTGCACGCAATAGTGGACAGTTAAAGCATGCATGTCGACTGTTGAGCATTTAGAAAATGCAGCAAGCAGACCTTTTTATTTTAACACGCACATACAACTTATGTCCACAAACTAGTGTGTGGCTCTGCCCACGCAGAAAACGCACATCCATCCAAGAAGGTGGTGGCAGGATACTGACGTACCCCCGGAGAAAACAAAAGTAAACTATTTTTAAAGTCAAAGAACATCAACTACACAAATCGAAGCCTTTATAGAAGCCTCACGAATATCCAATCATTCCCACCTCGAAGAAAAAAATGTATGTTTTCTTTTCAATCGGATATTACTGCAACATCGCAATTAGAGAGATGGAAAACAAAATAGGACAAATACTAGTTCACAAATGCAAAAAAAAATCCCAAACTTGGCCCCGCCCATTTGCATGCTATCCAATGCACATTGATCAGACTCTGTTGAGCACAGCTTTCAAGCCCAGGCTTTAAGGGTATTAACACATACTGGCTGCAAGCTACACGAAAATAGATAATTGACATTAACACCTGACCACTTAAAATAATGGCTATTGAAATACATATTAAACAGTTTACTAGAAAATTGATGAAAATTCCTGCCTGTGTGACATAGCTATGAGTTCTCAAGAAAACCACTACAACTACAGCAAGGGTCCTGAATTCCAGCAGAGAGGCCCTGTATTGAAGGGGCATGGAGTGTTGACCACAACATTCTGGTGGGTAGTATGTGAAAAGCTGGAGTCAGTGGTAGCAGCTGGCACAGGCAGGCAGTGAAAAGCTGAAAGTGGGGGCTATTATAAGGAACTCATACAAATATTAAAAACTTCATGCCACCCCTGCTCGAAGGCTATTCCACATTTTTCAGCTAGACTGTAAAGCCAGAAGGGATTGTGGTGCGTATGTTTACAGTGATATAACACTTCTATGTGGAAAATGTTTCAAATATATGTGCCGTCTCTAGCCTCCCATTTAAACTCCACGCCGATTAGAGAGTGCTACAGTGCAATTAATTATTCTGCCTTGTGCCAATTATTTATCCAAGTGATTGCAATTATTTATTTATGTCATTGGTATCAGGCTCAGTGATCTTAGAGTTCAACATAGGAACTTGTTGAGTGTCTATGAAACCCCACATAAATAGTTCAATAACAATAGCCACTGTCTTCCAAAATTCCTGAAACAGCACAAAGGAGGTAATTATTTTCCAAGCAAGGAAAAGGACATTAATTTTAACAGGCCCTTCAATAAATGCAAGTATCCAAATGGGCCAACTAAGTTAATGGATGAGAAAAAGCATGTGTACTGACTGAGGCAGGACTACTCCAAATGGCATGTCAATGATCTGCCCAAAGAGTGTTTCAAAGTTGGTGACGGAGATGAGGACCATGAAGCAGTGGCTGAGAGGAGATTTGAATAGTGCTGTAGAAGAGATTCCGCAGGGCACAGAGTCTAAGGTCTGTGCTGCTATGAAAATCCACTCAAACTGATGACAGCAAGGAACTATGGGGTATGGCATTAGTTTTGGTGCTGCCACAGATTTACAAATACTTGTAAATCTGGAGCAGCGTCAAAAGTAATGGGTGTTGCGGGGGAACGCCCACGGCAACACCCATTGCACACCCTCTTGACAAAACTCCCATCTCTCTCCCTGCTAGGAACATTAATCACAAGAGATATCTTGACATTTTAATTGCTTCCTGAAGGCAGAACGCACAAGGAACTTTTCAGCAGGTGCTTTAAAGTCGCAAGTTTTGGAAGTTATTGCTAAACACAGTATCCCCCTGAGGTCAGCGCCCCCCAATCCAGGTCAGCACCCGGTGCAGCCGCACCGCCCTAATGCCGGCCCTGTGAATACCCTACCCCGGGGAACCTAATTAAAAGCCTATGAGTAAAATACATTCAGATATACCATTTTCTAGTCATGTTTGGTATTTAAATTAATTCGGGAAACCTTACCTGTTTTTCCATAGGGTCAGAAAGGGGATGGTTGTACGGTCAAAGCTGTCAGAAGAATTTGGCACTTTTGCCATAAGAATTTGGATATGACAGTTATATTGTAGGGAACCCTGAAATGTCTTCTATTTCCATTGTAGTCCATAGTTGACATTGGACTACACATCGAGCCTCTACCCCTGAACATTTCAGTATGATGCGTATTTTGAAATTAGCAGCGGTGGCTTGTACTCTTTGAAAGTGGTGGGACGAGTGAAGTGCCCCACCACTTCGCAAGAGAAACAAAATAAAACACCCCATCCATCCATAACTCCAAAGTAAACCACCCCTTTCTCCAAAAGCCCAAATAACACTAACTATAAAAAAAATGCAACACTACACTTACAGTGCTACACACTTTCATACATTACACACATGCATTACACACATGCACTACAGATTTTTAAAAAGGCACATACCCACGGGCTGCTCCTCCTCCTCCATATTCTTCTGCTCTCTGATAGAGAAAGAGCTCCCCTAATCAATCCAGATGCTGCTCTCATGCTATTAACCTGCATGAGAAGCGCCTGGATTGGATGGAGCTTCCTGGCTGGGTGCCTGGTCTCCGTTCAGCTGTCTCAAGACAGCTGAGTGGAGAGCTTTAAAGTGCGCATGTCGCTTTGGCCGGCGCATAGCAGCCGGCCAAAGTGACATGCACACTTTGGAGCATCCAGTCCAGGCACTGCTCCAGTCCTCTGCTGCCCGAAGCAGAGGCAGTCCTGTGCTGCCGGCAGCAGAGGACACGCCCAGCATGACTCTGGGCTGGTGCACTGTGCAGAAAAAATAAAATGGCAATTAAATCCTTTAATTGCCATTCAATTTTTCCTGCGCTGCTCACAGAGGGCCAGGGGATGACGCTCCCCTGCCCTTCGAGAAGAAACCACCGCTGGATATTCATGATTTCAGAGCCCCATTTATCCCCAGTTTTTAATTCTGGTCCAGCCTATCAAGGGTTCTATGTTACTGAAGCATTCACGCCACGCAACAAGAGCGTGGACCATCCGCATAGGCGTGGTTAGACCTCACCATGCAAAGAAAACATCTTACAGGCAGCCCTATGTAAGTACCTCTAATGTTTCACTGGATGGCAGAGTGTTTTCAATTTGGCACCAACCCATTTTATTTCCACATTATTGTGGGCTGCTTAACACTGATCAGCGGATGGGGGCTAGTGAAGAATCAGCCTTCCTTTGCAATATTACGTGATTACTTTAGTGGGTGAGTCCTTCTCCACCCCCACACCCTCTATATGTTATCCTATAGCATATTATATGCACTACAGTGGTTAGCATGGTTTTAAATCACATATATCATGTTAATTGTACTGTCTGTTTTTACACCAACACTAAGATGGTGTCTGGAGAGAATCTGTCTCCCTGGCCACACAACATGTTTGCACTAATGGATGAATCCATCACTGCTCCCTAAACATGTTAATGGGCAGTTTCAACATATACTGTGTTTGGCCTGTTTTTCGGTCACAACTGTGCGCACACTTGGCACCTTCCCCTGCAGGAGTTTTAATGGGTTTGCACGCCCTTTGGGGACTTCTGGGCCAGCGTTCACTATATCTGCTCTGTGGCTGGTTCAAGGGAAAAGCCAGAAAATTGAAACACCCCGCACTCCGAACAAAAGCTCTTACTATATGGCACCAAATGAACAAAGCAAGTCATCACAACCCTTCCCAAAAGAGCGCTCCTGTTTCAATTGTATCCATTCACCCTTTCCTCCTTCCATTCGCCTGCTGATATCCACCATTTCATTCTGTCATTCATTCATACTTTCACCCATCATTCAGTCTTTCACCATTCTGTCCGTCCACCCATACATTTCCAGTCTATCCATTCATCTCAATATGTAGCCATCAAACCTATCCATCCACGCACCTATCATTCATCCATCCTTTCACACATCCATCTTTTCAGTCACTCACTCATTCATCCATCCACCCTTTCATCAATCCATTGACCCTACCTTTCACTCATCCATCCATTATTTCCCTCATCCATCTATCCACGATTTAATCCATTTATCAATCCACCTTCCCTTTCACTCATCCATCCATACTTTCACTCAGCCATCCTTTCACTCATCCATCCATCATTTTATCTCTCATAATCTTTCCATCCATCCATCCCTCATCCACCTATCCATCCACCTTTCACTCACCCATCAATTCACTTTAATCCATCTATCTACCCTCCCTTTCACTCATCTATCCATTTTTTCACTCATCCACTCATCCACCCAGCCACCCTTTAATCTATGCATCAACCCACTTTCACTCATCAATTCATTCTTCTACTCATCCATCCTTTCACTCATCCATCCATCATCCTTTCTCTCCTTAGCCACCCACCCTTTCATTCATGCATCCATTCTTTCACTCATCCATCCATCATCCTTTCTCTCATCATCCATCCACCCTTTCATCAATCCATCTATCCTCTCTTTCACTCATTCATCCATTCTTTCTCTTTTCCATCCATTATCCTTTCGCTCATCATCCATCCATCTACCCTTTCACTCATACATCCAACCACCTGTACATCCTACCTTCCACCCATTCATCCATCACCCTTTCATCCATCCATCCATCCATCCATCCTCCCTTTCACTCATTCATCCATTCGTTCACTCACCCATCCTTACATCCTTCCCTTCATTCATTCATCCACCTACCCATCCATCCTTTCACTCACTCATCCATCCACCCTTTAACTAACATATTCATCCTTCCTTTCAATCACTCACCTTTGTCTGCCAAGTTGCAGACAGAAGATGCCCATCAAGAACTTCGACTCCACTGTAGCTACCAAAGTTGCGGGTTCATAGCCACCCCACATCCATCCTTTCACTCATCTGTGCATTCCTTCGTTCATCCATCTATCCACACTTTCACTCCATCCATCCATACCATCACTCAACCATCCATACCTTCTCTCATTATCCATCCACCCTTTCATTCATCCATCCATACTTTCGCTCATCATCCATCCACCCTTTCACTCATACACCCATCCATACATTTACCCTTTCACCCTGTCTTTCATTCATCCATCCATTTTTTCACGTATTCATCCATCCACCATTTTATCCATCCATCCACCCATCCACCCTCTCTGTCACTTATCCATCCTTTATTTACTCACCAATCCATTCTTTTACTCACCCATACATCCACACTTTCATTCATACATCCATCCATCCTCCCTTTCACTCACACATCCATCCATCTGACTTTTCACTCAGCCATCCATACTTTCACTCACTCAAGCATCCATAATTTCTCTCATCATCTATCCACACTTTCACTCATCCATCCGCCTACCCTTTCACCCTCTCTTTCATTCATTCATCCATCATCCATTCTTGAACTTAATCATCCATCCGCCCTTTTACCCATCCATCTATCCTCTCTTTCACTCATCCATCCATTCTTTTACTCATCCATCTTACATCCATCCTTTCACTTTTACCCACCAACTGTTTTACTCACCCATTTATCCACCCTTTCACTCATACATCCTTCCACCCACCCTTTCACTCACACATCCATCCATCAGCCATCCATTCACTCACTCATACACCCATTCACCCTTTCACGTTATTTATGACCCCAGCTGACATTTTTGTTGCCTCACCTAGTGACATGGAGGGAATCTTCAAGCCAGGCGAGTCGGGACTCAGGGATGCTGACTAATTCAAATAAACACATGCACATGCAATGTGCAACACCTTGCTCTTTGCTTCACTGTCCCCACGAGTCTGCTTGCTGGAAGTAAATCTAAGGCATACCGGAGCTCAAAAGGCATCCAGCATGAACTGCAGCGTGGGAAGCAGCACCTCGAGTCTGCGCAGTGTGTCTTCAAAAGTCCAGCTCACACACTGCGCACACTCGATTTCGTGGCTTCCTGCTTGTAGTCTCTACCTCATCCTTTACCAGCTCGTCACAGGGTCTGGTACCACCCCACCCTGTGAAGAGCTGGAAAAGGGTGTGGTGACAATGGTCTCCTCTCACTGATTGACGTGGAGGCCGAGAGCTGGAGGGCTTGAATCTGAAACGCCCAGGGCTAACTCTATCTCCACGTCATCAGGGGGTGGAGACTGAACCTTGATGCAGTGTCTTTGCCGAGTTGATGACCTCACAGGCCTCAGGGCTGTGAGATTGTCAGCTCAGCAAAATTCTCTGGACTTTGTGCCTGCCCAGGAAAGCGTCACTCCACTGTCATCACTGCAACGAGTACGGTCAGTTCGTAGTGTAGAGCAGCCTCAAAGATAATTAATCAACATGCAAATACACTGTGTTCACAAGTTGTTTTAATGAAGCAGTTTGAGCTTTGCTTCGATGCATTATTTTTCACCAAGAATGTAAAGGGGGTCGGAGCCCCGACGCCCTTGAAGAGAAACCGCCACTGCTTGTTAATACATGTTCTTACTAGAGAACTAGGATATTCATTTAACATATCTCCAAAGATTTAAATTCCCACAAACTACTTCAGTGGAAGAGAGACTTTAGTTCCGATCAAAAATCTAAAAGCTACTGAAATCCACCTATTTGCTACAAGCCACTTACCCCCTGCCCACAGGTTCATGCCCCGGTGCAGGGTGCACACTTGAAATCACGATATTCTTTTACATTACTTCTGCAAATTGAACTTGGTGAGTAATATGCACATGAAGAAAGGCATTGGTTGAATGATTGTACTTGGGAGGGTAAAAAGTGAGACGAAAATAAATAAGTGCAGGTCACTGCACCTTGCTACCTTTATCTTTTTGGTCATTCCTGATGCAGTCTTTAAATGCTTGTCCTTTTTTAGGTCGAGCCTAGACAGAGCTTGCGTTATCACTTAGCGACCGGTTGTGTAGTTGTGGGCTCACAGCCCCTCCCCACCCCTTCACTTCTCACTTGTACGTGTCATTGTCCTTAAAATTCTCCCACCTTTTTAGGGTGTAGCCTGCGCTAGCTGTAGTAGTTAGAAAAGGGCTCGGAGCCCCGTCCATGTCCGCCCGTGTCTTTCATTGGCTCGTGGGCTTGCCTTTTAAAATCTGCTTGCTTTCATTAGTGGAAGGTATGCATAACGTCATGCCTTTTCCGGTTGTTAGTCCTCCTCGAGCGCAGCGACCAAGTACTGAAAACATACAAAGCTTGCTGTTTTCCATCTGGTTTGTGGACTTCTTTTTTCACAGCGCGATCTCGCTTGGCAGAAGTCGAGCGCTTTGCATGACACTGACCCTGTTACATAATGAATTGCACTTTTGCCAGTTACGTAGATAATTGCACTTTTGCCGATAGGTTTCACTACGAATGAATTGTAGCAGCACAATCGCGCTCCTTTTTTTCTTCCATTTAATGAGGCAAGAAAAGTCCGGTTGGGAGTTTACAACTGCTAATAGCTCTAACTCGGAGAAATGCGAGACCCGTTGCATTGCAAATGCGTGTTTTGTTTGTTTGCCCACACTTCTTTAATCACCACCTTGCATCAGCGGTAGGGGCCGATCTCCTTTGTCCAAAGCCTCATGTGCACGTCACGCATTTCCCAACTCCTCCTAGGACAAGGTGGGACCACGGAGGCTTGTTCCCACCCCACCCTGTGATGAATTCAGAAAATGGGTGGGGTTGCACTGGTAGACAGTGCAGCTGCACTGATTGACAAACAGCCCCAGAAAACCGGGGCTTAAGCTTAAAGTGCCCAGGCTGTTTTCAATAAGCAAAGCTGCACAGCATCATAGAAGACAGAGGCTTTGCAGTCTTCCAGGCCACAGAGGACCAGGGCTGAAATGAGATACGACCTGCAAATCCTGCAACGGCAGGCACATATGCACTAGCACATGTGGCTTCCTAAAGAGCCTGCTTTTGCCTAACCTTGCGCAAAGAGAGGGTCAAAAGCTTTATACAATTCAGAATGTTTATATTTTTAAAAAAAAGTAAGAGGTAAGAATTGAGGCAGAGGGAACCTTTTTGCCCTAATAAAACAGCCACCCCTGAGAAACAGGTTTCTGCCAAGACGATCAATCAGACAACTAGAGGCCTATTCGGAGGACAAATAATTCAACCTGGAAAACACATCATGCAGCAACACTTTCAACTAATCTCCCCCCTCTCTGTTTCACACCCAAGATCTGAGACAATATAATTACTGATATAAGATAAGACCACTTTCAAAACTCAGCATAAAATACCTCCTTTTAACCAACTTGTCAGAAAGGGTGTTATTAATTTGGCAGGAGGTGACCCCTACTTGTACTAAGTATAAGTACTCAGCTGCATATACTGTAGTAAAAAGGTGCAATGAAAGATGGTGTATTTCATCGAAAACATTTACGGAATCTTTGGGTGACTGTACCACCCAGCTGACTGAATTGAAAGCTTTGGTCCTACAATGCAGAATACAAATCCAGAATTTCCTAAAAGTATAGTGTGTGATTCCTATTCCTGCACCTAGTCCCTTAAAGACTATTTACCTTATTGGTGGTCAAATGGAGTCAGAGTTTCTAAAGGGAAACCCATCTAGTCTAGCAAAAGCATCTCTGGGGGAAGTTGGAGGCACTGAAAGATTCTTTGCCTTGGGCTCATATGATTCACACATTGAGTCATCAATGTAGTGCTATACACATTGCAGGAATTTGTTGGCAGATTAAACTGTCAAGGTGGCTGTTCAGACTGCGTTAGTAGCTGTGATTACTTGATCACATACAGATGGTGACATCAGGGCTGCAGTCACTGCCTCGGTTAGTGGCGAGCCTCTAACCAAAGGCTTTTCAGCAAAGAACTCCTATCTATGGAGTCCTCAAAATATTCTCTTTAACCACATTCCTGGGGTTGGAGATTAGGTGATTTCCAACCAGGACGCAGGTTAGAGTTAATAATAACTGCTCATGAGGGATTGGAGTCTGCCCATGCTTGTGAGGTGATACGAATTTCGTTATTACCGAAACGCTACTAGTGGCAGGGTCTTTATAAATATACTAAAAAGTGTGTTCTTTCTTGTGATGTTTGAGAATCCGTTAAAAGTTCGACCTTTGCCCGCCTACCACAGACATCAATTTCAGTTTCACATAAGCTATTACAAGGAGTCTATTTACGTCATTGGATGGATGGATACAGGTAGGTCTTTAACTTTATCTTAGTGGCTCTTGACTCTTGTTCTCGATTTCTATGGGTACGGCCACAGGGATTGTCTGTCGCTCAAACTGTTATTAAAGATCTGCAAGTCTATATCTGTACATATGCAGTGGCAGTATTCCACTCAGACGGAGTATGGGCTTTCATCTCTAAGCCTTACTAGGATACAATGAGCACCCTGGGTGGTGCTGTGTATTATTTCGCCCCTTATCATTCTGAGGGAAATTTGTTGGTGGAATGGATAAACCATAAATTAAACAGTCTTTAACAGCTAGAATATTAGGCTCAGGTTGCAGTTGGCTCCATCACATGTATGGAGTCCCGCAAGCATTAAACAATCTGCCTAGACAGTCGTTGGGTGGTTGGACCCCCTTTGAGGTGCTATTTGCTATCCAAATGTATGTTCCAGATCTTGATGACTCTGGAATAGTGGTGGCAGACGTTCCCTTTGACATCAATGAATGTTTCACTGTCTCACAGAAATTACAAGGCTTCTGAGATGAGCACTTAAATTTTACTTCTTAACGTTCTGCCACTGACAAAGTGAAGATGCAACCAGTGGCTTCTGGTAGGATTCCTAAAGTTGGGGATCTAGTTGTAGGAGGCTGGCTCTCTATAGTGTATGCAAAAGATGCAAATTGTGCAGCGAATCAAAGCAACCCACTTTGGTATCCAGAGGTAAAAAGCAGACCACCTAATACTCTGTTGTTGTGGTAGTGTGGGCGAGCAGTTAAGCTTATCTTGGGGATGTGATAAGCATTTGTTGTACTCATTGTATCAATAAATGTGAACATACACTCTGAAGAATAACTCAAGACTAATTTACAAAAATACTTCAGATTTGTATAACAAAGTTTTTAAGACCAAGACCATCAATCTATGGTAGGTACTTTTGAAGTTATGATTTTTCAAGGTTTAGAAAATGTTCTGCTTTTGTTCGTAGTCACGCACCATAAGAATGAATGGAAAAATCTTTAAAAATGCATATAAAATCAGACAATGCTCTCACAAGTGTATCCTTCTATTTTCAGGTTGAGGTCATTGAGCTGTCCTGTGGGCCAGTCGGAGAAGTTTGGGCAGTTCCTGGTTCAAGCAGGAGTAGCGACAGAAGGTCTGGACTGAAAGAATGGAGCTGCTGCACAGCAGATAAGAGGGCCACTTGAAAACAAACTGCACAGATGGACTTAAAGGCAAGTTCGGTGGGTCCCCTTGGAGTGTAGAGGTCACAGTTGGTTAGGGACCAGTAGAGCACAGCTGGCTTGGCATTGCAGGGGCCAGGGAGGCTGAGTGCAGTGAAGATAGGTCAACCAAGACTCATGCAGC
The DNA here is from genome assembly GCF_031143425.1 of Pleurodeles waltl. Classification (NCBI taxonomy): domain Eukaryota; kingdom Metazoa; phylum Chordata; class Amphibia; order Caudata; family Salamandridae; genus Pleurodeles; species Pleurodeles waltl. The sequence continues at coordinate 612,639,633 of NC_090436.1, read as the reverse complement.
AGGCAGGCCTTGGAGATCAGAACAGGTTAGTTGGAGGGGAGATTGCAGGTCAGCAGGGCCAATCTGGGGGGTGGTTCTTAGGTGTCCTGAAGTCCCTTGACTATGTTGGGCATGTAAACCTGGATGTGCTCCAGTGAAGAACTCTGAAACCAAACATCTTCCTTTGCAGGGGCTAATGTTAGTTGCAACCCCAGATGAATGTTTTACAGATACCAATGCTTGTTTATAAAGACCAATACTTGTTGGAACATGTTAGACCTGGCACCCTTGGAGTGGTCTCCCCTAACATTTTGCCTCTACTTCCCAGGTTGTTGTTGTGCGCTGGACTCTGTTTTTGCTGTTTTTGTTACTCTGGGCACTTTACCACTGCTGACCAGTGCTAAAGTGTATGTGCTCCCTATATGAAATTGTAAGGAATAATTATCTTTTCCATAATTGGCATATTTGATTTACTAGTAAGTCCCTAATAAAGTGTAGTAGAGGTGCCTAGGTCCTGTAAATCAAATGCTACTAGTGGGCCTGCAGCACTGGTTGTGCCACCCACATAAGTAGCCCCCTAAACCGGGCTCAGACCTGCCACTGCAGTGTTTGTGTGGGTAGTTTTATACTGACAATTCAACCTGGCAAGTGCACCCACTTGCAAGGCCTAAACGTTCTACTTTTATACATGTAAGGCACCCCTAAGGTACGTCCTAGGTATCCCCCTGGGCAGGGTCCAGTGTATGGTAAAGGTGGGACATGTGCTGATGTCCTAACAGTGAAATACCCCCAAATTTGGTTTTCACTGTTGCAATGGCTATCCCTCTCATAGGTTAACATGGGGGCTGCCTTTAGATATCCTTAAAGTGCAGTTTACCTCTGAGAGCAGATAGAGATAGAGAGTTTGGGGCCTCTGAACACAAAATTAAAAATCCATATTTTCGTAAAGCTGGTTTTTAAACTGTCTGTTTGAAAATGCCACTTTTAGAAAGTGGGCATTTTCTTGCTTAAACCTTTCTGTGACTCTGTCTACTTGTGTATTCCCTGTCTGGGTCAGACTGACAGTTTTGCTGTTTGTGAGTCCCCTCCAGACAGGGACACAAAGGGAGCTGGGGTGTAGCCTGCATATCCTGATGAGCCATCTGGGCTAGAGTGGAGGAAAGAGTGGCCACTTACACCTGAATGGGCTGTGCCTGCCCTCACACAATACAGTCTCCAACACCCTGGTGTAAGTCTGGAGCCAGGCTTGGGCAAGGCAGGCTCTTGTGAACAACAGAGACTTTCCTGTGAAGTTTGCCTACTTCAAAGGCAGAAAGGGGTGTAAGTAGTGGACCCAAATCCCCAGATTTTTAGATCACTTCAGAAATCAAAGGTAACTTCTGCCAAGGAGAAGAGCTGACGAGCCAGAGGAGGAATACTGTCCCTTTGCCTGTGACTCTGCTTTGGTGGGTTCGCCTGCAGTTGCTGCTTCTGCCTGAGAGAGGACAAAGACTGGAGTTTGTTGGACATTCCTGCTTGTGAAGAATCTCCAAGGGCTTAGATTGAGTTTGCCTCCTGTTTTGAAGTCTCAGGGCCATCAAAGACTTCATGTGCAAGCACGCTGAGACTCCTGCCCTGTCAAGTGCTGCCATGTCCAGTGCCTGAGCCTTTGAGAGGTAAAGTTGGGAGAAGAAGGACTGAAATCCACGCACTGTGTGGGGAAAATTTTGATGCATCACCTGCAATGTGGCTGAAAAACGATGCACCACCCACATTGTGGCCATAATTTATGCTCCACCTGCATCGCGGCTGGGAGAACGATGAATCGTGGCTGGAGAAATGATGCAACAACCGCTTGCGGCTGCTGATAATGATGCAAACCCCAAGCAGTGCAGTTTTCGAACACCGTGCAGCCGGATTTCTCACGCATCATCACTGGGCATCAAAAGTCAATGCAGGCCTGAGGTGCCCATCCGGAAATTGATGCATCACTCTCTTGTGGGAAAGAAAAATGACGCATCGCCAACCCGACCAGAGAAATAAATTACACTAGGCCTCATCTGTGAGTAAGGAATCAACACATTGCTGACTTTTCTGACACACACTTGCCTGTGCGGATTTATTTTTTACCCAAACAAGGTACTTTGTGTAAAATCGACATTAGCATTGTTTTCTATGGAGTAAGACTCTTATTTTTTGACAATTCATATCTTGACTTGTTGGATGTTTGTCTGTTGGTACAAATACTATACACACATTGCCTTTGAGATAAGCCTGACTGCTTGTACCAAGCTACCAAGGGGATGAGTAGGGGTTATCTAAGTGTGTATCTCCCATGCCCTGACTAGAGTAAGGGTCCCTGCTTGGACAGAGTGCAAACGTACTGCCAAAGTTACTGCCAACCAGAGACCCCATTTCTAACAGAACCAATGCTTGTTTAGGACATGTGCTGCTCAAGCCTCCAGCATCCCTATGACTCAGACTGGGTGTGGCTGGATACAACAGGTTTTTAAACCACACCCAGCTTGAGTGAATTGCTTGCTGTAAACATCACCAGCTGCAGAGAAGGAGTCTCTGCTTTTCCACATCTGATCTTCATGTTCAGTCCTGTATCCTGGATGCCGCTTCCGGGGAGTTGAAGAGAGCGAGGGAGTTGACTACTAAAAAGGCAGTAACGAGCACTTGAAAAGCAGTTATTTGTGAAACCTTCACACTTGCTGACTTGATGTTCGGAAGTTGGATGTATCTGAGCACCATGCACGTAAGAAGACACATCACTGACATATAAGGTCAATGGGATGCTCGCTGCTAGTCGCGTAATAACAGTTATCGTTGTTGCTTACTTTATATATCGCAGAAAGGAAATTCTTTTGTGCAATTATCTTAAAAACAATGGCCCTCATTACAACCCTGGCGGTCGGTGGTAAAGCGGCGGTAAGACCGCAAACAGGCCGGCGAAAAAAAAAATGGAATTATGATAACCGCTGCGGTCATCTGCCACTTCACCATTCCGACCACCATGGCGGTGAAGACCGCTGGGCTGGAGATTGCGGTCTCCAGCCCGGCGGTCGTCACTAGACCGCCAACGGTATCAGGAACCTGCATACCGCCATGGATCTCGGGTGGTTGGGAACCGCCATGAGATCCAAAGGTGGCACAACCCCCCTCCCCACCCCGACCCCGAACATGCACATATACACACCCCTACACGCACAGACCCCAACATGTACATATACACACCCCTACACGCACACACCCCCAACATGCACATATACACACCGCTACACGCACACATACACCCCGCCAACAGATACCCGCACGCATACAAACAGACATGCACACCGTCCGACCCGCAGACATTTCCCATACACACAACACCCCCGCACGCATACACTCACTCACTCACCCCCTCTACGCTCTCACAGGCACACCTCCATGCACGCAAACAACACACAACACCCCCACCCTCTTCCCTAACAGATGATCAACTTACCTTGTCCGTTGATCCTCCGGGAGGGGACGGGCTCCATGGGGGCAGCTCCGCCACCAGAACACAGTCACCAGAACACCGCCACACCAAATCATGGGACGTGATTCAGTGGGCGGTGTTCTGTTGACGTGGCGGTAGAGGTTGAGCAACCTCCACTTTCCCGCCATCTGCCAGTATGGCTGCTGGTGGCTTTCCATACGAAAAAGGACGGCGGGCTGCCAGCGGTCATAATACGCGGCGCGGAAGACCGCCACCACTGGCGGTCTTCAGCACGGCGGTACCTCAGCGGTCTTGCGAAAAGACCGCTGAGGTCATGATGACCCCAAATGTGTTGTTTAATATGACGATGGTGATATGGAACATTCCATGAATGGCCTGAAAGTTTCATTGCTATGCTCAACTTACGCTCTGATGTAACAATGATAATACCGATTGCTTGTGTTATTGATATTGACCCTATGTTTCCAGAGTGTTACAAACATTGCACTACGATCTTTTGATACTAACCCTATGTTCCCAGAGTGGCGCAAACATTGCATTATGATATTTTGGTGTTAACCCTATGTTTCGGGAGTGATGCAAACTTTTCACCATAATTTTTTATTTTAACCCCATGTTTGCAGTGTGATCAAAATACACCAAATGTGTGCGCCTTGAAATTCTAAGTACAGTGCGTAAATTAACCCATGAATGTCTGCAAACCAAATTACCTGTGAACTTGCTGTCATTATTTGTTACCTATTTAAATGTCTATGGAGTCGAGTAAGGCAGCATCTTAGGAAATCTCAGCAACATCATCAAACAAGATATCCACGAAACTTCAAGTGCATTTAGATAGACATTAATTAAGGTGACATGGGATCAATCTGGGGTTACAGTGTAGGTAGTCAAAGATAATATGGTAGGTTCAAGGTTCTTATTTAATCACAGGTAATCCACATATTTTCCCTAAAATTCCTAGAGAGAGGCATTTAAAGCAGGAAAGGGGAACCTAAGAAGTACACCTGGCTTGTACATAGTAGTCAGAGACCAGTACATACATGGTTATGAGTTATGAGTTGTTTGACTGATATGTAATTATAGGAAATCGCGGCTCTTCAAGATACCATCACCAGTCACTCATATTCTGACCTGTGGCTCCAGTGTCTCTCTCTCACTTTCATCCATCCCCTTTCACCTGAGGTGTTCCGATGCTGATCATGTGTGCTTATGTGGGAGGCACGTAACGTCTAGGAGGAATTGGGAATAAGCAACTTGGTCAACATTGTGTCTCCGTGGGGCAAACAGGTAGTGCTTGACAGATTGGTGCTTGCTTCTGGGCTTTTGAGAGTCCGAAGTGGTCTTTCCTTCTTGGTGTCTGATGCTGGGGGTCCACTATCCCTGGCAATGATACATCTCAGACTCTGAAGGCACAGTGCCACCAAACTTGGCAAAGTGGTAGGTTTAATCGTTTGGATCTGTTGGGTGGATTTTGATTGGGCTGCTGGGTTCTTTTTGTTGGTCAGTGGCCGGTCAGTGAACTGGACTTTACTGGTTTCTTGCATGCAGGTTGAAGGAGAGTGATACCTTCATTCTGAGGGAGGTTCTTGGCAATTTCAGAAGGCTGGATGTACTCTGGGGTTTTGTAGAGTCCTTCAGGTTTCCAGGCAACACCTCAGCAGTGATTGTTGAGTCCTGAAAGCAGCAGGCAGAGTTTGGCACTTTTTTATTGGAGCAGCAGGACTTCTGTTCTTGTGTCTCGAGTTTTTTTTGTTGCTGGTCTTTTTCTGTCTGTCAAATCTGATCTGTAGTTCTAGGGATGCCCCTGGGGGGAGTACACCTTTCCATGTATTGCAATGGCGGTCTTCATGAGAAAGGTGTGAGGCCTCTCAGAGTGGCACAATTGGTGCTGCAGCTCTGGGGGGGGGCTCTCTTCAGTACCCAGGCACTAGGTACCAGGGGTACCATTTACTAGGGACTTACAGGGGTGACTGAAGTGCCAAACATAGTACAAATTTAGAGAAAGACATCTGGCCCTGTAACAGCATAATTTTCCAGGCAAAAAGTAAGGGGGGGGGGGCAACATGTCAAAACAGGCCCCTTCTCACACTAATCAGGAAGAAGGTTGCAGACAAAAACAAGTTTTGCCAGTCCTATTGTAGACCAGTGCCTGTCCTTGCAGCCCAAGGTACTTGAACTATAAGTTTACCCCTGCTTGTAGGATTGTAAACAGAAACAACAAGTTTCCGTTTATATGATCAATTTACATCATGTGGCCAGTTTTCAACACTAGGCCATGAGAGTTTTCTGGGTAGTTCCCTGTCTCCTCTCCCTACCCTGCATGAAATCCCTGTACATGCACTCTGTTGTCCTGATCATTCTTCTCTCAGACTGGGGACTTCGATTCTGAACTTTCCATTGTACCAGTTGCTGATGGCAACACAGGATGTATTTCTAATGTGAGTCTGTCATTTTCTACTTCTGCTTCTAGCAATGAAGTTGCATACTATCAACCACCTTTGGAGGTGGGTACCTGTTCTCCTTTGCCGGATGAGGTCCCTGTTTTTACTCCAACCCCATCTGGTTGTTTTGTTCAACATTGATGATTTTTCTTCAAATTCTTTGCATACCTCATTGCCTGGTGCACGTGCATTGTTCTTTTGGCTGAAACAGACTTACCTGATTCTTCCATGGTCTTACTGTTGGATTTTTCTTTCATTGTTTTTCTTCCTACTCTGGATTGGATTTGATAGAGTTTTCTTCTTACTGTTGAATGGACATTATTTTCCAGATCACTCTTCTCTAGAACTGGTAGCTGAGGTGCTTATGTCCCATTCTTCTTCATATAAGGTCCAAAGAAACTTGTCCTTTGTAAATATTATTGAATTTCCTGTCCATGATGGTATTGTTTGGGATAAAGTGCCATATAACATTTTTGGTTCCAGAGAGACATTACAAATTCCATATGTACTTAAAATCCCTATGGATGACTTTATTGTCCCAGGTTCCATTTCTGGTGAATGGGATATTATGACTGTTTCTAATATGCTATTTAAATTAGAATGATACTCAGTATATGAAAATTAGGATTTGTATTTGAATTCTGCAAATGATGCCAAAATGTTTTGCTACCATCTTCATGCTGTTTTTAATTATACACAGTGGAAACACTGCCTGACAGCACCTGTAGGTAGTTCTAAAGCATAAGAATCAAAGAAGTTCTCCTATTGTTCTGGTCATGTCCCTACCGACCTAAGTTCATATTATTATAAGCTTACTCCTTTCCCACTGAAAAACAATATGCTCATGAAAACAAAATTGACGTATTCTGACTCATTTATCTCAAAACTAGCCCTAAAGGATTATGAGTAATGGAAGGACAATGTAGAATTTAAATCTGTTTGGGGTGAACAACACTGGCAGGTCCTGGGAACTGATACTATCTTTAGGGCTTGTCTGATCGATCACAAAGGATCTTTTTAAAGAAAACAAGTATAATAGACTACGCGTTGTAGTTTGGCGAATGCTAAAAATTTAAACACATCTAGTATTCCTCATGTTGCATAGTTTGATAATTGGCAATAGTACATAAATTTAATGGAAGAACAGATTAATAAAATGGTGCAGAATGGAACATACAATTCTTCAATTTCCGGGTCAGATGGGTGGTTACTGTGGCTACTTGATACTAGTGGCTTCAATTCCCATTTTTTAAACTCTTCAATGGGGTTTAAAGCAAGCAGGCAAGACCCCTGGTATATTCACTGGCAACTCTCGGGGGGGGGGGAAGGTTTACTACATTTGGCGTAAGTTATGCCAGCAAGTGCTGGCATGTTCCACACTCTCAGTAGTTAAAGAACACTTATCTCTCCTTTCAGATGATGTGTATTTTCAAGAGTTTTTGTTGGGTCCAAGATCTCTTTGCTCTTTATATATTCCACTTATAATGAAGTTTAGAAATTTTTCAAGTAGAAGCCACCGAAAGGTTTAGATAAATTGATACAAAAAATTTGGAAAGAACTTTGGCTGCTGTCAATAATGGCATGACTACATTGTCAATTCATTTATATTCATTGAATACTATTGTCTCATCTGCATTCAATAACAAACAAAATGACTTGTCTATTCTTCAACATGGCCAGGGTCAGTTGAGGTTGATTTTGTAATTAAGTTGGATGTTGCAATTTTTAAAATAGAATTGAATGCCATGGAATTATTTCAATGAAACTGAATTGTTTTGCCTTATATTGTGAAACCTATGCAGAAATTAATGGCTAGAAAGGTAACAACTCACACCATGCTTAATTTTTAACGTTTAGAAAAGTTGTCTTTTCCTGTCACTGAGATGCCATCTACCATCTGGCTCATTCACAGTTTCATTTAATTTCCCATTTTACTGATTCATTTCACATCATGTCTGAAACACTTCCATGTAGGCAGATATGAAGAGATAAGTGCATATTTTTTATAAGAGGCTTTGATTCTCCCATTTGAATACAGATGTATAAATGAGAACAATAGTTTACATGAGAGTGGAATTTCTTTAGGTCATTCTTTCTTCTGTGGAGATACAACACTTCATGGAGTTTGCAATACGCCCTTCGTTACCTTAGTGTGTTATTTAAAAGGTGTTCCTGTACCATTGTTAAAGTCTGAATTTTTGATGCCTTGTAAAGGAAGCAGCTTAATTTTAAATCATCAAAGTTGCTGCACAATAAAACCAGGTGTCCATTATGTATTCACTGTTTACAAAGTTGTGACATTGTATGACTATCTTATATCCTCCCACATATTCAACTGGGGAAAGTATTTTGTGTGAAGGTCCCTTTTTCTCAAATCACCTTTGATAAATTAAGCAGACTGAAAGCCTTATGGTTTCAAAAAGATGCAGCACTAACATCTGCCTGAGAAATGTTTGATCTCAGAGTAGCCTGATCCTCATCTGAGGTGCAATCGCCTTTATGCCCCCAATTGCCACAGCATTTTGGTCAGCTTGTACACCATATTTTTAATGCTTCTAACACGGTTGGAGTGGGACAGTTTTTAAAGTGCTCGGGTCTGGACTAGTTCCTACATTCCAGCATATACTTGGAGTTATTCCTTCCTTTCTTCACTTCTGGTTGAACTGGTCTCTGTCTTTTTAACCTGTTTTTTTTCAGAGAGTGATGCCTGTGTTTCGCTGTCTATAGTGCGCTTTCAAGAGTGTTCTCGAATTATTCTCTAAGAAGGAAGAAAGCTGTGCAAGAGAAATGTGAAGACTGCACATTTAGATGAGGACGTTCATTAATATACTAAGGCCGGCTTCCTGACACCTAATACCAAGGTATGGGATTAGATCATTTCAACAAGTCTGACAAAAGGGTACTCCTGCTGTGCTCTTTCGAGTGTCTAGATACTAGTGACAGATAGGAGTAATATTAGGAACAATTAACATGGTTGAATTTTTTGTTTTTCATCATTCTCATAATGTCTATTACTATGATATGTCTGATCTGCTTAATAATTGCAGCTCATGTTTCATTTATAAGAATAAGATAGTTTCAATAAATGTATGACAACGTATTCTAGTATCTTTTCTTTGTGTCACTTTGGGCATGCAAAAAGTGACAAACGAAAAGGTTAGATCTGCTTCCAAAAATTCCTTGGGAATTGGAGTGGTTATGTTCAAGGTTACCGAAAACATCTATCACCTTGAAAGGTCTGAGGTTTTAGATGTGGTACTGTGAGCTAGCTGAAAAAAAAACATTTACTGATGATATAAGAGAATTTTGTCTCTATATTGTGAAGTTTTGTTGACCTAATAACAGTTGTACTAACTTTGTAGGAACCATATAACAGATGGTATTTATAGCTACTTATTGGACCTGGCCTTCCCAGCAGGATCACCCCTAAACTTTTTGCCTTCACAGTTCTCTTTTGCTGAATTTATTTTTGTTGGCCTTAGGACTCTGTGCACTTTACCACTGTTAATCAGTACTAAAGTGCTTGTTCTCACTCCCTAAAACATGGTAAAATTGGTGTAAACCTGATTGGCATGTTTAATTTACTTGTAAGTTCCAACTAAAGTGGTAAACCAAATACCAAGGGTTAATACATTAAATTATACTAGTGGGTCTGCAGCACTTATTGTGCCACCCACTTAAGTAGCCTTTTTAAACATCTCCCAAGTCTGCCATTGCAGCCTTTATGCAGGTTAAACTGCCAATTTGATGTAGCAACATAATCCCTTAGCCAAGCCTAAAACTCACTTCTTATTACTTAAAAGTTATCCTTAAGGTAGACCCCAGACAGCCCATAAGGCAGGGTGCATTGTAATTAAAAAGTCGGACTTGTACTTTTAAGTCTTACATTTTCGGGTAGTGAAAAAACTGACAAATGCGCTTTTTGCTATTTTGTGGCCTACTTCTCCCATAAGATAACATTAGATTATGTTATTACATTTAATAAGTGATAACCTTTGTTTGATAGCAGGTTGAAATCTCATGTTTGATGTCTAAGTAACTGGAATGTAAAATCCTCTTGAATGGTAAAGTCAGATTTTCAGTCAAAATTCTAAAAACACCACTTTTAGAAAGTTGGCATTTTCTTGCCCTAGACATTTGGTGCCTGCGGACTATTTTCTTAGTCAGATGACTAGGTGAAGGCATTTGACCTTTGTGCATTCCTCTCAGAGAGTCACACACCAGAGCAGATGTCTCCAACCTTTTCAGTAATAAGTGCTACTTATTAAAATAAACTACTAATATTATAACTGTTGTAATAGTAATTACATGAGGGCAAGATTATATTTATGGCTACGAAATGCAACCTTACAAGCAGTGATTACCTTATTTTACCAGGCAAGTTGCCAGCAATAATGCAAAAAAGGCTTTGTGAATGTGGAATGCTTCTATGTAAGTAATACATAACAGTCATGGCTGCAGTGCCCTTGTTATCAACTTAATAATATTAGTAATTCATCATTTAGTGCCGCATGATTGATCTGCAAATATCAACCTAAATTTCATTTTGGACATTCAACTATTTTTCTCCAAATATCTGCTAATGACTTCTGAAAGTGCCCAATTTAAAATCTTTAAGCTGTAATGGCGACGTTGAGTCAGATGGGAGGTCCCTAGCAGGAGACCTAATTATACTCAGGTCGTGGAATATAGCTGGAGTAAAAACGAAAATGGTTGAGAAGGAATGGCAGACCATAATAAGCTCATCACATATAATCTGCCTACAAGAGACATGGCATACGGGATCCTTTTTTATTGAAGGATATGCCATATTCTCTACCCCAGCTTCTGCCTCAGCTAGTGGTAGGGCAAAGGGAGGATTAGCAATAGTGATTTCAACACTGGCACCGTATATATTGGTGAAATCTTCCCTTGATTCCCCTTACTATCAGTTTTTATATTTTTGGATAGATGAAATTTTAGGAATTGTTTTACTAAACTATTACAATAACAAATTTGATGGCACCAATAGAGTAGTGGCATCGACTCTTCAGAAAGATCTACAGACTTTTGTAAATGATATAACTTCAAGCTACATAATAATATGGGTTGGAAATTTTAATATCGGGACATGCCAGAATACTATAGAAAAGACATGTGGATTTGTCGACGATGGGGGGAGCGCCCAATCACACTTTTTGCATAATAATTACGGAATTGCACTGAACTAAATATTATTTAGATATGATTTAGAATGGATGGAACAAGACGGGCCTAAAGGAATGAAGCTTTCATCGTTTATAGGAAAAGGCTATTTCTCATTAATTGACCACATATTAATGTCTAAGAGTAATATGGATATGGTCAAATCCCTGAAGATGGAGCCAACCATCTATAGTGATCATCACCCCTTGTTATTAACCATGAGATTGGCTAAACCCTTTAATATAGGTGAACGATTGGCAATGAATATAGGAATAAGAAGGGAAAATGGTATTGTAATCAAATGGACTGGGGTAAATGAAATAGATGTGATGAAAAAAGTTGTGACACGACATTGTCAAGAAATTCTCACATATACAGAATATAATCAAAGCCCAAATGAGATCTTAGGATCCTTTAACCAGCCTAGAAATGCCATTGTAGGAAGCCTAGTGAGAACATCTGGGGGAAAAAAAAGAGTGAAAAAGTGGGGTGGTTTGATCATAATTGTTCACTAGCAAGCTAGGAATTCAAACAAGCCCTGCAGGCTCGACCAAGAAACAGGGAAGAGGTAATTATTAAACGCTCTAGCTACAAACATGCACTAAAGATCAGGAAGGCACAATTGAGAGCTAGGGCATGGGCTAATCTTGAGCAAGCAATGACATTAAGAGACAGTACTCTATTCTGGAAAACAATTAACCAACCATTCCTAAAAAATAATGATTTACCCGAAATAACAGTACATGTTCCATCATTAGAATGGCTTTCTCATTTTGGCTCAATTTTTAACCCAGATAATCTGACTAATCACACATCGAATACTGGGATAATTGAGATTAAGCCACCCTTTTTGAAACCAGTTAGTATAGGGGAAGTGAAATCTGCTATGGGAAGATGCTTGAAAGGGAAGGCACCAGGCCCTGGCGGGGTGCCAGTAGATGCCTATTTGACATACATTGATCTATGGTGCCCTATTTTGACCCAAGTTTTTTTGAGTGTGACAAAGGGCTATATCTTAACATCATGGACTGAAAGTATAATTGTTCCTATTTTCAAAAAGGGAGATAGAGGTGACCCCAAATGCTATCGGCCAATCTCACTTTTAGATACTTAAATTGCTGGGAAGAGTACTCCTAGAAAGACTAGAATCATGGGCAACCAACAACCATATACTCACAGAGGCTCAATTGGGATTTAGGCCTGGGGTTGGTACTCTGGAACAATTTATAAACCTTAATTTAAAAATAAGCAAATATACAATAGCAAGGAAGGGTCATTTGTTCCTTTGTTTTGCAGATCTTAGCAGCGCTTTTGATTTGGTGAACCATGCCAAGCTGTGGAAAGTTTAATAGATATGGACGTGCCCTTAGATATAATAAGCTTCTTGGCGCAATTATATAATCATCTAACAGAGCAGGTGAGATATGGTAGAAATGGCGAGTGTACCCCAGGTTTTAGGGAGAGGAATACGTCAAGGTTGTGTTTTGGCGCCTCTTCTCTTCTCCCTTTACATAAATGGAGTAGATGCCCATCTAAAAAATATGGAAATTGATACCCCTAAAATAGGAGAATGTTTTATCCCAGTCCTTTTATACGCAGATGATGCAGTACTGCTGTCACAAACTGCAAATGGGTTGCAGCGGATAATTGAGGGCTTTGTGGAATTTATGGAGGAAAGAGATATGTTGTTGAATATGAGCAAAACTGTTGTAATGACTTGTGGACAGGGAAAGGTCAGGAAGAAAGCTTTTTTATTAAGGGCCATAAATGTGAAGAGGTGAATGGATTTACATATCTGGGTATACAGTTTTTTAATATGGGTCACTGGAAACAACATCTAGAAATTATCAAGATGAAGTATGTTAGGACAACTGAGGCTGTTTTTAGATTTAAAAAAAAAATGGTAATAAACCCCTTAGGGAAATGCTGCAAATTTACAAAAGCAAATCAATTAGCAGCATTACGTATGGTTCTGCCCTTGGGGGCTTGATGCCCGAGATCCATTCATTACAAGTGCTAGAGAATACATTTCTTTACAGACTACTTGCAGTGCCAAATACCACCTCCACATTTATGGTACATAAGGAGTTGGGCTGCCCTTATGTGGAAGATCTAATATACACCAATGCGATGTTGACTTGGCATGGTATTTGGTCTAAAGAAGGGACGCATTTTACACAAAAGATTATTAAAGATTGCCTTACATTAGAATATTGGGATAGAATTCCATGGTTCATGCATTTAAAAGATTTGTTGAAAGGTATAAATCTAGCTCCAAATTTGGACAATCCAGGTATTATACTCCAATTTAGCAAGAAAGAATTGAAAAATCGACTAATGGCATGGAGGGTTAGTGATAGAGAAAATAGAGAATGTAGGAAATCAACAGTAGCACTTTATATGACTGAAAATAACGAGGTAATGCCAAATTATTTGCTGACAGTAGCAAACATTCAGGATAGATTTTATCTGACCTGAATGCGTTTTAGAATGTTGCACTTTTTGGTAGCTTTCCCAAAGGTGAGGACTTGGAGCAAAAGCTTACCGAAGTGCCCCTGTGTGGGACGATTTGCACAATCCACAATGCACTTTATCATATCTTGTAAATTTTATCACGATATTAGGAAACAATTTTTAAAACCCCTATTTGTTATTAACAAATTATTTTACTGTAGAGAAGCTTTTAATTATTTATGTAAACTGGATACCAATGAGAAATGTGATGCAGTGATAACATTCATCTTATATGCCATAGAACAAAGAAAAAAGCTATCGTAGTTCGAAAACCTCCGGTATGAGAACGAATAATTGCTCAATTTGTAGTAGCAAAGGCTTTCTTATTTATTTATTTATTAGTAATGTTTTCTTGAAGTATCTTATTACATATTTTTTACCTTTTTAAAGAGATTGTTTATCTTTTATGGAGTAAAATCCTAATAAAGATTGATTTGAATTGAATTGAATTGACTTCTGAAAGTACATACATTTTCATCTAAAATATATGCTATTCATTTTTGAATACATATATTAATTCAACAAAGCAAAGTTGATTGGCTAAACTGGGCTGCACACAGAAGAACTACTCACAGGTAGCTGAAGAGCTACCAGTAGCTCATAAACTACTTGATGGAGAAGACTGCACCAGAGTGACCCTGTGCTGGCAGAAAGGGAGGGGGCAGAGATATGCACAGCCCTTCTTGCACTTCACAGACATTGCCTTAGTTCACACACAAATAACTTCACACTTACCTATTGTGACTAAAACAGGCTGGTACCAAGACAAGGAGGCAGAAAATTCCAGACACCTCCACTTCACTTCTGGACTAGCGAAAGGACTCTCAGAAGACTGCCTTGCTGTCTGTGGCCTGTTGTATACTTCACATGACTATTCTACTGCACTAAGAGGAATGCCCTGCTGCCTGAAGCCTGCCCCATGCCCTCGGAGGACTGCCCTGCCACTTGAGACCTGTGTTCCTGTTTGAACCCAAGGCTTCCCGATTTACTCGAAGGGCTAGTTTTCTTGACTCCTGATCAGAGCCTGAGGGACAGAATGATCTCTAACCATCTTTAACCCACACCTGGACCCTACAAGAGTGATTCCTGACCCTCCAAATAGCGCCTCTCCAATTCTGGCCCATTAGAAGTGGCGCTAAAGGTGCCCAGCTAGCCCAAATCCAAAACGTAGGACTTCAGTGCCAAAAAGTGTTCTGAGAACCAAGTGGAGACCGGGATCTACCTGCTCACCGATCTGCCCATGGTACATCAATGGTCAGCGCGACTTTGTGGCAGCTCATGCTGCGTTCTTCTCAGATTCAGCAAATCCTGTTCAGTGCCTCCTCGTAGAAGTGGTTTCCAGCCTCCTGGAGCCCTCATCAGCTGTAGCCTACAACTTCATCCCACTGGAGATTTGCAACTTCTATAACAGACTAAGGGCCTGATTTAGATCTTGATGGGAGTCCTGTCACCTCGCCGTGGCGGCCGTTCCAAGTACTCCGTCAAGCTGATGAGCTTCTGACCACTGTTTTTAGACCTATACAAGCTGAATCTCTGTCCGCGTTGGCAGAGTGGAGTCCACTGTCTAAGCAGTCTACCACTGCTGATGCAGCAGACTCCAATGCTGGCTAACAGCACTCTGTCACCATCAGGGCAGTGGGATTGCGCCAAGCATATTTAGATTTCACAGTCGTGCTGGTGATGTTCTGGCAGTGGATTCATGATGGCAGGAGTCTGTCACGGGACCTGTTCAACATTGTTCAATGGCTGTGGCTATTGGATGGATGCTAGCAGCATACACCTGATGAATGTTGGCCAATTATGAACACCTAAAAACCACACTATAAAACACACTCCATTTTATACAATGATCCTTTTCCATTCCACTGCAGAATACCAGTTTGCTGCTTAATCTGTCTCTCAGAAGTCATATAACTTTCTTTTTTTACCTCCCTCTGTTCATTTCTCATTTGTTTCATTTTTAGAGCTTTTTATCAACTTGTGGGCCACTATTTTGTTTATTTTTAGTTTCTAACTATGGCCTGGAGGAGAGATCCACATGTTACAGAGGAAGAATTGTCATTTATAGTGGATGAAATTGTCAGAGTAGAGTCACAATTGTTTGGATCCTCACTGCAAAACAAAATACAATTATATCTCAGAAAAAGCAAATGTGGGCCAGAATAGATGACAGAGTGAATGCTGTACCAAACAACCTGCGCACACAGGAGGAAATTAGGAAGAGGTAGAATGATCTGCAGGACAGAGTGCATTCCCTGGCTCCAAGCATCACCTGGAGGCCCAGAGGACTGGTGGTGGTTCTCCCGGCCCCCCATCACAACTTTCTTCCTGGGAGGAGAACGTATTGCAGATCCTACATACTGAAGGCTTGACTAAAATCCCTGGTGGAGTGGAGACTGGTAAGTTACACTACTCAATGGCTCAAGAAACAGGAATGTATTGTTAGCTCTTAAGATATTTTTTCCTTTGTAAAACATATAAAACCAAATTTGATAATCAGAAATCTAATGTAATTATCAAAATAGTCACAGAATGGTATTATCTCTCATTTCCCTACTGGTAAATATGTGTGTTTGTTTGTTTGAATGTGTTTTGGTCTAGTTAAGATAACAGGTTCCAAACTCCACCTATTAGGACATTAATTTATGGTGATTGTAAGTGTTTCTTTAATTATCAGCATATTTCACAAATGGCATTCTTTGTATATGTTTGCACTTCTACACAGCAGAATATTCACTAGGAATGTACAACTAACATTTTCCAAAGTGTTGATAATGTTAATTTGAAATAACTACAACTCCCATGATGCCTTGTTTCTGTATCTGGAAAACATGTTTGCACTGTGATGTTCCTCATCCTCTCTTTTCTAACATACATGCACATGGGTTAAAGTCTTGTGCATTAGACAACCCCCATTTGATACAACAAATGAAAATGGCATGATTTGTAACTTTGTATGATGTCGCTTGCCTGTCAGTACATTCAATTCTCACAAATCAAAGTATGTCATTTAAATGTTTTCTTACAAGTCATGTTGCTGCAGAACCCACTCTGTAATGATATTAAATGTACCTAGCAAAGTTAATATCATGACTAATGGCAGAAATCCTACCATGTTGTATGATAGTTTGATTATTAGCATGCTAGGCGTTGGAATGGTTTCCTTCACATTTCTCCTCTCTACTGAGTTGGGTTGACTGTGTGTTATATCACATGTACCCTTCCTAAGTAAATATTACTTTCCAGGACATCTCTTTACAAGTAGTTTTTTTAACTTTGCATGAGTTTAATTCATAATGTGTTTGCAAATTGCCACAAACACTGAAAGATCTAATAATGCCAGCTTTTGTAAAAATATTTCCTTTGAGGTTACTTCATATGTAGCTCAAAAAGCCATTTTATTCATAATCCAGACACTTACAATACAATTGTCTTGCACCCAGAGTATGTGATGGATCATCAGCCACAGAGGATACCTCCACACTAGACCAGGATCAAGGCTACAGTGAGGACTCCACTCCTCCAAGTCCAGATGATGGTGAGCTGCCTGGTCCATCTGGTATGTCTGGGCAGACTGTTCCAGTTAGTCTAATTTGGTCCACACATACACCACACACCCCAGCTGTTACAACACCTCCGCCAATTGATACCTCCACTTCCTGTGTTCAAAGTGATATCCCATCAATCTTGTGCCCCTCGTCCTGGCTGCTGTTGAGACAACACCAACACCACCATCTCCAGTTCAACCAGGAACTAGTGGAATGGGGCACAGTACCTCAAGGGCACAAGGCAGTGGAGGTTGGGGGTCCTGGGAGGGAATCTCTGGGCCCCGTGGGCAGCAAAGTGAGTCCACCGGGTATGCTGTCAGCCAGACCACCATTGACCAAGTCTTGGGAGCCCTATATCAGTCCCAAGACTTTATGGGCCAGGTCCTTACATAGCTCTGGGACATGAAGCAGTAGCAGAGGGAGCATATTTTAGAAATACAGAATCACAACTTTAATAGTAGCTCCCTGACTGGGGTGCTCCACCCCTTTCAGTGGCCCTACAACATCTGGCCCCACTATACCTGCCTCAGCAACCGAAAGGGAAGCCCTGCCACATGCAGAAACACCTGCCACCATCTCAGTTCCCATTGGGAGAAGATGGCAAGAACTCCACCACCACCGAGAGACACAGAACCTAATTGCCTCCAGTGTCTGCCTACCATTCTCTCTGTGGACTATTCTGGACACATTTACCTTTTGAGGGTAGTTGTATTCTGTGAATTGGAGTTCCAACAATTTTGCCTCTACAAAAGTAGTTTCATTCACCTTGACTGACTGTTTTATTTGCACATTGTTTTCATCCTGTTTTATTTCATATGTGTTTGTAAAATTAAAACTTAACACACAAATTCAAAGACTGGTGTTGTTTTTCTTGTGGTATATTTTTTTAAAGTATTTTTACTTCCATCATTTATAAAAAAATCAGAAAACAAAAAAGATAATTTGAAACAATTTGCTAAATTTAGGTAATGTTTCTCCTATTTCCAAACATGTAACATAATTAGTAGCACGACAAAACTTGATGTGTCAATTACATTCATTTTCAATAATGATTTGTTGGTCAAACTAAAGGAAAATAAAGTGCAATTTTGGCATGAACCAAATTGTCTGTGCCATAATTACAAATACAGTTCCAGACCTTGACACCATTTAAGAAAGGAATTGATACAACAAAAAAGATTCAATAGGCAAACTAAATTTGATTCAGGTCATTACCATGAGCCAGAAATTCTGACTCACAAGTGGAATCCCACAACAATAACACAAATAGTCAAAATCATGCCAGAACTACCATTTGTGGACACAGGATCAATCCAGTACACTGTGACAGTATCTGCTGAAATATCCTAACCAGCTTAAAGTGGAGTGCTACAAGAGGTTCATTCTACAATGATGAGGCACATCAACAGCCTCATACAGTTCACAAAAAATGATGATTTAGCAAATGTGAATGGAGATGAGTGTGTTGTAGTTCAAATCACACACATATTTGGAGCAAGTGAAGCAACACATATTGCCATGTTGGCAACATACATCAGGAAACATGTGTAATGCAATACCAAAAACTCCTATACAATCAATTTACAAGTTGTCTTTGTTCAAGATTTGTATATCCAAAGTGTGTGAGTCTATCACAGGATCAACACATGTTTCCTTTGTACCTGGCAACAACAGCATATAACACCAAATGCCATAACTTTGAAATGTCCAAACGGAAATGACATGATGAAGACCTCTAAAGGAGAAGAGCAAGAATACATTTATTCCTTTTCGTGACAAAATAGACTCCTTACAAAATATAATATCTGAGGATACAATCACTTAAAACAATCAAAGATAATCAATGTACATGAACACAGTAGTCAATGTGTCAACATTTGAATCAACAAACATCCTTGCTCAGGAATTTTGCAGACAAACCAATTCCTAAAAAAAAGTCAGACAGACTGATATGCTCATCACTTTACAAGTTTATCTGACAGTGAATACAACTTTATGTAAAGAAATACTTACATTGAAGTAGTCAATGACATATTGATGTGTGTCAACTCCTTCCGCTCCACCCTGGCATCTTCATTTGCCATTTCAACACCCTCTTCATGGTATCCGTCTTCTGCGATTTATGGGATATTCCATTGCAGGGCTATGTTGTGCAACTTGCAGCAGACCACAGTTATTAGGCACACCTTATCAGGTGATTAGAGGATGGCTCCACCGGTCTTATCCGGACAGCAAAATCTCGCTTTCAGGAGCTCAAAATCCTGTTCCACGGTCCTCCGTGTTCTTCCATGGCCTCATTAAAGCAGACTTTACCTGGCTTTGTTGGATTCCTCTGCGGTGCTAACAACCATGGTCGGTTAGGATAAGCTGGGTCTCCTATATGAAAGTAAAAATTATATGGAGCAATTAAATCTCATTCCATTATACATTCTTAAACTATAAATAAAGCAAATGATACCATTGTCATATTGTACTTACCAACAAGCAAGGCCCTCTCAGGTCCCCTTTGTAACATTTGCAGCTGATCTGTAGAAACAAAGAAACCATGTGTAGACCACGGGAAATGGGCACACACACTAGAGATGAAGAAATCCGGTAAATAGACAACTTGCACATTGATTGAATAGAAGTTCTCCTGATTGTGATAGACCTGTTCTCTGGCATGTAATGGAACCAAAGCTATATATGTGCCAACAATAGCTCCAACCAAATGTTACATGCCACCCAAAGCATAAAACTTTTCCTTCACATTTGCAAAATCCTTATGTAATGGAAACTGGATGAAGCTGTTGATGTGTCTCATCATTGAAGAAAGAAATTCTTGTGGCATACCGTGGAAGTTGGTTGACATGCCACCAGATGCTGTCACAAAATGTTGGAAGGATCCTGTGGCCACAAAATGGAGTACTGACATGATTTTCACTATTGGAGTTATTGCTGTGGGATTTCTATTGTGAGGCTAACAATCTGGCTCCAGCTGATTACATTAATCCAGAATAGTTTACCTATTCAATAAATTTTGTTTATAATGTCCCTTTCTTCCATGATGGCAAGGTCTGGAAAAGGCCTGAACACTTGAGGCTGTCATCTATTTCTCCCGAGGTTCATAGTTCGGCATTTAAGAAAAATAAATTATCACATGAAATAGCCAACAATACTTTGATAATTAACACATATCTTGTCATTATAAACTGGCATATGTTTAGTGACATATATGTACATGTCTGATTTTTTTGAAAATAATGTTTAAGTAATACATTTGTAATGTTTTTTTCTACAGTTCCGTCAATGGAAGTATAAAATACACTGTGTCACTATCAATTTTAAACACAGTAACACATAACATTATAATGTGTCAAATTTATCAAAAAACAGTTCTGTACTTATTTTACATTGGTGAACAAGCTAACCACCATTTTGAGTGGTGGTAACGCCCTTAAAAGTTAACAGTACACTGGTTGACATCCTGAAATGGCTGCCGCCTCACCTTGCCATCAGGTCATTGGGAATCTGATGGCTGTCGGCTGAAATTTACAGTGTAGTAGGTGTAACACTCCATGACAGACACAGCCATAGGCTAACATTTGTGAAGGCAATGCACGAAAGCCAATGTCTGTGTCCGTCTCCATTGTGGATGATGTACTTTGTGTACATTTACCCAGCATTAGGAAAAAAGATCACTTGCATCCTAGCACTGCAACCAACAACACCTACTCCACTTTTGCTGCTGTTATTGACCTCTGGGAGCCAGGATTCCAAGTAAAGCAGGTGACAGGGCCCCTAACTTCTCCACTGAGTAGTTGGAACTGTTCACCATGGAGATCCTGTCCTTGTACAGCAAGCCGTATGGGAACCCAGAGGAACAGCTACATATTTGAATGGGAAATGTATTTCTATATACCTTGTTTTTTTAAATACATAAGGCTAATGTGTCCCTTTTAGTTACTGAGTGAAGTGTTGTGATTGGAGTGTAATGACTCAATAATTTGGTAGGCAATATAATTGCATAATTTATGAATTACATGCCCCTTGATTCCAATGGCCAGTGGACACTGCATCATAAGTACAAGTGAAAAACACAACCATATGTTGAAATGAGAGAAATGTAAAGTGCAAGAAAACACTTAGGCCCTCATTCTGAACCTGCTTGTAAACATCGTTTACCGCCGTGGCGACGGCGAACAGAAGACTGCCATTGGCGGTGAACAGAAACCCACCATATAATGAAACAAAAATCTGAATCCGACAAAAATCACCCTTCCACCAGTCAACGCCAGGACCTTGTCGGCGGAAATGCTGGACCTCCCACCCCGCCACCGCTGAGCACACCAACACCCCACCCTCCAAATAATGATGCACAAATCACCACGGCGGTCAGTGAAAGACGAAAAACCATTGGCGGTGCAGACCGCCATGGGCGGCGCAGACCGCCATGGGTGGCAAGTGGACCCAACAGTAAGAAGTGCACACATTGGATAAGTTAGAAACCCACACACCTGACACACATCCACAACACTATAAAACACTCACAGACACACCTCACAATCCTTTTCAACTAAAGTAGGCCAACGAAGACAGAGAACACCAGAAGCAGACACCAAACACCACAATCCACAATACTTACACCCAACCACACAAGAGCACCCTCACCTAGATCCACACAAGACACCATTCACGAAACTCACCATGGCACCCACCAAACACCCAAGCTTCACAGAAAGGGAGCTAAGGACCATGGTGATTGAGATCCTAAAGTTTGAGCCACAACTATTTGGGGCACAGGTGCAGCACACACCCATCGCCAGGAAGATGGAGCTATGGCAAACAGTAGTCAACAGGGTCAATGCAGTGGGACACCATCCCTGCACCAGGGACGACAACCGCAAGAGATGGAACGACCTGCGGGGGAAGGTCAGGGCCATGGCATCTAGGCACCACATTGCAGTCCAGAAGACTGGGGGAGGACCCCCACCAACACCACCTGACAACACTGACTGGGAGGAAAAGGTACTGGCCATCCTGCACCCTGAGGGCCTCACTGGACTCACTGGAGGAATGGACTCAGGTAAGTCATCTACAATTACCCCATATCCATCACACCTGTAATGCATGCCCCACCTCACCCTTCCAACACCCACCAGGACCACTACCTCAGCCAGCCCACAAGCACTTAATCCACTCCCCCTGCATGCCCACAAACCCACTAACAGGCCCACATCCCTCCCCCTGTGCACCACCACCCACCCCTGCAAGATAACACAATGGCCTATAAGACCCAAAATGCACCTCCACATCCTAAGCTAAAAGCAATGCTAAACTCACCAAAGCATCCTGCATGGCCCCAAAGTGTGTAAGCTGCACAAACCCGTCCAGGCCTCTGCACCCCATCCGACCATGCTAATGTAACAGACATGTCCATTTCCCCCAACAGGCACCACCACCCATGCCACCCTGACGGACAGGACAAGGAGTGGCAGTGCCTCAGAGGGAGCCAGAGGCACCTCACAGGACAATGGGTATGGAACCCTGGACACTGACTATCAGGCTGGCCCCTCACCAGTCCTGGACTGTCACCATCCAGCAGCCCCACCCAGGATACCACTGACACCCCTACCACCCAGCCAATAACATCAGCCCAGGGCAACAGTCCCCACACCTGTGTATTCAGGCCACAGACTGGTGAAACACAAGTACAGAGGCCACAGTCACCCCCTACCAACAGGCAGGAAGACAAAGGCCCCAGTACAAGTGCTACTGTCAGGCCTGTGCAGGGGACACAGGCACAGGGGACTAGACCCAGTGGGAGGGCATCAGTGGCCCAGGGGGGAGGCCACAGGATGGATGC
The DNA here is from genome assembly GCF_031143425.1 of Pleurodeles waltl. Lineage (NCBI taxonomy): Eukaryota > Metazoa > Chordata > Amphibia > Caudata > Salamandridae > Pleurodeles > Pleurodeles waltl. The sequence continues at coordinate 612,616,653 of NC_090436.1, read as the reverse complement.
TGCAGACCAGGACGTGATTTCTGACGTCCTGGGAGCCTACCACCGTACTGAGGACAGATTGGCCCAGATAGTATCCACCCTGGAGCAGAGTCGAAGGATGCAGCAAGCACACCACCAAGAGGCCATGGAGCAGTGGAAACTGCACAATGCCACAATGGCATAGCAGGTGCGCTGCTGCAGCTTGTCCAAACACAGCCTGAGGCCCACACAGAACAGGAAGCCCCCACTATAGCACAGGATACAGACTGGACAGCAATCAACTTCACATGCACTACCCTCTGAGGACACACAGGGGACATCCATCTCAACCCCTCCAGGCCAACAACAGGTGCCCAAACGGACCCTCAGGCCAAGATATAGCACAGGATCACCTGCCAAGAAAAAGGCTCCCTCTGAGAAGTGACTCTGCAAAATACTGTCCACTAAGTTTCCCACTCAATCAACCACCAAACAGTGCCAGAAATAATACAAACGCAAGTAAGCAAGGATGGACCTACCAATACTGCCAACAATGCTGCCACCATGTTGCCATTTTGGATAACCACCATTAGCCCACTCCCATCACTGTAATCTGCACGATTTTATCCCTGCACCAAATAAAACACATTTTCACCTGCTACAATGTCCCCTGTCATTAGGTTTGAACAAAGTGAAGTATGGATGCAACTGGTTGATAACTCCTTTATTTGTATCTTAGTAGCCTGAAAAGCACCACCGCCTTACATGATGTTGTGCCTAAATATGTGTTGAAATAATAGACTAAATTGTAATCTGCCCTTTGCAGACCTGGTCACAGTGGCAATTAGTACTGACCCAACACCCTCCTAGACGACAAGGCACACTGACAGTATGATGCACAGACACCAATCTCATCCAATTGTCCCACATAGTTACTGGAAGTAGAGATATATCAGTTGGGTCCTGGAATTTACATCTTCCCCTTCCTCATCATCACCATCACTCTCATCCCCTCTCTGAGGAAGCTGGTCTGGATATACAGCACCCTCCTCCTCCAAGAGGGGGATAGAATTTCTCACAGCCACGTTGTGCAGCATGCAGCAGCCCACCACTATTCTACACACCTTTTCAGGCCCATAGGCCAGTGAACCGCCAGAGATATGTAGACAACAAAATCTAGCCTTCAGGAGAACTATTGCGTGCTCTATCACCCTCCTAGTACGCCCATGGGCCTCATTGTAATTCCTATCTGCATCTGTTCCAGGATTCCTCACTGGTGTCAGGACCCTACGCACGTTGGGATAGCCAGAATCACCTAGGAAAAGGTACACCACACAACTTTAAATGACAAGCCTCAGAGGCAGATAGCCTGGCTGTCTGCTAGGTGGCAATAAGTGACAGAAACACCTACCTATGACCTACCTCTGTCCTCTTGTAGTTGTTCCACCTTGTGTGGCACACTACTGTTCCTCAGCACAAATGAATCATGGACTGAACTAGGGAACAAGGCATTCACATGTGTGATGTACTGGTCTGCAGTACACACCAATTGAATGTTCATGGAATGAAAGTTCTTCCTGTTTCTGTACACCTGTTCACTGACTCTTGGGGGGATGATAGTTATGTGTGTGCCATTGATGGCACCTATCACATGGGGTATGTTGGCAAAGGCATAGAAGTCCGACTTGATGACAGGGAGGTCAGCACTTTGGGGAAACCTCACATAGGACTGCAGGTGTCTGTCAAATGCATCCAGGAATCTCGACAGTATAATGCTAAACATTGGCTGTGAAAAACATGCACCCATGCCCACTGTCACTTGAAATGAGCCTGTGGCCAGGAAATGGAGTGCAGAGAGCACCTGCACTTCAGTAGGGATGGCATGCTGATTATGATTTTCCGGAGTCAGTGCAGGATCCAGTAATGCACAAATTTCAAGAATAGTTGCACGAATGAGTCTGTAACTGATAATGATGTGACTCTCCACCATGGTCCACAAATCCACAAGTGGTCTGTACACCGATGGGGCCCTTCCTCGCCACAAGGGTCTGTACCTAGGAGGAGTAGAAAACATGTGTGAGGAACACACATTCATCAGCACACATTGCTAGTCATTCAGCACTGCTGGCATGATTGTCGTCGACACTAATGCATAGTGGGTGTGACATAATGGCAACTTAACCACAATGATGGATTAGGGCTGGTCAGGTGATGTAATGTTAATTGTAACATGCCTATGGGTGTTTGGGAAACAATGGGGCCTGCATTGTGCAGATGGGAGTTTTACAAATGCTTAGTTTTAGCCAAAATGTCTGCCCCATGAAATTCAGAACTGTTGTTGTGGAAGTGACCTCATACCGCTAGCGGTTGACGTAACAGCGTAAGGCGGTGTTTACCGCCATGCGCAAATTCATTGGTTAACAATGATGTCAGTAGGGAATCCTAGCGTATCATGATCGCTGCCGGTGGTGACGGTGCACACCGCCGTAGTGCGTACGCGAACTCATCACCCCAACTTCACTTGACTCCCTGATCTCGTGCAAGCAGTTACTCTACTGAGTGTACTGCTGTGTCCTGCCTCTGGTCATGGAAGTGGCACGTGTTGCAGGAGAAAGGGCCCTGGCCTTCAACCAAGAGGAATTGGAGAGGCTTGTGGATGGGGTCCTGCCCCTGTACGTCAAGCTCTACAGATGGCCAGAGGTACAGGTGAGAAGGAGGATTCGGGGCCATGGATGTGTGTAATGGTTGGTGTTGGCTGCATACATGTGTGCTGTGTGTGTATGTGCTGTTAGTCAGTTTGTACTGTCCGTCCCATAGTGGATGAATACCCAGCTGTGTATGATTGGCCAGTGCCTGACCCCTGTGTTACATTTCTGTGTATCCCTTTTAGGTAAGCGCCCACCAGAAGAGGGGACTTTGGCATGCCATCGCCAAGGAGGTGCGGACCCTGGGGGTGTACAACCAGCAGAGCAACCACTGCAGGAAGAGGTGGGAGGACCTGTGGCACTGGGCGCAAAAGATCTGCTAGGCCCAGCTGGGGAAGTCCTCCCAACGGGGAAGGGGTGCCCGTCGGGCACTGACCCCCGTTATGCAACGCATCCTGGCGGTGGTGTACCCGGACCTGGGTGGCCGCTTGAAGGCTGCACAGCAGTCACAAGGGGGTGAGTACACATACCATATTTTTTACCCTTGATGCATGTGTGTGTGCATTTGGATTTATGCTGCATAGTTGCAGGCACTCTGACTGATGTCCATCTACATTATGGCTCACGTGGGGAGTAGAGGTGTTTTGCTCAGGTCTACTACACGTCAGGTCCTTAAGTTATTTGGGGAATGGCTATAGAGCAGGGTTATGGGCACTAGTCAGGGGCATAGCCACGGGTAGAGCGTCAGGTGCTGCCTGTTTGAGGGTCTTCTGGGTGGGTGTATGTGTGAACCACTACTGTACCTCCATTCAGCTATTTACAAGTGTCTCTTCTGTTTTGTCTCCCCATCCCTGTTCTCTTGTGTTGTCTGTGTACATCACCACCATCTGGCTAGGGAGCTGAGGCACCGGCAAGTGGGGATGCAGCGGCCCACAGATCCTCAGAGGCACAGTCGTCTGACGCCAAAGGACCAGTGGGTTGGAGGCCGAGGGGAGTACCACGGGGGAGGTAACTACCACTGGAGGTAGTGATTCCGATTCCTCCTCTGATGGGAGCTCCCTGGTGGTGGCGGACCCTAGTGGGCCCACACCTACTGTGTCATCTTACGCCAACCCCATACCGCCCTCCCATTTGCTCTCCACCGAGATGCCCGTGCCCGCTCACCCAGAAGGGTGGGCGTCTCCTTCGTCCCAGGCACATCCTACCCTGCCCCAGTCAGCCCTGCTGCCCTCACAGAGGAGGCTATTGACCTCCTGAGAACCATCTCTGTAGGGCAGACAACTATCGTCAATGCCATCCAGGGGCTAGCATCAGAGGTGCAGCAGACCAATGCCTACCTGGATGGCATTCACAGTGCCGTGTCTGGCCTACAGAGATCTCTTGGATGGCAGCCAGTGTCCCTGGTAATTCCTTCCCCCCCTCCAACCACCTCTACCCCTTCCAGTACCCCACTCCATTCACCCGTCCCAAGCACACATTCTGACATGCAGGCACACACCTCAACACACAAGAAGCACACTTCAAAACACAAGCACTACACTTCCCACCAGAGGCATACACACAGCCAACATACACAGGCACACACACCAACATCCACTTACCCCAGTGTGTATGCATCTTCCGCCTCCCTGTCTGTCCCCTCTACATGCACACTCACAGGCACTACACCCTCATTCAATGTTGCTGACCCTAATCTTGCAGTCACCACAAAATCGGACATCCATTCATACACCCCAGACACCACACTTGCACTCACCACAGCGACTTTAGTTGACACATGCAGCACACTCACTAAACTTGCAGACACCCATACAACATCCATGTACACTCGCAGCCTGTTTTGTCCCACTGTGTCCACCCCCCTTCTCCCAAAACACTCAAACTCACCAAAACACCCACCCAACATACATCCACCACACCTCAGCATACTGTACAGTCACTTGCACCCACGTCACGCACACCTACACCTGTCATGACCACTCCCTCTACCTCCACTCCCACGCCTTTCTCCAGGCCCACCCCGATTGCCCCTAAAAAACTTTTCCTATCCCGTGTTGACCTATTCGAACCCACTGGCCCACCCCGTCTCATCCCTAAGTGTGCCCACCTCCTTGCCCTGTCCACTCCTTCTACGTCACAGCCCCCCCCATCCCCCCTTCCCATTCCAGTGCTACCTCCCCTGTGAGTAAGCGACCTCATGCTGGCCCTAGAACATCTGCCGCACCCCAGGCCAAGTCCGCTCCACCAGCTTCAAGGCCCAGACCCATACTACCTCCACCTGCAAAACGTAAAGACAAGCCCCTCCTCCCAGTCGTAAGTCCCCACCCCCACCACACCCTGCCCCTGTTCCCTGAGGTGCCTGGATGCCCCATTGTTGCCCCTATGAGGTGGAGTACCTTTGCACTTGTGGGAGTCAAGTTGGGGCCATTTTGGCTCATCGGACTATGAACTATGGACTGCCCATTGGCCTTCTGTTGCTCATCTGTTGCTCATTGAGCTGAATTAACATTTCTGTGGCCAGTGGTGTTTTTGGCACACTCAGGATCCGTGGTTCATCATTTCTTTGGTTGGGGGTGTTGGGCACTTGTGTGTACTTTGGGCAGGTTTGATTTGCCTTGTGTCGGGTAAGTGCCTCTTGCTTTGGGGCGTATAACTTGTGCTGATGTGAAGGGTTGTGGGTGCATCGTGGGGTGGGTGGAGTGGGTGGGTATGTAACTGTGTACTTTTTTCCCTTGTTTAGTAGGTTGCAGTACTTACCGTCATCGTCTTCGTCGGTGGTCTAGGTCATGGATTTATATGGCAAGGAGCAGGGCAGGCATGATTTGCAACTCTCTATCCATTTCTGCTTCGGCGTGTTGTGTGTGCCTCCGGTGAGTGTTTCCTTTTATTTGGTTTGTTTCCGCTTGGCTTTGCATGGCGGTGGTTGCCACCCTAGAACTGACGGCAGTCTAGTGCTTCATTATTTGATGGGCGGGTAGGGCCTTTCCGTCGGCCTGTGGGCGGGCTCTGCCATCGTTGTCGGCACTCCTCTGCTGGCGGTGAGTGGTTTTCAGGCTGACTGTTTTTAAAGTGGTTCATAATTTGGTGTCCAGACCGCCAGACTGTTGGCGGTTGTTACCGCCACTGCCGCCGGAGCGGTGTTTACTGCTGTGTTCATAATGAGGGCCTTAGGTCTAATTTAAATCTTAGAGGAATCGGTCCCATCATTGGTTTTGCATTGTTCAATCCATCTGCTACTAGGCTGTCCACCTGCTCTATTTAGATGCTGGAGGGCCTATAGACTAAAGTACATCGGCGAACCACCATCACTGCCAGACTTTTAAACCTGCGTCGATGACACCCCATGGAAAAGTGGCTGGCAAAGGGACCATAGCCACTTTTACTGCACGGCCAATCAAGATGTGCCTTCTCACCGACACAACTGTCCTAGCTTAACCTCCATACCTGAGTTGGCAGATTGGAAGGGCTAAAAGGACAACATTTACCATCTTCTCTTTTGTTCACTTCACTTGCCACCATGGAGCCAATCGCACAAGTCCTGTCTTCGCTGCTGGTACTGTACCACAATGCAAATCAACCCTGTCATCGTCGGAACTGAAGGTAAGTGACTGGTTTACCTAATACCATCAGATTTGTCTGTGTAGATTAGCTCTGGACTTGTGCATGTTTAAAAATACTTGCAAGCAATAGTACAATGATGTGCAATACATATGTGTGTAATGTGGTAGTTAAAAAACTTAAAGAAATGCTCCTCTATGTATTTTAACACTCATCAATCTGGTCCTACCTGCCTTTATGCCAATTGACACCTACACAAAATGTCACATTAATCCCCAATTTGAAATGTTTCCATACAGGTGTGTGTAATCATTTACCCTCAACTACCATATCATATTTATAAACAGTACACATAATTTTAACTGCATAAATCCAATATAATGTAGTAATTGCACTATACAATCCAACAAGTGGGTTTACACAAAATATACAACCAATGTCACTTCTAAACTTCAACCATGGGGGGGGTGGTCAAGATGGCAGGGGTTTGAGACATGTTTTCCTGTCCTCTGTCTCTGCTGCCCGCCGATCCCTACCAAATGCTGCTGAAATGCATGAGGGGCCCTCATATTATGCCCCCAGCAGTTTCTGACTCTAGACAGTCAACGATACCCCCACTGATTGAACACAAGATGGCCAGTGCCACCGGAGGCCTTAAGTCCCCACAGTAATGGGAGTGCCTGATGCGGTGGTGTGGTCCTGGAGGCCTGTTCGGCTTGAGCAGTTGGAATGAACTCCTTCCTGGAGGATGCCGGGATGCCTGAGAGGGCAAGGAGTGCATAGAGGATTTGCAGGTACTGCGCTGCAGCACAGGGATAGTGGGCCAGGACCGGCAGCTCCTGCTTCAGAGCCTGGCTGCTGCAGCATGACTTAGCGCTGGGGCGGTTGTTGCCGGGCTGGTGTGCACAGCCGCGAGGTGGATGACTGATGCGGTCCTTGGACTAAGCACCCCCCTTTTTGGAGTCTTCCTAGCTGGATATGACAGGCTAGCCAATGGGGAGCTGGCAGCGTAGTAGCAAAATAGACCACAGCTGGGTCCCGGGGTCTGCATGACGCAAGACAGACATGGGGCAGGTGCTTACCAGCATGGGGTGCTGCCTTCCGAGTAAGCGTATCTAGCATGGCCCAGAGTGGCCCAGCGAAGGGAGCAGAGTCGCAGGCCATAGAGAGGATGGGCTAATTGTGAAGGCAACACAGGGTGGTAGCCTCCCTGACCCTGGCAAGAGCAATAGCGCGGGCAGTAATATGCAGTGCCTATTCCCCCCTGGAAGCACTAGAGAGCTGTTCTATGCCTGTGCCAACATTCCCCATGTGATAGGTGCCATTGATGGCACCCACATAGCTCTCATCCCCCCAAAAGTCAGTGAACAGGTGTTTCACTCCATAAACATTCAATTGGTGTGTACTGCAGACCAGTACATCTCACATGTGAATGCCATGTTCCTTAGATCAGACCATGATTCCTTTGTGCTGAGGAACAGTAGTGTGCCACACAAGATGGAACAACTACAAGAGGACAGAGATGGATCATAGGTAAGTGTGTCTGACACTTTTTGGCATATAGCAGACAGCCAGGCTGTCTGCCACTGAGGGATGTCAGTGACAGTCCTTTTTTGTCCCCTTTTGCAGGTGATTCTGGCTACTCCAACATAGGTTGCCTCCTGACACCAGTGAGGAATCCTAGGACGGATGCAGAGAGGAATTACAATGAGGCCCATGGACATACTAGGAGGGTGATAGAGCGCACAATAGGCTAGATTCCGTTGCCTCCATATCTCTGAGAGATCCCTGGCCTATGAACCTGAAAAGGTGTGTAGAATAGTGGTGGCCTGCTGCATGCTGCACAATGTGGCTGTGAGGAAATCTATCCCCCTCTTGGAGGAGGTGGGTGCTGTGTATCCAGACCAGCTTTCTCAGGGAGGGGATGAGAGTAATGGTGATGATGAGGAGGGGGAATATGTACATTCCAGGAACCAACTGATACAACTTTACTTCCAGTAAATATGTGGGACTATTCGGTGATGTTGCTGTCTGTGCAGCATACTGTCAATATGCCTTCTCCTCTATGGGGGTGTTGGGTCTATAGACATTGTCACTGTGACCAGTTTGCATGAGACATGTAACATTATGGACAAATTGTTTGACAATTCTGTTGGCACAACCACATTTTATGCGTGGTGTGCAATTCCTGCAACTCAGGTAAGAATAAATGATTTCAAAGACTATTGCATCCACACTTCCATTTGTTTCATCATAATGACAGGGGACATTGACATTAGTGAACAGGTGTTTCATTTGGTGCAGGGATGACATTGTGCAGTTTACAGTGATGGGAGTGGGCTACTGGTGGATGTCTATACTGGCTACATGGTTGCAGCGGTTGTTGGCAGTGGTGATATGTCCATCTATCATTTACAGTTTTGGGGGTTGTTATTACACAGTGTGGACGGTGGTTCAGTGGCACACTTGGAGAACAGTTCTTGTCAGAGTCACTTCTTTGAGGGGGCCTTGGTCTTGGCAGGTGTTCCTGTGCCATATCTGGGCCTGAGGGACCGTTTGGGTGCATGGTGTTGGCCTGTACGTGTTGAGATGCAGGTCTCCTGTGTGTCCTGAGATGGTAGCATAAGTCCAGTTGCTGATGCTGATGTTGTTGGCCAGTCTGTATCTTGGCCTGTAGTAGGGGCTTCCTGGTCTGTGGGGGTCTCAGGATGGGTTGGGACAAGGTGCAGCAGCGCACCTGCTATGGTGGCCATGGTGGCATTGTGCAGTTTCCACTGCTCCATGGCCTCTAGGTGGTGTGCTACCTGCATTCTTTGACTCCGCTCCAGGGTGTAAACAATCTGGGCCAATCTGTCCTAGGTATGGTGGTATGCTCCCAGGACCTCAGATATCATGTCCTGGGCTGTAGCATCCATCCTGGGGCCTTCCCCGTGGGCCAGTGATGCTCTCCCACTGTGCCTAGCCCCCTGTGTCTGTGTCCCCTGCACAGGTCTGGCGGTACCACTTGTACTGGGGCCATCGTCTTCCTGCCTGTTGGTTGGGGTGACTGTGGCCTGGATACACAGGTGTGGAGATGGTTGCCCTGGGTTAATGTTGTTGGCTGGATGTTAGGGGTGTCAGTGGTGTCGTGGGTGGGGCTGCTGGATGGTGACAGTCCAGGACTGTGTGAGGGGCCAGGGTGTTCCTCACTGTCCAGGGTTCCCTCTCCAGTGTCCAGGGTGGTGCCTCTGTCTCCATGTGGGGCACTGCCACTCCTTGTCCTGTCCGTCAGGGTGGCATGGATGGTGGTGCCTGTTGGGGGGAATGGACACGACTGTTTCAGTTGCATGATAGGATGGGGTGCACAGGGCAGGGCTGTTTTGTGCAGGTTTTACACTTTGGGGCCATGCAGGGTGCCTTTGTTAGGTTGGCATTGAATTTTGCTTAGAATGTGGAGGTGCATTGTGGGTGGTGTAGTGCCTTTGTGATTCCTTGCAGGGGTGAGTGGCTGTGCAGAGGGGGAGGGATGTGGGCCTGTTAGTGAGTTTGTGGGCATGCAGGATGACTGGATGTTGTGATTGTGGCCTGGGTGAGGTAGTGGTCCTGGTGGCTGTTGGAGTTGTGGGGTGGTGCATGCATTACAGGTGTGATGGATATGGGGTAATTGTAGACAACTTACCCGAGTCCATTCCTCCGGTGAGTCGAGTGAGGCCCTCAGGGAGCAGGATGGCCAGTACCTTTTCCTCCCAATCAGTGTAGTCGGGTGGTGTTGGTGGAGGTCCTCCCCCAGTGTTCTGGACTTCCTTGTTGTGCCAGGATGCCATGGACCTCATCTTCCAGTGCAGCTCATTCCATCTTTTGCGGATGATGTCCCTCGTGCGTGGATGGTGTCCCACTGCATTGACCTTGTTCACTATTGTCTGCCATAACTCCATCTTCCTGGCGATGGGTGTGTGTTGGACCTGTGCCCGGAATAATTGTGGCTCGACCTTCAGTATCTCGTCCACCATGGTCCTTAGCTCCCTTTCTGTGAAGCATGGGTGTTTGGGGGTGCCATGGTGTGTGTTGTGAGTGGTGTGTTAGGTGGATCTAGGTGAGGGTTCTGTTGTGTGGTTGGGTGCATGTATCGTGGATTGTGGCGTTCAGTGCTGCTTCTGGAGTTCTCTATATCAGTTGTCCGAATGCTGTTGCAAAGGATTGTGGGGTGTGTCAGTAGGTGTTTTATAGTGTTGTGGATGTGTGTCAGGTGTGTGGGTTTCAGACTTGCCAATGTGTGCAGTTCTTAATGTTTGGTCCCATTGCTGGCCGTGGCGGTCTGTACCGCCAATGGTCGTTTGACTTCCACTGACCACCTGGGTGATTTGTGCATTATTATGTGGAGGGCGGGGGGTTTGTGTGCTCAGCTGTGGCAGGGTCGAAGGTCCTACATTTCCACCAACAAGGTCCTGGCGGTGACTGGTGGCTGGGACTTTTTTGTCAGATTCTGATTTTTGCATCTTTATATGGCGTGTTTCTGTTCACCGCCAATAGCGGCCATCTGTTAACCATTGCCACGGCGGCCGCCGTGTTCATAATGAGGGCCTAAGTCTGAGCATAGAGATCGTCACAGCACCTTCGTCCAGAGGATCCTCAGTGGCAGCATCTCCTCCTTGGACACTATCGGCTGCCTTGCCCCGCTGAACTTTACCTTCTCAGATATTTTCCTTCTAAAATGTTTACAAGTCTGAAAGTAAGCAAAGACGAAGCTCAATCCACTTCATGTATCTGACCTGCACTCCATTGCGGTGGACTATAACTTTTGACTGCCTGGTCTCATTCGACTAGATGTCTGCAGTTGCCGATTTGCTCTGCTACGCACAATTTTACAGTTTACATTTTAAAAAATGATAACTCCGGTTATAGAGATTGGATTTTTGTTGTTTTGATATTAAATACTTTACTAACATTTACTCTATTTTTCTAAGCTAGGGTGTGATTTTTCTTTTGTTGTGTTTTCACTGTATTACTGTTTAAGTGCTGCATACAAACTTTATGCAGTGCCTGTGAGTTAAGCCTGATTAATTTTCTGACTTGTTACTAGAGGGTTAAGCACAAGTAAATTTTGTGATTTTTTGTGATTTACACTGACAAGGATCGTGGCTGTTTTCTTTAGTAGGGTTTTTTTCACCCTCAACAAACAACCCACTTAATCACACTACTGAAAAAACCAGCCTGTATGTCTTAGATGAATGAAAGATTGAAGGAAACCAAAAGGATTCAGTTTATGCCTTGACTGCTACATGCAACTGTTTGCAATGGGTGCATAACTCACTATGCAATTTTACTATCATTGTAACTTATGACCCACATCTTTTATAGAGTCTGGAACAAAAGCATTAACAACTGAGCTACCTCACATACTATATAAATGTGACGTCAAATATTATATGTGCTCTGGTGCAGGCAAATGAACCCTCAAAGTTGGTGTATGAGGATTTAAAATGTGACCAAAGGCTGATCTGGTAAACTTAAAGTAGAACCTACAAAATGAAAACATATCTAACGTATTTTAGAGCTGATGATTTTAAATGATTTTTTTTCAACATGTACATATTGGCCATTTTCAAGGCCTTTGAGAAACATACAGCCATGGGCTTGCAGGTTAAAGCATAAGTAATATTCCTTAGTAAGAATAACACCACAAATATGTGCAACTGGCATCACAATATAAGTATAGTATGAGAAACAACAATGTAGAAACCATGAGGAACTGAAACTTAGAATGGCACCAGAGATTTTGTTGAGCAGCTAAGGGTAAAGAAAGCAGCAGAGTACCACAGGGAAAGAGATGTGGGACAAAGGAAGGATGTTGAAAGGTGTGAGGAATAGGGTCTACATTATCCTTGGTCCGGTCATAGAAGCAGTCATAACTAGAGATAAGGAATAACTGCTTCCCAGGAGTCAGGGGATAGCACAAAAAGGAACAAAAGCAGTGTGAGGGGAGAACCAACTGAATTCACAGGGGACGTTGGGGAGGCACAACCTCAGGGCAGTCACATTCTCATTTACTGACAAAAAGGGTTCCTAATCTGTGCTGAAGAAGTCTATTTTTTTTTTGTTTAGTTTGTATGTGATATACTAATGGCTAGCTGCTTTAAGGAATTGTATCTGCCACTCATTGCATATGAGTACAGTGGGTTGCGTCCACTGTCAGTGTCCAGTGTCAGAGGATGCACGGTTTGGACTTAGCTAGGGAGGTTGCCAACCAACGATGCTCATGGAACATTAAGGTGGTCATTATGACACTGGTGATGACTGTTAAAGTGGCGGTAATACCGCCAACAGGCTGGCGGTAATTACCGCCATATTATGACTGTGGCTGAGATCACTCCCATAGACAGCCATTGTACCACACCAACCACCAGGGTGTTAACATCACTGACCACAGCGGTAGCCACCTACTGCCAGGCGGAAGCCAAGGTACCGCCCACCATATTATGTGGGGAACTTGCCCATTGGTTCTGGAGGGGGCTTTGTGTACAACAGTCCCTGGAGGGTGGCCTACATGCCCTCTGCTGGAGGTGAGGGCTGCTGTGTCCCAGCTGGAGGTGAGGGCTACTGTTTTCCAGCTGGAGGTGAGGGCTGCTGTGTCCCAACTAGAGGTGAGGGCTGCTGTGTCCCAGCTGGAGGTGGGAGCTGCTATTTTCCAGTTGGAGGTGAGTGCTCCTGTGTCCCAACTGGAGGTGAGAGCTGCTGTGTCCCAACTGGAGGTGAGGGCTGCTGTTTTCCAGCTTTAGGTGAGGGATCCTTGCACACTGCTGTTGGAGGGGGCCTCTTGCCTCTCTTATTTGGTGGAGTGGGATCCTTCCCTCTCTTGGGTGGTGAAGTGGGATCCTTCCCTCTCTTGGGTGGTGAAGTGGGATCCTTCCCTCTCTTGGGTGGTGGAGTGGGATCCTTACCTCTCTTGGGTGGTGGAGTGGGATCTTTTCCTTTCCTGCATCCACGACTAGGAGGTGCCTCCACTGTCCATATGGACTGTTTGGTTGAGGTGCTGGGCTGGGCTGGGTCGTTGTGACCTTGCTCTTACAGGAAGGACGGGGGGACGGGGAGAGAAGAGGTCAAGTTGGGCAAGGAAAAGCTTCTTAGGGAAGGTTGGGCGGGGTGAGGGAGGAGGATGGGAGTGGAGGTTGAGGGAGTGGTTATTGGAGGTGTATGACTGCTGACTTTGGATGCAGGTGCATGGGCAGTGTGCTTATGTGAGGTGGATGGCTGTTGGGTGTCAGAGTGCATACGTTTGTGTCCCTAAGGATGGTGCAGACAGTGTAGGAGAGGACACAGGGGGCACGTGGATGGATGTTGTGGAGATGTCTGCAAGTGAGGTGTGTGTGTTGCTTGGTGTGGTGATGGTGGTGGTGATGCAGTGCATGCAGGTGTGAGTGCGGATGTGACAGTGAGGGAGGAGAAGGAGTTGGAGGAGGGGGAAACAGTGGAAGCAGTGGATGTTGTTGTATGTTCAACTGTCTGTTGTTTGTGTGAGTGCTTGTGGCCTGAAGTGTGCTGCCTGTGTCTGTTTTGTGTGCATGCTTGTCTGTATGTATGCATGGGATGACTGGGACTGGGAAGTGATAGTTGGAGGGGGACGGTAGGAACAGGGACAATGGCTGCTACCTGAGAGGAGGTCAGAGCCTGGAACAATCTCTGTTGGGCCGCCAATACATTGTGAATTCTCTCCAGGAATGCACTGCATTGCTGCATCTGGGATGCCAGCCCCTGGATGGCATTCACAATAGTTGACTGCCCTACAGAGATGGATCTCAGGAGGTCAATATCCTCCTCACTCAGGGCAGCAGGGCTCACTGGGGCAGGGCCTGAGGCGCCTGGGGCAAAGGAGATGCCAACCTTCCTGGGTGAGCGGGCACAGGCAATGCGGTGAGGGGCTACTGGGAGAGCGGTGCAGGTACCTGTAGCTGGGGTGGTTCCAGAGGTGTCCACCACCACCAGGGAGCTTCTATCGAGGAGGTATCTGAGTCAGTGTTGTCATCTCCTGTCTCTGCTGTGGTACTCCCCTCGCTATCCATCCTACTGGTCCCCTCGGCGTCTGTGGACTCTGCCTCCTGGGTCATGTGGGATGCAGCTCCCTCTGTTGCCGGTGCCTCTGCTCCTCCGCTAGATGATGCTAATGCACATATGGATAGGATGACAGAAGAAACAAGCATTTGCAATGAAATAGGTCTCACATTTGCTTGAGTTAGAGCTATTAGCGTTGTAAATTAATGACTGTACATTTCATGCCACATATCTGCTGCACGTTAATATCTCTTGTACACACCTTCATCAAATGACCTTGTGAAATGGAGTTACAAGCAGATTGTACCTAATTTAAAAGCACACAGTTCATGCCAGGCATGGGTGTCACTGCAAGTGGTGTATTATTATGCACTGGTACTTTTCCCATCCTGCTTTGCAACCAGTTATGTACAACACTAATAGGATCGAATTAATAAACACAGCCAAGAAATACTATTTTCTTTATTTTCAGAAAGGCACATTTTGCTCTTCGAAAGAGGACCAAACAAAGCCTGGGTGTGATGTTTGAAAGGTGCACGAACAGCTTACATAAGCTGAAGCATTTCGGTAGGTAAAATGTTACCACTTTTACTGTTGTAATAGAGAAAGTTTATGCATCTGCCACAGACATCAATGTGGAGATTTATTAACAAATTTAATACACTACTGTGTCTCACTCCTGCCGAGGTTGAGGTGTGTAGCTGGAGAAATATAAAGCTACAACCAGTCAGATTTGTTTCCTGTACACGCCAGTACCTGGCACTCAATAGATATTCATGTACTGTATCGTATTTAGTGAAGAAAATAACTGAATGTCGACAGTGTCCATGGAATAATAGCCATGTCCTGGCAGCAGGGTAATTTAAAAAAGATTTTGTTACAGACACAAAGAAGGCAATAAAACATTAGATGGAATATTAAAGACTTTCTTAAACGAAAGTTAGTGCTATTGGCATTGCAACGCCACTTGTCATGTGTACAGGCCTTCTAAACATGGGGAGTCCCTCCTCACTTGACTTGCACACTTTTCAAGACTGAACACAGTGCTTATTCTCACAAAGTGCTTCCCATTTTCAATGTCGCACAGGCCTTTAGAGTTTGTCATTTGCTTCAATGTAGTCAGTTTCAGAGCTTGTGTGCCCAGGCCAGCTGTCCTGCACACTTGTTGATTTGTACACCTCTGGTGCGGCGCAAGGGGAAGTACACTAGCAATGGATGGGTAGTGACAAAGTTTTCAAGTAAGGTATATTTCTAAGAATTGCTAGCAGATATGAGCCGCTTTGGGGTTTGAGATGCGAAGGGAGAAAATATTAAGGGGTGACGTGTTAGTATGTCAAAACAGACATGAAGAAAATCCTGACAATGCGGCCGACGAGAACATTAAAGAGTCTTGAAATTAATTGACGGCCAGTCACCCAACCTTCCCCTCTCCCCTCCACTAACAAACCTCCTCAGCAAGCATTAAGCAGGGAAAGGGATGTTGTCAAAATCAGAGAGGATCTGTAAGACACATGCCACACACAAAAGATAAACAAGCAACGGCAAACGAAAAGAGACGGCCTCGTCATGAAGTCAATGACTTCATCGCACATGATGTGCGGCAGCAGCCATTTTGAATTTGGGGAATTTACTTTCAATATTGTAACGGTAGCGAATTTCTCTACGCATCGGCAGTGCATAAGAAAATCGATTGTCTTTGCACCGGGGAGGTAGGGGGCAGAAATAGACATCCTCATAAAAGAGCCCCTAATATTTGTCCTCGGTTTTTAAATGCTCAGCACATGTAACCAGAGAAGAACATGATTTAGAGCCCTGTGAACAAAAACAGACTGGAGCCACTGGAAACATTCAGGGCTCTGGCCAAATGCTATTAGCCTCAGAAAAAGTAGTCCCCAAGCACATGTTACATTGGAACAAGTGGAAGAGTACAAGTTCTGGGGCCATGCCCCAGGGGAGTGTGCAACTGTGGAAAAGGTGGGACAAAGAGCAAGGACTGACCACTAGCAGGTAAGGATTGTTTAAGGACACTGAAACAAACCAGAGATAAAGCAGAGAGCCCACAAAGAAGCATAGAAGTATATACTAAAGTATATACAAGCGGTCTTGAATGCTCAACCTAAAAAGGAGGGAGGGAGATAGAGAAAGTGAGCATTGGGTCATTTACAGCACCACAGATGGCATGCACATTACCTTCACACACAGGGATCAGGACTGAGCACCATGCATCGCACTGACATTACATTTTCTAGGTACCACAAGCAAGATGTGAGCAGAACACCACCAACTGCACCCCTCCAGGGACCCACTAAGCCCTGTCTGACATGAAATGCAACCTAGCTAGGTTACCAGATTTTGCAATACACCCATTTCCCTTGAGCTGGATAACACTGCAATGTTTGACCTGGCATTAAGGAGCATCCACTAACTGAAACCCACCACCAGTATCCCATGCCACCTACCAATCATAGTTGTAACGCACACTGTACTCACCCCCTTGTGGCTGTGATACCCTCAAGTGCCCATCCAGCTCTGGGTAGGCCACCGCCAGTATTCGTGCCATCGGGGGATCAGGTTCCGACAGGCACCCTGCCCTCGTAAGGTGGCCATCCCCAGCTGTGCCTCAGCGGTCTTTCCCAGCGTTTCAGGTCCTCCCACCTCTTCCTACAGTGGGTACTCTGCCTGCGGTAGACCCCCAGGGTCCACACATCCTTGGCGATGGCACGGCACAATCCCTTCTTCTGATGGGCGCTGACTTGCAGAGGAAACACAGACAGGATGACACCATTAACAAGACAACCCAGCCTGTTACACAAATGGCCCACAAATCCCCTTCCATCCATCATTGGCACACTGTAGGAAAGTACCATCTTTCTTGGCATGTTACCCCCATTTTTATCTGTATGGCAGTATGTTTTTGCCTGTCTCACTGTGATCCTGCTAGTCAGGACCCCAGTGCTCATAGTTTATGGCCTAATGTGTGTGTGTGTATAGTGCTTAACTGTGTCACTGAGGCTCTGCTAACCAGAACCTTAGTGCTTTTGCTCTCTCTGCTTTTAAATGTGTCACTATAGGCTAGTGACTTCATTTACCAATTTCAATTGGCACACTGGACCCCCCTAGTAAGTCCCTAGTATATGGTACCTAGGTACCCAGGGCATTGGGGGTTCCAGGAGATCCTTATGGGATGCAGCATTTCTTTTGCCACCCATAAGAATCTCAGACAAACCCTTCTACAGGCCTGCCATTGCAGCCTGCCTGAAATAGTGCACACACTATTTCACAGCCATCTTCACTGCACTTAAGTCACTTATAAGTCACCTATACGTCTAACCTTCATTTACTGAAGGTTAGGTGCAAAGTTAATAAGTGTGAGGTCACCCTTGCACTAGCAAAGGTGCCCCCACATAGTTTAGGGCCAATTCCTGGGACTTTGTGAGTGCTGGGATGCCATTACACGCATGCACTACATATAGGTCAATACCTATATAGCCTCACAATGCTAACTCCGAATATGGCAATGTAAAGTGTCTTACATCCTGGAATTGTCCCCCCATTCCAAATATAGTATTGGGGAGCCAATTCCATGCATCCTGGGGGCTCCACCACAGACCCCCAGTATTGCCAAACCAGCTCTCTGAGGCCTGCAATGCAGCTACAGCTGCTGCCACCTCACAGACAGGGATCTGCCCTCCTGGGGTCCGAGCAGCTCAGTCTCAGGAAGGCAGAACAAAGCATTTCCTTTGGGAGGAGGGTGTTACACCCTCTCCCTTTGAAAATAGGTGTAACGGGCTGGTGAGGGATAGCCTCCCCCAGCCTCTGAAAATGCTCTGAAGGGCACAGATGGTGCCCTCCTTGCATATGCCAGTCTACACCAGTTCAGGGACCCCCAGTCCCTGCTCTGGCATGAAACTGGACAAAGGAAAGGGGAGTGACCTCTTCCCTGTCGATCACCACCCCAGGGGTGGTGGCCAGAGCTCCTCTAGTCTGTCCCAGACTTCAGCCAAATTGTTTTTCCAAGGTGTGGGGACACTCTGGAGGCCTCTGAGTGGCCAGTACCAGCAGGTGACATCAGAGACCCCTCCTGATAGGTCCATACCTGATAATGTAGTCAATCCCCCTGTCAGGGCTATTTAGGGTCTCTCCTAAGGGTTCTCTTCAGATTCTACCTGCAGGTTTCCAGCAGGAATTCTCTGCAACTACTACTTCATCCTCTGATCTCGTATCAACCGCAGACTGCTCCAGGAACCGCTGTAACTGCAACAATGTATCCAGAAGGGCTACTTTTCCTCTGCAACCTCAGCTCCAGCCAGCAAACTGCAACAGTTTCCACAGTGTGCACGCTCTCGGGACTCCCTGTCTTCACCCTGCACCAGAAGGACCAAAGAGATCTCCTCTGGAGTGACGGAGTCACTTCCCTGCTCAAGCAGGCACCTTTTAAGTTGATGACCAGTTCTCTTGTACTCCTCTACTGGTGACAAGCGTGCTCATTGGAACACAGAGGGTGGACCCCTTCGACACAGACTGTCTTGAGGTCCTGCGGTCCCAATTTTGATGAGTTAAGACCTTGCTATCCCCGAGAATGACAGTACCCCTGGGCACCACGTCTTCTTCATCTCCTGAGGCCTCTGTGCACTATTTGAAAAATTCCTTCATGCACAGCCTTGCCCAGGTCCCCAGCACTCTATCCTGTGACGCTCAAATCACTGAGTTGTTCTCTGGTGGTGTGGGGCCTTCTTTTGTAGTGCTGTACCAATTGCAATTTGCACCTCCTTTGTCCCTGTGTTTTGGGACTCCTGTGAGTGCTGTCTGGTGTTCTGCGGGCTCTCTAAAGTGCTGAGATCCCCCTCTTCCTCCTCACATAGAATTGTTGCCCCCAGGTCCCTCCTGGGTCCAGACAGCGCCACTTTAATGCAAAATGCGACTTTGATAGAACCAAGGCTTGTTGGAGGAATCCATCTAAAACTCGCCTGTATCCAACTTCTCGTCGTTGGACATCGAGTGCATCATGCAGGAACCCGGTGACAGCTTCCTTGGGTACATTTCTGCAGTCTTTGTCCAAACGGGGACTCTTCTTTTGCACCCTCTTCTGGGTTGGCAGGGGCTCCTGTCCTTCCTGTAACTTCTTCCGACTTCTGGACTTGGTCTCCTTCCTTTGCAGTCTTCAGGTCCAGGAATCCACCATTTGTTGGTTGCAGTCTTGCTTGGTTCTTGCAATAACTCTAATCACGACTTGTAGTGTGTCCTTAGGAAACTTGCAGAACTTTACTCCTGCCTTTCTGGGCTCTGGCGTGGGGTATTTTACCTACCTTTACTGTATTCTTACTCTCCCAGTGATTCTCTACACACTACACTTGTCTAGTGGGGAATTTGTGATAAACATTCCACTTTCTTAGTATATGGTTTGTGTTGCCCCTAGCCCTATTTTCTCCCCTTGCATTCTATAGCATTCCTATTGTCTGCACTATCCTATGTCTAATTACTTACCTTATTTTGGTGTCTAGTGTATATATTGTGTATAATACTTACCTCCAGCAGGAGTGTTACCTCTAAGATATTTTTGGACTTGTGTCACCCTAATAAATTACTTTATTTTTGGTAACACTGAGGGGGTCATTACAACCTTGGCAGGCGGCTGAAGCCGCCTGCCAAGGTTGGACCGACGGGCGGCCGCCAATGCGGCCACACTCCTGCCGCAGCCATAATGAGATCCCCGCTGGGCCGGCGGGCGGAAACCCGGGATCTCGTCCGCAACACAGGAGCCGGCTCCAAATGGAGCAGTTGCACCCGTCGTGCTTGTCACTGTCTGCACAGCAGACAGTGAAAAGCTGCACGGGTCGTGGCAGGGGGCCCCGGGAGTCCCCATTCCGCCAGCCTTTTCATGGCGGTTCTTACCGTCATGAAAAGGCTGGCGGGTGGGGGAATGGTAATCCCCTGGAGGATTACTCCCGCTGGGACAAAAGTGGCGGGAAACCGCCGGTCCTGGCGGTGCAACCGCACGCTTCCGCCGCAGTCGTAATCCCCCCTGGAAGCACCGCCAGCCTGTTGGCGGTGCTTCCTCCAAAACAGGGTTGGAATGACCCCCTGAGTGTTGTCTTCACTTGTGTATAAGTACTGTGTAACTATAAGTGGTATTGCAGGAGCTTTGCATGTCCCTTGTTCAGCCTATGCTGCTCTGCTATAACTACCTCTATCAGCCTAAGCTGCTAGAAGACTACTACATTTCACTAATAAGGGATAACTGGACCTGGTGTAAGGTGTAAGTACCCAAGGTACCCACTACAAACCAGGCCAGCCTCCTACACACACACATCACCTAGAACCCACTATGTACACCACCACCAGACATACTACCCCCCAAATGACACAATGCTTGCACGCACATGTCCATGCAACCTTGTCACATGCCTCGTGCCTAAGGTGTACTCACCTGTTGGTCTGCAGGCCCATACAGCAGCCCATACTGGGGTAGGACCCCATCCACCAAGTGCTCCAACTCCTCCGAAGTGAAGGCAGGGTCCCTTTCCCCGGTCACACGACCCATGGAAGGATCCAGACACAGATTACAGCAGCACACGCAGTGTAGGTGTTGTCCTGTGCAAAGTCAGGAAACAAGTGAGGTTGTAGGCAGAAAATGGAGGTCACGTACGGGACGGCGTATACCATCACCGCCGCCAGTGATCCCCATTGGCCACTGTACTTTATAGAGCCCCATGTTATCCAATAAGTAATAGCACAGTGGTGCAAGACCGCCTTCTGCCATGACGCGCAATGCCGGCAGAGTTAGCTCACTTACACATGTCCCTACATACAGGACAGGCGGTCGCCATTTTATGATGGTGGACAATATTCAAGTAATCGAGAATTGCTTCATATCTATAATTTGCACATACATTGCCATTACCAATGTTCCATCACGTTACTGCTCTATGCAGACTGAGGTGGTGGTTCCATTGTTCAAATTGTGACAGCCTACTCACTCTTGTGTCCCTTAGATACCTACCACTGCAGAGGAATCGGAGGAGAAGGCAAGACCCTGTGTACAGACCCCTTGTGGACTCGGCTACCCTGGAAGACAGGCATATAACACTCACCTATAGACTGGACAGGGCCACAATCACAGGGCTGTGTGCTCAATTGGTGCCTGATCTGATATCTGATATCCGTCATCCCACTGGGATCCCCCCTATTGTGCAAGTTCTATTTGTGCTCCATTTCCTGGCAACTGTCTCTTTCTAAGTGACAGTGGGCTTGAAGCAGGAATGTCACAGCCAATGTTCTCAGTCGTGTTTGCAAGGGTTTTGTGTGGCCTGGTGAAACACATGTGCAGCTACATTGCTTTCTCCCAGGTGGAAGATTTGGCAACTGGGAAGGCTGGATTCTATGCAATGGGACATATACCCAACATCATTGGGGCGATTAACAGTACACATGTTGCGTTTGTACCCTCCCCACCAGAATGAACTAGTGTTCAGGAATCGGAAGAGTTTTCACTCACTCAATGTGTAAATGGTGTGCCTGGCTGACCAGTACATCTCCCACGTCACTGCCAAGTATCCTGGGTCAGTGCATGATGCCTTCGTCCTGAGGAATACCAGCATCCCAAATCTGATGGCACAACTACAGAGGTACAGAGTGTGGCCAATTGGTGAGCTTGACCCAATGTGTGCCAGTGTATGACTTCTGGTGTTGATCCTATACCATTGTTTAAGGCTAATGTTTGTCCCTCAATGCTTGCAGGTGACTCTGGCAACCCAAACCTATTGTGGCTCCTGACCCGTGTGAGGAATGCCAGGACAGGGACTGAGAATCGTTATAATGATGCACATGGGCAAACCAGGAGAATTATTGAAAGGACCTTCGGCCTCCTGAAGGCCAGGTTCAGATGCCTCCATCTGACAGGTGGATCCCTGTGCTACTCACCCGAGAAGGTCTACCTGATAGTAGTGGCATGCTGCATGTTGCACAACCTGGCCCTCAGATGACATGTGCCTTATCTGCAGGAGGAAGAGACTGGAAATGCCCTGTGGCAGCAGTAGACCCCGAGGACAGTGAGGATGAGGAGGCGGAGGATGAGGATGGGGACAACAGAACATCAGTTATTTGTCAATACTTTAAATGGCACACAGATGAGACAGTGGAACTGACCATTCCTCTGATTAATGGTGTTTTTGGTGTGGCTAGCAGGATGGCATTCACTTCCTTTGCATCTCTACTTACTGTCCCCTATGGCTTCTCATTGTGCAGATGTTGGTGATATGACAACAGTGTACTGAATTATGACTACAGGCAGATATAGGTCATAAAATGTATGCTATCACAGTGTTCAGATCATTTACACATGATGTGACTGTTTCCAAACATGCACATTTTCATCACAAAGAACACTTTCACTTAGGCTGTGTTCAAGGGTGTTTATTGTAGTGCAGATAATTGATAGAAAAGTGCAACGGAATGTGTGATGGTTCAGGAAAGTCCAGGGTATTGTTCCAGTCTGTTTGTAGCACTGGTCCAGTGTCTAAGGGGCCATAGGAAGGGGAGCAATGTCAGTTCAAAGTGGACAAGGTGACACAGTGGGACACCAGGGGGACATTCAGGAGGGTCTCATTTCCTGGCGGTGGTCTTGGAAGGTGTCTCTGGCTTCTGTCTGGGTCGCAGGGAACGTTTGCATGGTGGTTCACCTTCTGCAGGTGGAAGGGTGCTGGTGGCCTGTGGGTCCTGTGGCAAAGCTGTCTGCCCGCTAGCTGCAGCAGAAGTGGTGGGTTGGTCAGTAGACTGGCTAGTGGTAGGGGCCCCCTGGTGTGCTGTCCATTCCCTCATGATATTGCCCATATCTGCCAGCACTCCTGCTATGGAGACCATGGTTGTGTTGAGGACCTGCAAATCCTCCCTGATCTCCTGATGGTGTTCCTCCTGCAGCCGTCTGTGCTCCTGCATATTGGTAAGGATCTGGCCCATCTTGTCCTGGGATTATTGGTATGCTTCCAGGACATTATTGAGTGCCTCCTGGAGAGTCAATTCCCTAGGCCTGACCTCCCCCTGGTGCACAGCAGTCCTCCCAGTGTCCCTGTTCCCCTGTGCCTCTGTCACCTGAACGGTGTGCCCACTGCCACTGACCCCAGGTAACTGATTGTCTTGGGGGTGAGTTGTGGACTGGGGTCCCTGTACAGGTGGGTACCCTGCTGTTTGACGTATCCTGGGGACAGAGGTGTGGCGACGTTGGGTGGGTGCTGTGGTGTTGGATACTGTTGGGGGAGGCTCTGTGGGGGAGTGTGAGTAGGCTGGGTTGGCCGACTGACCAGTGATCCCTTATGGGCCAGGTAGTTCATCCAGATCCTGAAGTCCAGAGTAACTGTCATCACTGGGGGCATCTTCTGTTGGGGGACTGGTTAGTCGTGGCACCTCCTCGCCACTAAGATTGGCTGGAGCACCTATGGGGATGTAAGTGATGTATTATACTTCATGTCTATGACATATTGTACATCCCTTGTTTCCCCTCTATTGTTGCTGTTGCACTGCCACCTTTGTTTATGTATGGTGATGTATTGTGGAATTGTTAGTTCTCCATGCTGTGCATGCTTTGGTGATGGGTGTCCATGCAGGGCAGGGAGGGCTGTCCATGTATTGGTACAGCATGCAGGGCTTGTCATTGGGGTTAGTCAGATGTGTAGGTGCAGTGTGTAGGGTTGGGGTGGAGTGGTGGGAGTGAGGGTGAGTGGGTGAGATGGCATGCAGGTATGGGGGTGATAAGTAGTAAATATTGGCTTACCAGTGTCCAATCCTCCGGCAACTCCAGTGAGTCCCTCAGGATGCAGTATTGCCAAGACTTGGTCCTCCCATGCTGTCAGCTGTGGGGGAGGAGGTGGGGTCCACTGCCAGTCCTCTGGATGGTGAGCTGGTGCCTTGCTGGCACGGAACGTGCCTTCCCCCATAGGTTGTTGCACCTCTTCCTGATGTTATCCGTTGTTCTTGGATGCTGTCCAATGGCATTCACCCTGTCCACGTTTCTCCGCCATAGCTCCATGTTCCTGGCAATGGATATCTGCTTTACCTTTGCTCCAAATGCTGTCGCTCTACCCTGACTATTTCCTCGACCATGACCCACAACTCCTCATCAGTGAAACGGGGGTGCCTTAGTGGAGACATGGGTGTTGTGTGGTGTATGTTGTGCAGAGGGTGTTAAGTGATGTGGTGGGGTGTGGGATGTGGGGTGCGTGACGGATGAATGGGTGTTTGTGGTGTGTGTGTGTAGTTGTCTTAGTGGTCTTCGTGTTAGTCTTGTGGCACTTTTTGGTATTCATAAAGGATGGTGTGTAATATGGGTGTGTCTTTTATAGTGCTGTTGGTATGTGGGTGTGGTGTGTGTATGAGTGTCAGGTGTGTGTTCCTTGTATTGGCCAATGTTGTGTTGTTTTGTATTTGGGTGGCTATTCTGAGCGCGCCTGTGTGTACCGCCATTGGTTTACTGCTGTTTAATAGTCCCCTGTGGTGATTCATGGGTCGTAATGTGGTGGGCGTTGTTTTGTTGGCGTAGTGGTTTGGGTGTTCGTACTGCCATTTTAGCACTGACCTTTGGGCTGGCGGATTTATGTATCTGTCAGTATTCAGTCGGTTTGGTTTGAGTGTCATGATATGGCGAACGGATATTTGCCACTGCGGCGGTATGTTGGCTGGCATCACCATGGCGATAAGTTGCATTTACTGCCAATGTCATAATGAGGACCTAAGTCTGGCAACTCAGAGATATCATAGAGGAGGGCAAGCTGGGGGGGGTAGAGAGTATAGGGAAGGGGATATGGAGGCAGAGATGTAACCAGACAGTAGTTCAGTAGGCAGTCAGAATTAGACACGACCAGAAGATATGACATAAGATACAACCATCTACATTACAATTTCAGCATTGATCATATGGTAATAGTTTGACCTTTTTGAGTTTCCACTGTGTCCAAAACCAATCATGTAGAACCCTAAAGTGAAAGAACTTCAATCTAATTGCAGGAGCGCCGTATCATGATCTGTCAGCAGGGCCAACTAGTCTTCCCTTCAGTATTCCCTACCCAACAGTAGCTGCCACGCCAGTCGAGCCATGATACTGTGGGGGCCTGAGGCTATTCCATGACTACAGGTGGAACACCTTCTCAGCCTCTAAGGAGAAAGCTAAGAGTTTGGATGGGTCATCTTTGGACAACCACAAAAAGATGAGTCAGGGTACACAAGTGGTTTCAGGAGCTTTGGCCTGAGACAAAATCCACCTAAGACTCAAGGATGAGAAGGGATATTACCTTGCCCATTCACAGTGCTAGTACCTTAGCCACACTGCTCCGATCCACACTGAGTAGGGATATTGGGCAGTAGCTTGCACAATATAGGGGGTTCTTATTGTCTTTTGGGGGAGGGTAATGATGACCTTGTTTAATGTAGCTCCTAAGGAGCTTTAGGCCTCCTTTTCCTGGAAACAATGAGGCCCTCATTACAACCCTGGAGGTCGGTGATAAAGCGGCGGTAATACCGCTAACAGTCCGGTCAAAAAAATGGAATTATGACCATGGCGGAAGGTGCCAACACAGATAGCCACTATAACACTCCATGGCGGTAGCAACAAACACCGCAGCGGTAACAGTCAACAGACAGGCAGAACACAATGTACCGCCCACACCATTACAAGGCACCAATCTGCCAGCTTTTCCGAGGCGGTACCAACGCCACCGAAAGCACGGTGGAAACAGTATTTGGAAGGGAAACCACTCACCTCACGGCACTCAATGAGGAACCAGGACGCCATGGAGCCCGAACTACAGGTGTTACCAATGTTGGTGTATCTTTTCATCGACTTTAAGTACGAACTGCGGCGGCGAAGACCACGATGAGTACTGCACCTAGCACACGGGAGAGGGGAGGAGGGAAAAAAGAGTGACACACATACGCAAAACGCTACACCCCCACCCACAACAACACACACACATATATCCAATAACATCACAGATACACCCCATTACCCCCTGGAAGAACGCAAGGGCAAAACAAAATGAGTTTAACTAGTGTAATATTTGAAAAATCAGATAGCCCAAGAGAACAGTAAATAATCAGTATACACAAATATATACAGAAAGTACACAAGTCCGTACACTGTCCCATGAAATGTCCGTGGACTAGTGGTCCCAAAAAGCATGACACCTGCCTCAAAACGGAGAGAACACTGCAAGGGCATCAGGTAAAAAAAAACAACAGGCACCTCAGGGGGAAGGGGAGGGAGGCACCTCAGCCGGATGATGGTACGACACCACTGCTCCTCGAGGAGGCTCCATGCCCACTGCTTGCTCCTGGGGAGTGCAAAGCCACAGTCTCACAAGTCTCTCAAGTGGGTGGGTTGCCCACTGCCTGGTCCTGGGGAGTGCAAAGCCAAAGTCTCTCAACTCTCTCAAGTGGGTGGGTTGCCCACTACCTGGTCCTGGGGAGTGCAAAGCCACAGTCTTTGAAGTCTCTCAAGTGGGTGGGTTGCCCACTGCCTTTTCCTGGGGAGTGCAAAGCCACAGTCTCTCAAGTCTCTCAAGTGGGTGGGTTGCCCACTGCCTGGTCCGGGGGAGTGCAAAGCTACAGTCTCTCAAGTCTCTCAAGTGGGTGCACTGTCCACTGCTGGGTCCTAGGGAGTGCAAAGCCAAAGTCTCACAAGTACCTCAAGTGGGTGGGTTGCCCACTGCCTGGTCCTGGAGAGTGCAAAGCCACAGTCTCTCAAGAGGGTGATGTCTTCCACTGGTTCTGGAGGGGGCTTTGTGCCCAGAGTGCTTCATCCTGCCAAGGACTGGGTTAGTGGATGCCTTTCTCCAATGGTTCTGGAAGGGGCTTTGTGCCCGGAGTGCTTTATCCTGCCAAGGACTGGGTTACTGGATGATTTTCTCCAGTGGTTCTGGAGGGGGCTTTGTGCCCAGAGTGCTTCATCCTGCCAAGGACTGGGTTAGTGGATGCATTTCTCCACTGGTTCTGGAGGGGGCTTTGTGCCCAGTGATGCTGCACCTGGGGTGTGGCATGTTGATTTTGTCTCACCTGGGTGTCACAGCCACGCAATGTACCCGGAACAGGCACCATGATACTCCATGGAGGCAGACCCACACTCCATCCTGCGGTGACTTAGGCTGCCAATTGCTGGTTTGTGTCAATGCTGGAGGTGGCGTCTCAAGTGGCATGTCCAGGGTCGAGGATGTCACCTGCAGACTGTGACGGCTGCACACTGGGGATGGGGCTGGCATCTGACAGAGTGGCATCGGCTGTGCACGTGGTGGTGCTGATGGTGGTGCAGGTGGCGGTGGCTGTGGCGGAGATGCTGCCAGTGCTGACCGTGGTGCAAGTGAATGTTGGGGTGGATGGACTCACCAGACCATCTCTGGCAGCCTCGATGGCTGATCCTTGGGGAGGATGCTGCAGACTGATGGTGTGGCAGCGGCGGTGCAGGGGGTGGTTCAGGTGGCGGTCTGAGTGGCGGTGGTAACTGGGGTGCATGTGGCTGCCATCCCTGATGATTTGGTGGTCACCAGCCCCTCCCCAGGTGAAATCATGCCCAGAGGTGATGTGCCCTTTGGCTTGTGGCCCTACCCCATCTTGACAGCTGCTGTAGGGACCTTGGCACTGTCCACTCTGTGTTTGTGTGACGCCTTACTGGGTGGGTGGTGTGACTGTCCGCTGCTTGAAGCCGGTCCCTTTTTGAGCTTTGCATGTAGTGGAATAGGGTGGTCCTTCTTTTCCTTCGGTGGCACACTGGCAGCTCTGATGGGTGCCCCCTTTGACCGTCCAGGAGTAGCAGGGACCAAAGCGGATGCAGATTTGGTGGCTGAGGTGCTGGGCTGGGATCTAGACATCCTGGCCATAGGAAAAGGATGGGGGGGGGTGTAGGGAAGAGGTTAATGTTAGCTAGGAAAAGTTTTTTAGACACACTGGAACAGGAAGATGGAGGGGGTCTTGAAGTGGAGGAAAAGGTAGTGGTTGGAGGAGGTATACGTCTGCTGAGTTTGGGTGAAGGTGCATGGGTGGAGGCTGTTGTGAGGTGGATGGCTGTTGAGTGGGCGTGTGCCGGCGTTTGTGTACTTTGGGAGGAAGGCTCACAGACACACTGGGAGAGGACATCATGTGAACGGTAGCAGGGGTGGTGATTGCACGTGAGCGGTGTGTAGTGATTGGCATGCTGGTGATGGAGATAATGGCTGAGGATGTAGTGCAGGTGTGAGTGGAGACGAGACTGGGAGGGAGGTGGAGGACGTGGAGGAGGGGGACACAGTGGAGGCAGTGGATGTTGGTGTGTCTGCATGGGTATGGTGCTTGCGTGAGTGCCTGTGGGATGTGTGGTGCTTATGTTTGCCTGAGCCACTTTTGTGTGTTGATGTGTGTGCATGCTGGTCTGATGGTGTGCTTGGGAGAGGCTGAGGTAGAGGGGATTGGGTCTGGGTAGTGGAAGTTGGAGGGGGGAGGCTGGACACAGGCACAATGGCTGCCATCAGTGCTGAGGCCAGAGCCTGAAATGCTCTCTGTTGGGCCGCCACGCCAGAATGAATTCCATACAGGTATGCATTTGTTTGTTGCAAATGCCTCTCGACACCCCGGATGGCATTTAAAATGGTTGACTGCCCAACAGTGAGGGATCTCAGGAGGTCAATAGCCTCCTCACTGAGGACAGCAGAGCTGACTGGGGCAGGGCCTGAGGTGCCTGGGGTGAAGGAGATGCCCACCCTCCTGGGTGAGCGGGCACGGGAAACACGCTGAGGGGCTGCTGGGAGGGCAGTGTGATGGGGGGTTGGCGGCTGTACCTGAGGTGCTTGCCACCGCAAGGGAGCTCCCATCAGAGGAGGAGTCACTGTTGCTGGTGTCCCCTCCTGTACCCATCGTGGAGCTCCCTTCGCCCTCCGTCCCACTGGTGCCCTCACCAGTGAGATTCACCCTCCTGGGCCATGTGGGATGCAGGTCCCTCCGTCTCTGGTGCCTCTGCTCCTCCTCCAGATGATGCTACTGCACACAAGGACAGGGTGACAAAACAAGAAGGGGGGGAAAGACAGAGGAGACACATGGTCAATGCCAGCAACACCATTACCGTTGGCGGACACAACACACAGGGAGCAGCCCAATGCACTAGGCCATTCACTAGCAGTTAGTAGGAAAATCACCTGCCCATGGGGGACTATGCCTAACACCATTTGCTGCGCACCTGGAACCCACAGGTGGCTGACTAATTGTAGATGCCCACTACCACAATTGGGGTTGGAGTGCCACAGAGCCTGCCTAACAAGGTACCTACCCTACCATGTTCGCCCTGGCCTAGGGGAACCCACAGCCCACATCCCCCACCCAGACACCTTGTAAAGTGTGCAGAGTCAGCTGAATGAGACTTTACTCACCCCCTTGTGGCTGCTGTGATGCCCTCAAGCACCCATCCAACTGCGGATATGCCACCACCAGGATCTGGAACTTCAGGGGGGTCATGGTGCGACGGGCACCCCTCCCACGTTGGGAGGCCATCCCCAGCTGGGCCTCCGCCGTCTTCTTGCTCCAGCGGCATAGGTCCTCCCATCTCTTGCGGCAGTGGGTGCTCTGTCTATGATAGACCCCCAGGGTCCGCACTTCCTTGGCGGTGGCACGCCAAATACCCTTCTTCTGGTGGGTGCTGACCCAAAGGAAGGGTATAGGATGAAAGGAAGTTACTCCCCCATCCGGTTTGTCATA
This sequence comes from Pleurodeles waltl, assembly GCF_031143425.1. Lineage (NCBI taxonomy): Eukaryota > Metazoa > Chordata > Amphibia > Caudata > Salamandridae > Pleurodeles > Pleurodeles waltl. The sequence continues at coordinate 612,586,768 of NC_090436.1, read as the reverse complement.
CTCATTGCCCACCAGTTCCTACACATGCCCTGACACATATACACTCACCATCCTCACATGCAGGCCTCAGCCCCCACCCCCACATGTATCTTCTATCCAGACCACTCCATACATTCATGGCCCATGCATCATGCTCACAGTGTACTCAACTGTTTGTCTGGAGGACCGTAGAGTAGCGTGTACTGGGGGAGGACCCCATCCACTAGTCTCTCCAACTCCTCTGAAGTGAAGGCAGGGGCCCTTTCCCCAGACACATGAGCCATTATCGCTTCCAGAATGAGGTCACAGCAGCACTTGCAGTGTAGGTCTTCTCCTGTTGAAGGTCAGGTATCAATTGAGTGAACAGATAGAAAATGGCGGTCACGTCCGCGGCGGTGCATACCGTCACCGCCGGCGTACATCGTCATTGGCTCCTGGAACTCATAGGGCCCAATGATAACCAATGCTGAATTGCGCGGCAGTCCTCGACCGCCTACCACGACACTGCATAATGCCAGTGCAGTTCCTCGTTTCCCCTTGTCCCTCCTTACAGGTCAGACAGCCACCATTTCAGGGTGGCACATGGCATGGCACCTAAATGCGTCACAGCACACTTGGGCAGAAATACGGACAGACAACGCCACACACAGATTTACTCACATTACAGCAAAAACCCTTGTGCAACCTATGTGGTACATGACCCTCTGCTCTCCTTTCTCCTCCATAGGGCACATCCGCTGGGGCAGATGATGAGATGGCGTCTTCCTCCGGTGTACAGACCGCTGGTGTACCTGTCGACAATGGAAGACACATCATTATCACCTACAGACTTGATTGTGCCACAATCCAAGAACTGTGTGCCCAATTGGAGCCTGACCTGATGTCAGCTATCCGCCATCCCACAGGAATACCCCCTCTAGTGCAGGTCCTGTCAGTGCTCCATTTCCTGGCAAGTGGTTCCTTTCAAACTACAGTGGCCATGGCATCAGGGATGTCTCAGCCAATGTTCTCCAACTTGTTGAACAGAGTGCTGTCTGCCCTGCTGAAACACATGCGCAGCTACATTGTATTCCCACAGGTGGAGGATTTGGCCACAGTGAAAGCTGACTTCTATGCCCTGGGACATATCCCCAACATCATTGGTGCCATTGATGGTACACATGTGGCATTTGCCCCCCCCCCCACAGAAATGAACAGGTGTACAGAAATTGAAAAAGCTACCATTTGATGAATGTGCAGATGGTGTGTTTGGCGGACTAGTACATCTCCCATGTGAATGCCAAGTATCCTGGCTCTGTGCATGACGCTTACATTTTGAGGAATAGCAGCATCCCTTATGTGATGGGCCAACTCCAGAGGCACCGGGTGTGGCTAATAGGTGAGCCCAAGGTCCCCACACAGTATGAATAGGTGTCTGGGTATGGGGTAGTACCTAAGGGTTAGTGTGTATCTAACAGATTTCCCTCAACATTTGCAGGTGACTCTGGTTACCCCAGCCTCTCATGGCTACTGACCCCAGTGAGGAATGCCAGGACAAGGGCAGAGGAACGCTACAATGAGGCACATGGGTGAACTAGGCGTATTATTGAGCGGACTTTCGGCCTCCTGAAGGCCAGATTCTGGTGCCTCCATCTAACAGGTGGTTCCCTATACTACTCACCGAAGAAGGTGTGCCAAATAATCGTGGCATGCTGCATATTGCACAACCTGGCTTTGCGACGCCAGGTGCCTTTTCTGCAGGAGGATGGGCCTGATGATGGTATTGTGGCAGCTGTGGAGCCTGTGGACAATGAGGAAGAGGAGGAAGAAGATATTGACAACCGAAACAACATCATCATGCAGTACTTCCAGTGAGACACAGGTAAGAGACTGGCACTGCTCATCTCATTTCTGACTACTGTTGGACACTGTATAAGTCAGCCTCTTAACCTCTGTGAAGGACACTGACAGTTCACTTTGGCTTTCCATTTCACAGATCTGGGTATCTCATTCTGCCTTCTGCTATGTTTACTGCTGCCCAACAACTGTCATACATTGGTATGTGCAAATGAACATTAACATTGATATTTGTCGAAGAAGTTGTAATTATACATTTGTGAAAGTAGAGACTGACTCCAGATTGTTTTGTGATTCAAGGGTGTTTATTTATGGGCTAATGTGTATTGGGGTATGTAGAAGGGGCTGGGTTGATGGTGGAGGAATGTCCAGGATAGAGTCCAGTCTTTTGGAATCAGAGGTGCATTGTCCAATGGGGTGTAGGAAGGGGAGTAATGGCAGTTCAAGGTGGACAGGGTGACACAGTGGGACAGAAGGGTGACAATCAGTCTTATTTCCTGGCGGGGGTCTTGGCAATGTTCTCTGTCTTCTGCCTGGATCGCAGGGACCATTTGCGGTGTGGTTATCCTTCTGCAGGAGGCAGGGTGCTGGTGGCCTGTTGGTCCTGTGGCTGGGCCTCCTGTTCACTAGTGCTGGCGGACGTGGAAGGCTTTTCATTGTTTGGTCTGGTGTCAGGGGCCAGTGGTATGCCACTGTCTCCCTTATGGTCTTGACCATGTCTGCCAGCACCCCTGCAATGGTGACCAGGGTGGTGTTTATGGACTTCAAGTCCTCCCTGATCCCCAGGTATTGTCCCTCCTGCAGCCACTGTATCTCCCGAAACTTGGCCAGTACCATGCCCATGGTCTCCTGGGAATGGTGGTATGCTCCCATTATGCTTGAGAGTGCCTCGTGGAGAGTGGGTTCCCTGGGTCTGTCCTCCCCTGTCACACAGCAGTCCTCCCAGCTTCCCTGTTATCCTGTTTCTCTGTCCCCTGAACCGTGTGCCCACTGCCACTGACCTCAGGTCCCTGATCATCCTGGGTTTGTCAGTTTGCCTGAGGTCCCTGTAGTTGTGGACACACTGCTGATTGACATGCCCTGGGGACAGTGGCATGGGCCCGCTGGGTGGGTGCTGTGGTGGTGTTTCCTGTGGGGGGAGGTTCTGTGGTGGTTTGGGACTTAGGCAGGGGAACCGACTGTCCAGAGGTCCATGATGGGCCGGGCTGGTCATCTTGTGCAATGGGTGTGTTTCCCTCTACTACTGTGCTTGCACTGTCACCTTGGCCCTTGTGTGAGTGGTGATTGTGTGCCCTGGGTGAGTCTCTCCCTTGGACATGCTTTGGTGATGGGTGTCCATGCAGGTCTGTGATGGGGGTCCATGCATTGGTGTAACATGCAGGGCTTGGTATTGGGATGTGTGGGTTGTGATAGTGGGGTAGTGAAGTGATTGGTGTGAGGGTAGGGGTTGGGGTTTGTGTTGGCATGCAGGTAGGGTGGGGGGGATATAATAATAAAGATATGACTTACCAGAATCCAGTCCTCCTGCTACTCCTGCGAGGCCCTCAGGATGCATTATTGCCAAGACTTGCTCCTCCCATGTTCTTAGTTGTGGGGGAGGAGGTGGGGGTCCACCGCCAGTCCTCTGTACGGCTACCTGGTGTCTGGATACCACGGAAAGTACCTTCTCACGTAGGTCGTTCCACCTCTTCCTGATGTCATCCTGTGTTCTGGGATGCTGTCCCATGGCGTTGACCCTGTCAACAGGTCTCTGCCATAGCTCCATCTTCCTAGCAATGGATGTCTGCTGCACCTGTGATCCGAATAGCTGTGGCTCTACCCGGATGATTTCCTCCATCATGACCCTGAGTTCCTCCTCAGAAAACCTGGGGTGTCTTTGAGGTGCCATGATGTGGTGTGAGTGATGTGTGAGGTGATGTGTGTGGTGTTGTGTTGGGGTGTGTGGTGTTTTGTGCGTGGATGGTGTATGAGTGATGGTGTTGTGTGCTTCTGGATGCTTGTGTTGTCTTTGCTTTTCTCTCTCTCTGCTTCTTCCCAAAAATTCGTTGGAAGTGGTTGTGGGTAATGTGGGTGTGTGTATTATATTGGATTGGGTGTGTGGGTGTGGTGTGTGTATGTGTTTCAGGTGTGTGTAGTTTGAATTGTCCAATGTGTTTGTGTTTTGAAAATGTGTGTGTATTTTGAGTGCTGCGGTGTGTACCGCCAATGGTTTACCGCGGTTGAATGACCACCACGTTGATTCGTGGGTAATGATAGTGTGGGCGTATACCTGTTGGTGTGACGGTGTGGGTTTTGGTACCGCCAATTTATCACTGATCTTTGGTGTGGCAGACTTGTGTGGGTGTCTGTTTTGTGGAGGATTTCTAAGTGTGGGTCATAATACCCGTAGCGGATTTCCACCGTGGACACGGTATGTTGGCAGGCGTCGTCACGGCGGTCAGCGGGCTTTACCGCAAAAATGTCTTAATGAGGGCGTGAGTCAGGTGAGATACGAAGGGGCCCTTTCCTACCTTGTAATGATTCTTGGGGAATCCATCCTCACCAAGGGACTTATACTTTGTGAGAACCAAAATGGGCACAGATATATATTCCTTTGTGAAACCACTCCAGTTGGGCCACCCATATATGATAACACAGGGAGGTATAGGGGTCTAAAAAAAACTCACTTATGTAGACATATCCCCGGGTCAGACACCTAAAGGCAAACATAACAGAAAGATAATCAGTTCACAATATCATTGGAATGCACTAACAGGTTCCCTTTCAATTTGTGGATGGTTGAGTGGGCCAGATGAGTTTCCTTCTGGTTCTCTGGGTGGCCAGCAGTCTATCAGCCTTCTCCTCATGATTGAACGGACTTCATTGCAACTAAACTGAGGCTTTCTCTGCTGCTTTGGTGAAGTGTGAGTTTAGCCATATTTTGGCGACCTCCTGCTGTATATTTTGGCCCGAATCCAGTGGCCCCCTTCATCAGTCCAGGTTTTAACAACTTTGCCACAGATGTTCTTATTATAAGGATAGCCACACTGCGTTTCTTCTTGATCATGACAACCCAATCCCTCTTACACTTGGATAATTCAACCTGGACAGATTGGTGTTCTACAACAGAACCATATTGGCATGTAGGTGGTGAAGGACTTTCTAGTATCATTTATGGATATAAGGGTCAAAGGTGTGGCTATAAGCTGGGACTCAGGAGAGCCTGGGAATAGGGAGCTGGAAAACCACCAAGGAAAGGGAGAGGGGTAGAACACAGGCTTGAGAAGAAGAAGAAGGAAAGAGGGAAAGAGAGAAGGTGGAAGTCTAATCCTCTGGGCACAAGGTTCTCTAAACTTTGGAACTGGGCTTGATCCTGCACCAGCAGCACTGGGGTGCCCCCCTCATCCACACCCAGAGGAAGGCAAGAGGATGAGAATTGTGAAGGCAGAGCAAGGTTCACAACCACTTCCATATGACTCAGTGGAGAGGGGTGTTTCAGCATGGCTCAATTAGGGGAACATAAGAATGCATTTGAGCATGTGGGTCCACATGCAGATCTACAAGGCAGATATATGACAAACAAAATAAACCACACATTCCCCAGCCTGACACCTAGGCAGTCAGGGGCACACAATATGCCCCAATGTCCTAGTTAGACTATATTAAGAAATCAAACCTGGCTCAGCAAGCAGGCATAGAACAATCCTGAGTATGGAAGGGAGTTGGACATGTGTGAAACTCAATGAAAATAAGGGGTAGTTGACAGACCTTTGCAATGCAATCCTTCCCTTTTGAATTCACACTGTCCATTGCAGAGGTGATAAGGACCCACCTCCTTGATGCCCTACCTGTTCTTCAAGAACTAAGAAAAGTGCCCTGGAATTATCGACAAAGCTTTGGGATTCTGGGATGAGGTTTCTCTGGATGCTCTTCCCTGTATTTGATTTTCATGCTGTTTTTAAGAAAATGTTCTGAATACTGTGATTCTTGATTTGAATGTTAGTGCATCCCCTACCCACTTTGATTTGTGATAGACCTGGTGCTGAACCTGCAAAGATTTGTCAATAGAGGAATCAGAAACTGCCTCTGAGTCCTTCTTGATTGGGAAGGTTTTCAAATGTTAAATTCTATGAACAAAAATAGTTACAGATAAGTACACATTCTCATATTGCTTCTCATTCAATTTTACATGTTGTTCTACAACCGCACTTATGAGCAATAATATTTTGTTGAATTAATTCTTTTTACAATTGGTGTTTTTTCACACCTGCCATGAATGTTCATAGCATGACTTCCCCAATGACTTCTAAAAGAGTAACTGGCAACAGTATCCAGTAAGTAACTGTTGTGATACAAGTCACTTGTTAGATGCAGTTTTGAAGGAACCCTGAATTTCTATCCTTTGAGGCACTTGTTGTTAACAGTTGCACTGCATAAGGAACACATAAAGATACTTAGTAGTTGTATGTGTCTAAGTATTGGTAAGTGAGTTTACTGATCTCTTGTTTTCATCTTTCTTTCTTTTTTAGGAGCCATTATCAGTGAGACCAGGTTATCATGAAGGGAGCACGGAGTTGAAGATGTGACAAGAATGCGGCGAAGATCAACATCAACAAACAAGGACTAGAACGAAGGTAGGGTTTGATTCTTACAGACTCATTGACATAAGGCATGTGTTGCTGCTTGGGTATAGTTTAAATTAGCTGCACGTAAGAGGGCCGCTGAGATTTGCAGAAATCATGCAGGATTTCGGCAAATCTTGCTTTAGTGATATAGGAAGTGGCAAGATACTGCATGCTTGTCCCATCATGAAATAAGGTGCCGGGGGAGGAGCTGAGATTTGGGTTGTACAAGTACAATTATGAAATACCCAGAACAATACTAGGGAACTGAGAAACCTGATATGGTTCATTGCTTGGGGGTTTAGATACCTGGAAAATGTTTGTTAACTTTGTGCTGGGGAACTGAAATACTCACAATTCCTTACAAATGTCCATTAACTCACAGAGTTAAGGCTTGACCACTACATCCTTGACAGTAATGCAGAAAGAGAGCATCAAGCAAAATACACCAATCACTACACAGTGAACAACAAAGAAAGGATTTGTAGGTCTCTAATCTACCTCCAACCTTGCCCGGTCTCTGCTTCACAGGATACCTCTATTTGTTTCCATCCTTATGTAGTGCCTCCACCAACTGATGCAGATCAGCTCAATCTGATTCCCTCCTCAGCGTACCAATATGTTTAGGTGGCTGGGTTCATATCGAGGGGGTTTCCATGAGAGAAGAGAGTCTTCCTGGTGTCTGGGTTCCAGTGGGTCACTGGCCAGTTGTGTTCTTTGTTGATTCTCCAATATGTTCAGAAATCGTTTGAGATCCCCTGGATCAGTGAATCACTGTGCCTTCCCATTCACGGTCACCGCCATATGTGCAGGTTCCATCTGGCTGTATTTAATATTTTTGAATTTTAGATTGCTGCAAAGAACTCGTAATCGTTTAGGCTAAATATTGGTGGTCGCAGAAAAGTTCACAGAGAAAGGGATGTGGTTTCCAGCAATACGCAGAGGTTTGGGTGTGTTCCTGGCCACTGAGAGAACAAAAACAACACAAAAGAGTGTGACTGACAAGACACAGATAGGAGAGAGTCAGTTCAGTATCTCCTTTTTATCTGTTTCAGTAACTTCCTACAATACAGTACATTTTGAGGGGTTATTATCCTCTCTTCTGAGGAGTGATTCCTTTTTTGGAAGAGGTAGCCTCACACACCTATCAGTGTCATGCTTCATCATCGGCTACCTCTCTCCATCCTGGTAGGACAGTGCCACCAGGGCAGACTCAACCTCCAAGAAGATTTTGTGTAGGAGGGAATTCTTAAATAAAATACTGACTGGATAAACCTGGGATCAATATAAATTAATTTTAAAATACCTTGCAGCACTCTGGCATTTCACCTTTGATATTGGGGGCCACAGGTAATATTAAAAGCGAGACCAGGATGGCTGTTCAAGAATAATGACTTGAGCCACCTACTCTAAGTCCAACATGTTTCTGCCCATCTGTCTAGCCCTAATGAGTCTCGGACATTCTTCAGGGCCATGAATCCCTACACTGCCTTGCTGAATAAATGATCCCTTATTTAGGAATGCGCAAGAAAAACCCAAAACATGCATGTGTTATCCTTCCTAAATACAGGATGGACAACTAAAGCCACCTAATAGGCATTAGATAAGTATTTTTTAATCATACCCCTCCACAGTCATTTCACTGTGAATACACGTGACACTGCACACAACACTACAAACACACATGTTGTGTGCATCACTGCATGCAAAATAACCCCTTCACCTGCTTTTTATTCTACTACCTACTGGTAGTGATTTTTACACTTATTCCAATCAAATTACCAATAAAAGAGTGTAGCTTCATCTGTTATAAAAGGTTATTACAAGAGAGTAGCCCTTACCCTAACTTTGGGGGCTGTCAGCTTCCTGGTCAAGAAGAGTGTCAATGGCCTTTATAGTCGCACACTGTGTACGTAAAAGGCATGAGACAAAACAAAAACAAAGGGACAAACCGAACTCAGGACCATTATAGTAGGATGTCAGCCGATGCATTTGTATACACTACTGCTTCTACATATATCTTTTGTTATTTTCACAAGTTATATTGTTTATCATAGAAGATTAACCATCATATGTCACCCTCAAATAGTTCTGCCCTGAAAAGTACTTAACTCCACATTCCAGTGCACAGTGTTATCCTTAGATAAGATATTAGTCAAGACCAGATCACGTCTCATCTCATGATATTGCAAAAGAAAAATATAGGACACCCATGGATCCATTGACATTTCAATCATGTACACACACAATGCCCGGTACGTAACGTAAAGTCCCTGCCAGTCCCCCATATGTCACACTTGCATACTCATAATTTACCACCGGAGTTTTGTTTTACTCATAACTCCAAAAGGCACGTTGCACAGGCAAACTTCACACTCCCCGTCCTTGCCGAACAATGAGAATGCCACTCTCACAGCGGAGTTAAATATGCCTGTGTATACATTTACCTGTTTTCCTGATGCAGACCAGTGTGTTACCTCATCCGGGCACAATGGGAGTCGTACTTTCACCCAATTGAGATGGATTTGTCCGGTTACACTAACTACATCCTGTGTATTACCTCATCGAGGCGTGACATGCGGGGATGCTGGGATATGTAGTTTTTTCGTGGAATGAGTCCAAAAGCTGGCCGTTAAATTATGGCCACAATTAATTATTAAAGACGCATTATCTGATCCTAATACAACCATATACATCACTATTAGAGGTGGCACCCTAGCAAAAAAAATGATAGTCATGAGCGGCGTCAAACTTTTTGTTAGTCAACGTACTGAAAAATGGTCATCATTCTCAGGCCACGCTTACATTTTAAAGACATGTGATCACAACTTAGACAAGACATCCACACTTTTAAAGGTGGCCCCTTACGTAAATCATGAACCAGAGTCAAAGATGTTTACTGTTGGATATACTTATAGCGGGGGAACGTGACCATAAATGATGTAATAAAGATTTATCTCAGAAAATTGTTTTAAGCTGGACAACAGTCTGCGGACTCACATACGTCTGAGATTGTTACCACTGACAACGTATTTGTCATATATTCCCAAGTTTTTAAAAAAAGATAATAATAAAAGAAAATAATTTTTGCATGCCCCCAGGTTGGTAAAATCCGCCAATCCACACCATATACCACTCATACGGATATGTACGGATATGTAATATACTCATGAACAAAAATCATTGGCAAACTCAGAGGCAATCCCCTTTCAAGAAACCATGGGCTAGAGTTAGTGAGTTTGCGGTTCAATGGACTAATTAATAGGGCAGTGTAAATTAGCACCAACCCCCAAATAGTAGGATGTTAATGTAGCCTTTTTATCATGAACTCACTGAATATCATCATTAAGTCCATGCACATCTGTACGCAGCCTATAGATCCAACATTGTTCAAACAAGAGCAATGGTCTCATCATATCAGGGTGTGTTTTCCTTAATTTTTCCAAGACACACCATTCCATATAATTTTCACGTAGTGTCTGGTTAGTCTTATTGCATCTCTCTTATACCTAATGGTGCTCCGATGTTGCACAATATGAATCTGTATACTCCTGGTTATCATGCCTATATAAACCAGGTTACATGGGCATGTGATCACATAAACCATACCCTTGAGTTGCAGTTAGTTAAATGTGCAAGTTTACATGGAGACCTCTACCCCACATAAACTTCTTTCATTGTACGAGTCAGAGGACAGACACTACACCCACCACACTGTGAGTGTCCCACTGGAGGAGCTGTGTTCCAGAGAGTGATCTGATCATTCCACATCCCTGTTCTTTTAGGACGTGTGTCTACCAAGATGTTTTTAATGTTTTTTGCTCTCTTAAAAGAGTACACAGGCTTATACCAGTCTAGACGCCCAGATTGTAAGATTCCCCCAATGCTTGTTCACAATTTTATGGAATTTGTTTGACAGGGGTCAAATGTGTAGCTGAAGATCAGTCTTTTGGTATTCTTTCTTTCAGAGGACATCAACAGTTGTTCCCTGTTATTATTCAATGCTCTCATTCTTGCTTTCTTTATCAAATGGGTTGGGTATTTCTTTTCACTCAACTTATCGGAACATTCTTTGCGTGTACTTTGAACAGTGCTATATTTCCAATTGCGTCTTAGGCATTAGAAAGCAACACAGGCTGTGGCGGGTCTCTACACACACGTCATTTGGATCCCACAGGGTTACAATGCTGAGTCTTCAGCCTATCCCCTTCATCTCCTGGCATTCAACATTGTCTGATGTGGTCTGATGGTGTTGCACCATCTACCAGGAGAATAAGGGGCATAGAAGAAAGCGACCAGATGTCTGACGTGTCAGCAGGCCACTATACCTGCCAAGGGAGTGCAAGTTCCCCATCTGTAAGCAAGTGCAGCTGAGTGCCGTGGCTAAGAGCAGGCCACAGCCCTGACCAAGTACCACAGAGCCCCATCCAATGCGGGACCCTGTACTTAAACTTTACCTAAAAAGTTGCCAACTTCAGCCCTTTAGTGCTTTGCTCTGATTGGCCAGGCTGCCTTGATGAGGTGTGAAGTAGCCTGGGCTAATCACAAAGTGATGTGCCTTGGGGAGGAGATCTTCCCTCAGCAGATGGAGAAGCAGGAAGGGGGAGGACTGCCAAACTGGTTTTCAAAGGCAGGCAAGGACATTAGGAGGAACCCAGCACCTCCCTCACATCCTGCGAACCCTGACAATTAGGTGCCCCCTGATTAGATTAGGAGAGGGCAGGAGAAGGGTGTGTTTAAGATTTTTAGCCACACCAGTGGGTGGGCTCAGCCAGATGTAACCTTCAAAAATCAGTTTCAGCAATGATGGATTTTTGAGGAGTGTTGCTCCCTGGGATTGAATTTTGCCACACTTCCCAGGAAGTGGTCATCACATGGGGAAGGATCCTGCACCTGACTGGAGAACCAGGACACCCCTGTTTTTCACCCAGAGGCAAGGATAAATCTGGCAGACCTGTACCCACACCTCAGATCCCTACCAGATTCCAGAAGAAGAAGGACTGTCCTGCTGGACCCTGAACTGCACCTGGACACTGCACTCTGGAGGTCTGCACCAGCTGCACACTTGGGCTTCACCACGAGAAGGACTTTGCCTGGTTTTAACTGGTTCAAGGATGGACTCCCTGTCTGCTACAGGTGAACAAATGCTAACCAGAGTCCTCTGCACCAGCTCCTGAAGAAACTGACCAGCTGACCAATGTCCAGTGGCCGTTTTGGAGTTTGAGCCAAGTGCATTCTGGGAGTTGAAGTCCCCACCCTCATGGAGCATCTCACAGCTTCTGGAACCTTGGGTGAGCTGTGAACCTCAAAAGAACCTAAAAGAACATCTGAAAGAAGATCCAGAAGCTTGCAGAAGTTTGGAGAACTTTTGGAAAAAAGCTCAAAAAAGGGACCAATCCGCTGCAGCGACTTTAGCCGGCTTGCCTCAACTGTGACCCAGCATGACTTGCAGGTTCATCCTGGTGAACAAAATCTCAGAAAAAGTGACTAAGTCCGAATGTAGAAAGTTGACCGTGACATCCCAGGCAGTGTATCGGAAGAGGGCTCGAGGGACGTCAGACCAAAATTCAGGTTTGCACCAGTCAAAGGATTTTCATCTTAAAAAAACGTCTAAGTCCAAAGGTATAAATCTCCACTGAGGGCTCCTGTGACGCGTATTGGAGGAAGAGTTCCAAGAGGTCAGATTGTACTGGCGACTTTGTTCCGCTGAAAATCTTCAAGAAAACGACTAAGGCCCATAATTATACTTTTTGGCGCAAAGTCAAAAAGTTCCAACGCCAGCTACCACCATTCCAACACGCCAGCCGGACACCTTATTTATGGAATGACAGCCTGGTCAGGGTCAAAATAAATTACGGTAACCGGGCAGTGGAGGCGAAGGGAAGACTGGGGGTTGTGTGCAAAAGAATGGTGCAAGTCGGGTTAGATTAAAAAATATTGTCTCGACCCTGACTAGCGCCATTGTTTGACACACAAACCCCATGGAAATTACTCCTGTCTTAGCAAAGACAGGAGTCATGCCCCCTGCCCAATGGCCATGCCCAGGGGACTTCTGTCCCCTGAGCATTGCCTTTAGGCACAGTGGTATTTTCATTTTTTTAAGTGGTGTAGGGGCCTAACTTGGGCCCCCCTACACCACTTAAAAAAATGAAAATAAATACTTACCTTCACTTACCTGTACTCACCGTAGATGGGTCCCCCTATCCATGGGTGTCCTCCAGGGTTGGGCGAGGGTGGCAGGGGGTGTCCCTGGGTGCAGGGAAGGGCACTTGTGGACTGCTTCCATGGTCTCCCACCATGGAAATGATCCCACAGGTCACCTAACGCCTGCCCTGACCCAGGCGTTAAAAAACAGTCCAAATCCGGCTTGGCGCCATGTTTTAAGGCCCTCCTCCTCCTGTGCGTCATTTTGACACCAGAAGATAAATAAGGCGCACAAGCCTTAGAGTCATTTTATGCACGGGAACACCTACCTTGCATTAGCGCAAGGTAGGTTTTCACGTACAAAAAATAGAGAACACTCCATAACTTTGACGCTAGATGGGTCTAGCGCCAAAGTATAAATATGGAGTTAAGTTTGCGCTGAATTTGCATCAAAATAAATGACGCTAATCTAGTGCAAACAAAGTATAAATATGGGCCTAAGTCAGAAGGTAAACTTTTGACTGAGGCCTCCCGGGAGCTGTTGCCGAGCAGGGCTCAATTGCAGTTGACTTTGCCCCTGTCGAGATGCCACCAGATCATTTCTATTCGCTAAAAACAGTAATTCTTTAAAAATTCATATCTCTGGTTCCCCTTATCTGACTTAATCGTTTTGGTGTCATTTTAAAGATAAAAATATAATCTTAGTGGTTAGTGGCCTATTACTAAGTGTAGGAACTTACCTGCTCTTACCAATAACCCATTTTCCAACACCTTCCCACCTAGGGCAACTATAGCAACATAAAAAGCTGATGTATGGAATACTGAATATTCTCAAACATTCACCCCTAGTCACAGATCTGCGTTAAATCCATCATTTTTTTATTCACCAAGCCTATATATATATATATAGATCTAGATATACATATATTTATGTATATATATATATATATATATATATATATATATATACATTTATATATATAATAATATATATACATACATATATATATATATATATATAAATATATATATTTATAAATATATATATTTATATATATATATATATATATAGCGATAGATAGATAGATACATACATACATATATATGCATATTCACTAAGGATAAAATGACGTGATAGGAATTGAAATGACACCCTATTTTACATTAACCCCTCGGGTGCCCTGTACGAGCTAGTCTCGTCCTTGGCAACAGTTGCTGTGTGCTGAGGACGAGACCAGCTCGTCCTGCACCTGGCCCACTCCCCTGTCAGGGATGGAAGGGGAATTGCTTTCCCTTCCACCCCGTCCCCCCGACGTCTGATGACGTCAGCGTACAGTGGCGCGATGACCTTATTAGAGGTCGCCTCACACCACACTGGAAGCTGAGCTTTCAGCGTGGACCGGAAGAGAAATGCAAAAGCATTTCTCTTCCGATCATGGGCTGGTGGTGGGAGAGGCATCAAAGGAAAGGAAAGGCCTTATCTTTCCTTTGATGTCTGTCTGACCATTTCTGCAGCCCGATCGTGAAGTGATCGGGCTGCAGGAATGCCCACTAGACACCAGGGATTTTTTTCTTTGAATGTTTATGCATAAGAGGAGCAACCCCTTAGGCAAGCGCTGCTACCTAGGGGGGAAGCTTTTTTTAAGGCCTTTTCTGCCCCCACCCGGGGGCAGATTGGCCTACTGTAATTAGGCGGATCTGCCCCCAGGGGGGTAGAAACCTCTAGACACCAGGGATTGTTTACTTTTTATTTTTTTACAGGAGGGAGCGACCTCTTAGGCAAGGTTCGCTCCCCTGGGGGCAAATTCTTTTTTGGTCATTTCTGCCTCCTTTGGGGGCAGATTAACCTGTTTTGTAGGCCAATCTGCCCCCACGGGGATAGAAACCACTAGACACCAGGATTTATTTTTTTGTCAGTTTCACGCAAGGGTATTGACCCCTTAGGCAAGGGTCGTTCCCCTGGAGGGGGGCAAATTTATTTTAGGCCATTTCTGCCCCCCCTTGGCGGCAGATCAGCCTATTTTAATTAGAAACCACAAGGGACCAGAGTTTTTTTTATTTTATATTTAACAGACGGGGAGAAACCCCTTAGGCAAAGGTCGCTCCCCTTGGGGCAATTTTATTTTAGGCCATTTCTACCTACCTTGGGGCAAATCAACCTATTTTTCTTAGGCCAATCTGCCCACAAGGGTGGCAGAAACCACTACACACCAGGGTTTTTTTTTTTACATCAGTTTCATGCAAGCGGATCGACCCCTTAGGCAAGGGTCGCTCCACTAGGGAGAACATTTATTTTAGGCCATTTATGCCCCTCTTGGGGGCAGTTCAGCCTATTTTAATTAGGCGACCTGCCTCCAGGGTGGGGCAGAAATCACTTAGGCACCAGGGATTGGTGTTTGTGTTTTGTTTGGGGAAGCAGCCCCTTGGCCAAAGGTCGCTCCCCACTGGAGCACATTACAGTTTGCCATTTCTGCCCCCATCAGGGGCAGATTGCCTATTTTTGTAAGCACCATCTGCCCCCAAGGGGGGGCATAAAGCCCATTACAGACCAGGGAAGATTTGTTTTTAACAAAAAGAGGGTGAGTGTATGGCCATACCCCACCCCAAATAAATGGGGACAAAGTTGTTCTGTCCACTGGTGGGCAGATGGGGCAATTACCCCGATCCACTCCACGGAGGGCAGAAAGCCTACTAAATGCCCGTGAATCAAAAAAAAAAATAGTAGGGTAGTGGCTACCAACCAGCATGGGCATGGTTATGCCCCCACTCCAACTGAAGGGGTTAACAGTCTTTCAGCTCTCCCCACGCATACTAAAACATATCCCAGATCAAGCAAGAGGACATTTGATTATTTTGAGATTTAGTTTTACATTTGGGCTATGAGAGCTTGGTTCACTCTTAAAATCATCACACTTGGAATGGCGAGGGCTCCACTTTTTGGACTTTGTGATGCTGCCATGTAGAAAAATCTACGAGACCTTAGACACAGCCGAAAAAAAGAAACATCTGGGTGAGTCCAGGGTGGTGTGCTTCACATGCACCCGCACAATTTTTTTTACCCACAATGCCTTGCAAACCTTCAACTTTGCTTGAAATTACACATTTTCTCCACATTTTTGTGATGGAACCTTCTGGAATCTGCAGTAATCCACAAAATTCCTACCACCCAGCATTGTCGCATCTATACCGATAAAAATTCTGCCCCACTTGTCAGCTTTAAAAAGTTTTTTTTCAAACTGGCCCTTTGGACCCGCTTTGGTTCTCATTTAATTTTCTACATGATTTTGTCTATTGCCTGTCACAGGCACCTGGCCCACCTACACAAGTGAGGTATCATTTTTACGGGGAGACTGAGGGGAATGGTGGATGGTAGGAAATGTGTCCCTGTGCGGTGATCCCACACAGAAATGTGGGAAATAATTTATTTTTTAGCTAAATTTGAGGTTTGCTGAGGATTCTGGGTAAGAAAACACTGAAGGGTCCATGCAAGTCATGCCTCCCTGTACTCCATCGGGTGTCTAGTTTTCAAAAATGTTTGGGTTTGGTAGGTTTCCCAAGATCGTGTTTTGGGGCATTTCCTGTCACGGGCACTAGGCCTACCCACACAAGTGAGGTACCATTTTTATCGGGAGACTTAGAGGAATGGTAGGTGGAAGGAAATTTGTGGCTCCTCTTAAATTCCAGAACTTTCTATCACCGAAATATGAGGAAAAAGTGATTTTTGCCAAATGTTGAGGTCTGTGAAGGATTCTGGGTAACAGAACCTGGTGAGAGTGCCACAAGTCACTCCATTCTGGGTTCCCCTAGGTGTTTAGTTTATGAAAATGCACAGGTTTGGTAGGTTTTTCTAGGTTTGACCAAAATCAACAGCTAGGCACTTCAAAAAACACATCAGTTGTCAAGGTAAAAATGTGATGTGTCCATGTTGCTTTTTAGGGCATTCCCTGTTACAGGCACCTGACCTACTGTAAAGATTTGACTCCAGCGAAGTCCGTTCAGTATAAAATCTTTATTTCTTTACATAACATCTCTAGCTGAGCTCCTCTGCTCTCCAACCCTCTTTACTCTGACTTCCACATTCCACCCAATGTCATAACTACCTCACACCATTCTAACGTCATTATTCTGCTGAATATATCTTGTCTCCACATATCTCCTTCCTTATACACTGAAATATATTATTCATTTTTATAACTTTAAGTTTCTTAAACACAACTTATACTATTATTAAATTCTTGTTACACTACATATAGCTATAAAATAACAGTACAACAATGAAGATACTATTAGGGGTATAACAACATAATACCTCATTACCCGTGTGACTTTGCATACATTCCCCATGCTCCATGTTGCTCCATTCTGTAAAGTTACTACAATGTGTCTTACTTTTCTCGCTCTTTGCGGAACAGAGTACTCACTGTCACCTTTCTTAAGAATTCCTTCCTTCCTTATGATGACCCAATCTCCATTTTGTACAGTGCAGTTTTTGACACCTTTCTTTTTGTTATAATAACACATATTTGTCTCTTGGATATCACTCACTTTTTGTTTTATTACTTCACGATCAACTTTCAACATATTTGTTTCTTTCAACTACATAGGACACTTTCTTATTCCTGGTTCCCTCCCTCTCAAAGATAAAAAAGGTGAGACACCCGTTGCAGAATGTGGAGTTACTCAGTGTGACCTGATCATCTTCCTCAATCCTTTTTTCCACGAAAATGTATTGTCTAAAGATAACTGTATATTTTCCATCACAATGCGATTTACTCTTTCAACTTATCCATTTGCCTGTGGACGGAATAAAGCTACCCTTTCATGTATTATTCCCATCCTATACAAATGATCAGTCATTTTCCTAGATACAAACTGTACCCCATTATCTGACACAGCTTTCTTCCGTCTTCCTTCTTCCATAAAAACTTCTTCCAAAAATTCAGTTACTCCTGCTGTATTTACATGTTCCATTGTTTTTACCACAAACTACTGAGGCCCATATTTATATTTTTTTAGTGCCCCATTTGCGCCGCTTTTTGATGCAAAATAGGCACAAAGTTACAAAATACAATTGTATTTTGTAAGTTTGCACCGCTTTTGCATCACAAAATGATGCAAATGCGGCACTAAAAAAGTATAAATATGGGCCTTATTGTGATAATCCACTAACACTACTATATACTTATGCCTTATTCCTAACTGAAATATCAGACCCATAAAATCGATGGCCAACTTCTCCCACGTTTTTTCTGGAAACTCCATAACAGATAACGGGGGCTGTCTTACTATTTTGATCTTATCACTGTTTGCACATGCAACACAGTTCCTTACTCTCTTTTACACTTCCTGATCCATTCCAGGCCACCAATATGATTGCCTCACTTTTCTCCTCATCATTCCTCAACCAGAATAC
The DNA here is from genome assembly GCF_031143425.1 of Pleurodeles waltl. Lineage (NCBI taxonomy): Eukaryota > Metazoa > Chordata > Amphibia > Caudata > Salamandridae > Pleurodeles > Pleurodeles waltl. The sequence goes on along the minus strand of NC_090436.1, from coordinate 612,568,795 downwards.
CCTTCCTGTACAATGTCCATAATGTGTCCACAAAGTCCTTTTGGAGGAACAAATTGATTTCTCCTCATTAATTTCCCATTTACTATACTAAATTGTTCTATTACTTTAAATGATTCACTTATATCGCTGTTAAATTTATCTTAATTTTTCCATCCTTCCACAACTCTTGTTTCAACCACTTAATAACTAATCATTTCCTTTAGCAACCTTCCATTCCTCAACACTTACAGCCACCTGCTCAAGATACACTCTCCCCATTTCCTCTTCACACACAGTTACATTATCTCCAACTTCTTCCGCATCAACCGGCATTCTCGATAAATAATCTGCTACCACTGTAGTGAATCCTAGTTTGTTTTAACGGGATAACAGGAGTTAGCTTAGCCGTAGGCTTGTAAACTCGTGCCCCCGTCACCCAGTGACTTTTAACCTATTTAGCTTGCTCTGTCTTAGCCCATTTAATTATTTATTTCCTTTAAAATGGCGGCCTTGTTTATAGTTAGGCCACTTGTTATGGGTTCTATTATCGGTGTCACTGCGCCAAGGCGTCAAGATCAAGCACGAAAGACAAACATACAGTAGGCATTCACACTTAGGGATTTTCCCTCTCTATACTTTCGAGGGATTGTTGATATTAATTGCCGTCCCAAGCATGCCTGTTATCTACTGTTATGAATAACACTTATGTCAGGGGACCTTGTAGATCTGTATAAATACAACACACTTTTAGACAGATAATCAGAGGGATTCCGACCAGAGGGCATCGCCACCATCGCTGATACCGATGCTGCAGTCATCTTGACGCTGACCCAGTCTTCGTGTCCCTGCGGAGTCTGAGATAGAGACCTCATTCCAAGGTAACAAGGGTTGGGGGCTCCTCTCATGGACACGGCTTTGGCAGATTAGGTTTAACGAACCCAGGTCTCCTATTTTTAGGTAGGAGGTTAGACCTACTCTCCTTAAGGTATTAGGGCTTATTCCATTTTTTACATATACATATATTTCTTTCATGTATTGCATAATGGTGGGGGTCTTTATAACAATGACTCTCCTCTTCACAATACTGTTGCTTGGTATAGTAATTATCCTAATCATTGCAGTTCATGCAACTTATCACAAATTGCAGTTATGTTGAATAAAAACTATTATAACTTCACTGCATCTGTGTTATTGCCTTTGTTGTTATGAGACATAATAAATCTGTGAGAAAAGGGTAATTTCCGTTTAACCACAACAACCCTGAGATATCTTATTTTGAGTCCATGCGTAAGCGACTGTTACAAATCACCTTTTACTATTGTGTTTCTGGTGAGGTACTGCTAGTAAGCTGGTAAGGTTTGGAAACTGTTACAACTAGTTGTAGGAAGAAACGTAGTCACCTACAAACGAAAGTACTGTCATTCTGAGACCCGCAGTCTTGCTCAGAGCAAGAGTCCAAACTACGACACAGCGCCACCAACGATGGTGTTTAGGCACTATTTTACGGATACCCTGACTATCACTGTCTCACAGACAACAGGTACCCTCAGTACCATTATACGGAGACGTCTGTGGTCTTTGGGAGAATCCTCCTCAGCCAAACAGGTAACACCTAATTAGGCTGTAGGTTGTTCGAGCTCGAACTCACAAAAGGAAAAACGTCCCCTATTTTGGTGTTCCGTTTCTCTACAACAAATATGGCTAATACCATAGACATTCCTGCAAATGCTAGACATGCACTTACACGACATTTATTAGCGCATGGCCTTACGGAAGAGGGCGGGATGTTACTCTGATTATAGAAGCGAGTCAAGCCTACCAAAAAGAAACATTTTACTGTTGGGTTGCCTTTCCTGAGGATGACCAACGGACGCACACATTTCACACATATGACATTGCGGACGTACCCGTGAGATACGAAGCATACAATTATCAAGAAATATCGCTCACATATCAAGAGCATCAAAACTGGTTTGAAGGCGCCCTACCACATGTACTATGACGGGTGAGGTTAGGTCCTTTAAGTAATGAGGGGCCTACATGGCCCATGTTTGCCACATATACACCTCACCCAGGCATACAGACTATGCCGATTGTAGATTTAAGAATATTATATAATGAATTAGTGGCATTATATAGACGATTGGTCCAGTTCGTAATGCGAACATTGAACACTACACCAGCGCGTCCAGCACCGCCAGTAGCTGGTGGATATCAATTGGCTACTGGGATTAATCCACAAACAGTGCATACCATTATGGGTAAAGTGCCCTCGGATCGACAAAAAATACCGTTCTGGATTGCCCAGAAAACAAATCAGCTGGAAGCTGTGTTCCCCCATACGGGGCCACAGGAAAAACATAGATTGCTCACTATGTGCTTGCCGTTTGGGATGGTTCCCTCGGTGGATGAATGTGCCACATGGGGTACAGTCTTCGCTGCCGTTTATACTACCACACATGGTACCCCTACACTTGCCAATTTACCGGAAGTGTTAAAACAAATACAAAATGAACATGGGGCCGCACCGGCCCTGGATCTGGGGATGAAATTGATGCGTAACTTTGACGCCGTCTCCTCGATAATATTAAGTAATATTAAAGGGGAAGCAGTGGCACTGGCGATACGCCAGCGTCTCTGGGAAACTCCACATGTGGAACAGGAGAGACAGCTACCAAAAATAATATTTGATACCTATACTAGTATAGGACGGGATGGGCTGGGTGCCAAACCTAAAAAATTGGACATACCGAGTACCACCCACAAGGAAGGTACAAAGCAAGCACAAGAGGGCTCTAAAAAGCGCTGGGACAAACAAAAAGATTTCAAAGATAGGAGGAATAAAAGAGCTGATTCTCCACATCAGGAGTACTCCGAAAGGAGGTATAATCTCAGGAATAGGGATAACATTAGAACTCCAGACAGATATACTGATTCACGTCCTTCTCGTTCCTTTCAGGACGCACCGGATAGATGTAGCAAGAGAGGGGGCCGTCAAGATCGACGTCCGGAATACGTGAAAGAAAAGAAAGACTCACCGCAGTCTACCATTAAAAAAGAAGAAAAGACTCCTCAGCAAAAGCCACAATTTAAAAAGAAGAAAGTGGCAGCACTGACCGTTAAAAATGCCAGTAGTATTGAGAACGCTGTTGAGGAACAAGAGGTGGGCAGTGACTCTGTTGGACAGCGCGGCAGAGGTCACGATATGTCACCAGAGTCTGAAAGATCATCTGGATGCGACAGCAACTAGCGATTACATCGCAGTTGAGACGGCGGATGGCCGCGTTCCCCCACCTGATCGGGTTTATGATTTAACACTTCAGATAGAGGGAGACGTGGAACGCATTATTAGTGTAATATTCTGGGATGAACTTACTAGTGATATCCTGTTGGCCGAGAGAGATTGGCCACCTGTCCGCAAGCTCCCACATGGGGAAGATGTCATTTTGCCTTCTTTCTCCGATCTTGTTCCGGAGGCAGACAAACAAGCCTATGCTGCTGAATGGGCTTTAGCGCAGGCACCTGCATTATACCGTAATCATGTAGGTTGGGACAAGGACTCTCCTTGTCATGTTATTCCCGTTCGGTCTACACCACACCCGCAGCCACAATACCCTGTTAAACATGAAGCAAAAGCTCCAGTGACGGAGATACTGTCACAACTTGAATACCAGGGAGTAATTGAGCACTGTACATCAGCAATGAATAATCCGCTATTTCCCGTTGCGAAACCTGATCATTCCTATAGAATAGTGGTTGATTATAGGCACTTGAATAGTCATACACGCACTTATGCTATACAAAATTCACACAGCACAGTGCTGATTAATAATATAGTGCGTAAAAAATACAAAACTACATTGGATATATCTAATGTTTTTTTCTGCCAGAATTTAGCACATGAAAGTAGAGACCTAAGTGCATTTTCCTTTGGTTCCTAGAAACGCTTTTGTCGTTTACCCCAAGGTTATAAAAACAGTCCAGGACTGTTTTCGGCCCATGTCACATCAATCCTGCACGAGCTCGATTCCAAGGCATTATCCTATGTGGATGATATCTATCTCACTGATGACACCCTTGACATTCATCTTGCAAGGGTCGATCGGATAATTATGGGATTTGCTGCCTACGGATATAAATTTAATTTTAAGAAAAGCAAGATTGCCTTTCTTAGTGTATTGTTCCTAGGATATGAGCTATCAAACGAGGGGAAGAACCTGGCCCCGCACTTCCTAGAGAAGTGCGCTCAGCTTCAGCCTCCGAACACGCTTAAGAAATTACAGTCATTACTGGGTTTCTTTAATTTTGGCAGAACATACATTCCAGATTATGCTGAACGCGTCAAGCCACTATATGACTTAATTCAGCCCAATTATTCTAGCAAGCGATGGACAATTGAACACACTCACATCCTTAGGGACATACAACGAGACATGCTGGAAGCTAGACACTTATACACACGGGGCAATACAACGAATTTGGTCATCAGAATAATAGCTGGTGCCCGAGGATTTACCTATGTCACCTTTAATGAGGGTGACACGGTGCCGATAGCATACAAATCACATTTGTACTCCAATGCAGAGAAACGATTTGCTCCTACTGAAAAAATTCTGACAGCAGTTCAGATGGCTGTCATAAAGGAGAGACCGCTTGCCCAGGGGAAACGCATTATTGTTGTCTCCCCGGTTCCAGCCTTAGAGACTGTCACTAAAGCGAGCGTTCAAAACGCTAAGGCATTACATCCACGCTGGATTCAATGGGCAATGTCCCTGACTGCCACTGATGTTGATTATGTGTTTGACCCAAGACTTCAGACACAAGAATATCTCCAGTATGAACAGGAGTACCCCGCTCCCTTACACATATTGCCAATAGACAGTTATGATACAATCATTTATACTGACGGATCGGCACAACCGGCTGTGGGTACTGAACATCAATACTCGGCAGCTTGTGCAGCCGTGTGCGGGGTAATGGAAGACAGAGTTTTCCATCCTCATAATACCTACACTCAGACCTTAGGGGACTGCACAGCCCAGTTGGCCGAGCTTAAGGCTCTTCTTCTAGCGCTCGAACATTCAGAGCCAGGAACACAGACTTTGATTGTCTGTGATTCGTATTACTGCGTCCAGTCATACAATGAATACCTCAATCATTGGAAACTGAACGAGTTTAGAGATTCTAAAGGGAACACCATTAAACACAAAATGTTGTGGGGAAGGGTGGCTGATCTTAAGGATAAGCTGCCATGTGTCCATGTAGTTCATACATTAGGGCACCAACGTGTAGGAATACATGTTGCCGGTAATACATTGGCTGACGAAGCAGCCAAAGCATCAGTAGCTACGGCTTCTGTGGCTGCAGTGACTCGTTCTCGAACGAGGTTGGATAATGAAATACTGATTGCCTTGGCTGCAGGCAGGACACTTCTGAAAGGATACCCTACGAACTATACCTATCATATCAGTGCACAGAATGTTGCGTTTGCAACAATTCCTGATGTTGGTGATCGAGTGATCCCAAATGAAGACCAAAGATGGGGGCTGATTACAGCTGCACATGAGGGTGTCGCTTCTGCACATGCTGGTATACAGGCCATTATCACCATTCTACAACAACGGTACTGGTGGCCTGGTCTATGCAGACAGACTAAACAGTATGTCCTTTGCTGTGACATTTGTCAGCAGATTAAGGGATCCAATATCAGACGCCCTCCGCAGACATCTCTCTTAGTGTCAGACAAGCCACTCCATTGTGTGTACCTGGACCATTGTGGTCCTTTGCAACCTGATGGTGCATACAAATACATTTTAGTGGCTGTAGATTCCTGTTCTAGATTCCTGTGGGTATGGCCACAGCGGTCGGCTGACACCCGGACTGTTATAAAAGATTTGCTGATCTTTATCGGTACATATGCGGTTGCAGCATTCCATTCGGACCAGGGCCCTGCATTTGCCTCTAAGGCTTTCAGGGACACCATGAGGACGATGGGTGTTGAACTCCATTACCCCTCACCATACCATCCAGAGGGAAATTCGGTCGTGGAGAGGCGGAATCGTGATCTAAAGCAGTCCTTAACAGCTCGAGTATTAGGTTCAGGCCGCAGTTGGTTGCATCACCTATATGGGGTCCAGAGAGCACTGAATAATCTGCCAAGACGGTCCTTGGGGGGAAAGTCTCCAAATGAGGTTCTCTTTGGGACAACTATGTATGTCCCCGATCTTGATGCCCCTGGTATGGTGGCAGCAGAAACACCATTTGACATAAAAGAACGTCTCGCTATTTTACAGGAGCTTCAACAATTCCGTGATGATCTGCAAGTGCTGCCACCTTGGGAATAAGGGATTTGGCGAAAACTTCGACTGGCTGGATTCCTAACGTTGGGGATCTGGTTCGTGAGAAGATCGCTGTGAAAAAGAGTTTGGTCCAGCATACCTTGCACCTGTACCGGTCTTGGGGATAAAAGGCACCAGGACTGTCATCCTTCCACCGTTGTCTGGTTCCAAATCAAACAGATTCATCTCCATTGATGACATCAAAGTACACCATGTGGCCGATTCTTCACAGTAGACCAGGAGGTCCCTTGGGTAGGTCCTGATCCCCTCTCACTACCCAACAGGACATCCCTCTACATAGTAGGATGACCATCGCTACTACTGACTATGCAATTATGTCAGCTGCTGTTCCAGACACTTCCTCAACCATGGGGAGGGCGGAAAATGAACTTTTTTTGGCTCCAGTAACAACTTCGGAGAACACCCCGCTACAGGATTTGGCTGTATTTTACACAAACACTTCCACGACTGGTACCGTCGCCTATCAAGAACTTCCACGAGCAGTGGATGTGAATTCGATGGATCCTGTGTTTGCGGAAAATTCCTCTGGCTATTTTGTAGACATTGATGATTTTTCTTCAGATTCATCCTCAACTGTGACTGACAAACTTTCCAGAGGTAGCAAATTGTATCGATGGCTTAAGAAGAACTATTTGATATATCCATGGAACTATCTCTGGTTCTGTTTGACATTTATTGCATTATTTTTATGGATTGGTTTTGTGACTGTTTTCTTTTTATTGATTAATGGTCACTATATTGCTGAACGCTCCTCAGTGGAGCCTGTTGATGTAATTTTAACACCACATCATTCATCACATAAGGTCCGACGTGATTTGTCCCCTGTCAATACTACAGCTATTCCAATTCCTGATGGGATTGTTTGGGACAAAGTTCCGTTCGATATATACGGGCCTACAGAGATAATTCAAATACCATACGTGTTCAAGATTTCAATGTCTGATGTTATTACACCTAATGGTGTCTCTGATGATTGGGATGTCCAAACAGTTGATTCCATGCTAACTGAAATGAAGGACTACTCCGCTTTTGGAAGTGATGATGTATATGATTATACAATGAATTATGGTGAAATGTTCTGCTATAATAATTGGGGACATCACTACCTGCACCGTGCAACTAGATATAGGCCTCTCTTTAACTACACACAATGGGAACACTGTTCAACACCACGGGTGGGGAGTCCAAAGTATTACAGTGACAAATTCACATACTTTTCTGGGCATGATACGAAGGAAGCTGAATCATATTATTTTAAATTACCTACAACACAATTTAGAAAACTCTTGCTGACAGATACAAAACTGATTTATTCAGATCCCTTTGTTTCCCGACTCTCGATTGAAGGTTATGAATATTGGAAGAACACTATCGATTTGAAGAGTGTATGGGGAACACAAGATTGGCAAATACAGGGTAGGGAGGCTTTGTTTCGAGCTTGCTTAATTCCTGTGCGAATGATTTTTTTGAATGACACTGTTGAGCAGACATCATGTCTGGGGTTAGTAAAGATTAAAGATCTAAACACGCCCAATATTCCTACACTGACAAAATTTAGAGATTGGCAAAACTTTCTTAATGTTTCGGAGGACAGGCTAGATGCATTGGTTAAGGCTGGTGCTTATAATTCTTCACTTTCTCTTCCCGGGGAATGGTTGGTATGGCCCACCGACACTGATGAATGTCAGAGGCGTTTTTTGAACTCTTCAAGGGGTTTTTCCATTCATATGCCAGACCCTCGCTTTCTATCAGGTCAACATACTGGTATAATTACAACATACAGTGTGGGTAAGCTGTGCCAGCAATGGGTACAGGCGAACACTTTAACAGCGGTAAAACAACACCTGAACACTCTTTCTGACAGTATAGAGTTACAAGATTTCCTATTAGGTCCTAGGAAACAACGCTCGAAAAGTTTTTTATATGCTATGTATAATGAAATTTGGAAACTTTCTCAAATTGAGGCTGCTGCACGTTTACGGCAACTTGATAAGGAAAATTTGGAAAAAACATTGGCTGTTGTCAACAATGGCATGAACACGCTATCAAACAGGATTTATTCACTGTCGAATATAGTGTCATCTGCTATTGATATCACTCAGACTGATTTGTCCCGGTTATATCATGGGCAAACACAACTGCGTTCCATCATGCAGCTGAGTTGGGCATTGCAGACGCTGAGAAGTGGCCACATTCCATGGAAATATATTAATGGGAGTGAACTATTCGCTGCTTTTAATTTTTCCAGGGAACAAGAGACAATGGCTAAAAGGGAGGCTCGTTTCACCTTGCTTCAAGTTGAAAAATTAGATAAGTTGCCCTTCACGGTAGCAGAGAGTATCTGGCTCTTACACAGCATTATTAATTTACCGTTTTCAATGTTTCGTTTCTCAAGCTGCCTGAAACATCTTGCGGTGGGACGATATGAACGGCTAGGAGATAGCTTTATTAAGGAAGAGTGGGAGTTGCCCTTTGAGTATCGATGTCTGAACGGCGAACAGGAGGTCTTTCTTAGCGGAAGTGAATGTGAGACTACTGTTTGTCATTCCATGATATGCAAACAGGTGTCTCTTCACGGCCTTTGCAGTGCGGGGGGCGCGAATTTGGCCTGTTTTCTGAAGGGTACTCCCGTCCCCTTGATTCGTTCAGTGTTTCATGTACTTTCTAATGGGAGTTATGTTCTTCTAAGCGATGACAGCTGTTGCGGCTTGTGACCTGGAATTGCCTACGCAATCTCAGTCACGAAGGTAGTTACGTGTTGTGGCCATGTTTTGTTTCCCCCCACGCGAGAGATACAGGTATCTGCAATGTGGCCCCACATTGATACTATTAATGTGAACTATGACAAGTTGAGTAGACTGAAGGCGCTATTGTTTCAAAAACAGGTCACCTTGACATCCGCAAAAGAGACGTATGCTCTCCAGATTGCGAGATCATCAGCCGAGATACAATCCCTTTTAAATACCGATTTCCCCAAACACTTTGGAGAGTTGGTGTCCAGAATATTCAATGCTTCAAGCACAACTGGGATTGTTCATTTCTTTAAGGCTGTCGGGTCTGGTTTCGTGTCCATCTTCCAGACTGTCTTCGGAGTCATCCCATCAGCCATCCATTCTCTCTTTTCCAGTGTGTTTGGTGGCTTTCCGATTATTTTGGCTTTAATTGGCGGACTACTACTGCTATTTTTTCTGATTCGCTGTGGTTGTTTTTTTCCAGCGACACAGAGCAATGAAGCCGCTCCCGTCAACAACGCTGTGCCATGAACGCATGGTTCGGATCTTCGGTACACCTTTGCTGGTGGAACTGGAATTTGACTAGTCATTGTCATTCCGGCCTCTACTGTGGTGCGTACAACCGGTGTTCTGCTACATATGGTGTCTCTTTGAACATCTGCCTATGGTCTGTCTTGCTGTTGCGCCGACATCTCCTGTGGACCACGAACTGCTGATGTCCCCGATGAGGGTTCATACACGGTCATGCCCCTTGAGACTGCGGTTGCTCCGCGAGGCCACCTATGAGCCTTCTGTTATACGATCTAACATGGATGAGGACACTGCAGCGAGTGTCGATACACCGATGACCATGGCTCACTTCTGCTCTGTGGATCCGTTTGTCCATCCAGCTCTCAATTTCACTTCAGAGGATGTTGACTCATTTTTGAGATCCTTGAATGGTGACTTCGATGACATTCTACAAGATCCTGCATATAGCACATAATTTGATGAATTTGCTTGCCAGTTCCCGGTTCTAAGAAGTAGCGATTATACTAAAAGTTTGCTATACTTGTCATGGTTGATATTAACGTCTCTGAAAGTTTTTTAACCGTATTTTAAACACACAACATTTATTTTTTGTCATTAAGTTTTTTGGGGGGCTTTTAGTTCAGTAGCAACTTTTTAGCGATTAACTTTCTTTACCTTCATCATACCTGTTACTGCAATGGGGAGGGGGTAGTGAATCCTAGTTTGTTTTAACGGGATAACAGGAGTTAGCTTAGCCATAGGCTTGTAAACTCGTGCCCCCGTCACCCAGTGACTTTTAACCTACTTAGCTTGCTCTGTCTTAGCCCATTTAATTATTTATTTCCTTTAAAATGGCGGCCTTGTTTATAGTTAGGCCACTTGTTATGGGTTCTATTATCGGTGTCACTGCGCCAAGGCGTCAAGATCAAGCACGAAAGACAAACATACAGTAGGCATTCACACTTAGGGATTTTCCCTCTCTATACTTTCGAGGGATTGTTGATATTAATTGCCGTCCCAAGCATGCCTGTTATCTATTGTTATGAATAACACTTATATCAGGGGACCTTGTAGATCTGTATAAATAGAACACACTTTTAGACAGATAATCAGAGGGATTCCGACCAGAGGGCATCGCCACCATCGATGATACCAATGCTGCATTCATCTTGACGCTGACCCAGTCTTCGTGTCCCTGCGGAGTCTGAGATGGAGACCTCATTCCAAGGTAACAAGGGTTGGGGGCTCCTCTCATGGACACAGCTTTGGCAGATTAGGTTTAACGAACCCAGGTCTCCTTTTTTTAGGTAGGAGGTTAGACCTACTCTCCTTAAGGTATTAGGGCTTATTCCATTTTTTACATATACATATATTTCTTTCATATATTGCATAATGGTGGGGGTCTTTATAACAATGACTCTCCTCTTCACAATACTGTTGCTTGGTATATTCATTATCCTAATCATTGCAGTTCATGCAACTTATCACAAATTGCAGTTATGTTGAATAAAAACTATTATAACTTCACTGCATCTGTGTTATTGCCTTTGTTTGTATGAGACATAATAAATCTGTGAGAAAAGGGTAATTTCCGTTTAACCACGACAACCCTGAGATATCTTATTTTGAGTCCATGCGTAAGCGACTGCTACAAATCACCTTTTACTATTGTGTTTCTGGTGAGGTATTGCTAGTAAGCCGGTAAGGTTTGGATAGCAGTTACAACTAGTTGTAGGAAGAAACTTAGTCACCTACAAACGAAAGTACTGTCATCCTGAGACCCGCAGTCTTGCTCAGAGCAAGAGTCCAAACTACGACACCACATTGTTACTACCCTTGACAAATTCAACCTCAAAGTTATAATCCATAACAGTCAATAACCATCTTGAAATACGTAGAATAACATTACCTTCCAACCGTCTTCCCCCTTTAAAATATATATCAAGGGTTTATGATCAGTTCTTACCTTGAAAGGTAAACCCCACACATAGAACTTGAAATGGTCAATTCCCCAGCAAAAACCCAAGGCTTCCCTCTCAATCACAGAATATGCCTTTCCTGCTCCTTGTAACCTTCTGGATGCAACCCCAACTACATATTCCTTTATCATCCTTCTTTTGGGTCAAAACTGCACCAATGCCAACATTGCCAGCATGTGTGGTTATATATGTTCTTTCCATAACATCAAAATGGCCCAATGTGGGTGCCTGAATTGTAGATGTTTTTATTTCTCCAAAGACATAGTCACACTCCTCATTCCAAACAAACTCTACTCCTTTCTTCATCAATCTTCTTAGAGGCTCCACAATTTCAGTAACATTTTGTACAATACTCTGCAAATTACAAAACAACTTCAACTCATCTTTGGTCCCAGGTTTTGATGCTTTCTCAATCACTTCTACTATATATTTTTTTAATTCCATTACCATTTACAACATGTCCCAAATAGGTTACCTTATGTTTCCTAATTTGATATTTCTCTTTTTTTATAGTTAATTCATGTTTCTCAACCTCTTTATTACTTCACTGAATAACAAATCATGCTCATTCACACTGGTTCCCACAATCAATATATCATCTTGAAAACAAAGCACTTGTTCGTATCTCCAAAAGTATTTTCCATTATTCTTTGGAATACCGCAGAGGCTGAGGCTAATCCTAAAGACATTCTTTTGTCACGAAAAGTACCTAGCGGTGGTACAAAGGATGTAAGATGCCTAGATTGTTCACATACCTTTACTTGATGATATGCAGGTGACATGTCGAGAACACTAAATATCGCTCCTTATCCCATCATTGTTAATATTTGAGATATATTAGGAAGCGGTTGCCTGTCAACCCAAATGTTTTTATTGAGATCTCTGAGATCTACACATAGCCGAATTTTACCTCCGTCCTTTTGCACAATTACAACTGATGCAAGCCATTCTGAGGCTTCAATTGTTTCAATAATGACTTGTTCCAGCAGTTTATCCAATTCTTGTTTTAAAGGTACTCTCATCAAATTAGGAATATTTCTTACTTTGTAGATTACTGGCTTTGCCCCTTCCTTTCTTATTAGTTTATGAGAAAAACCCTTCAACAACCCCAGACTGTTAGGAAATTCTTTTGGATATTTTTCATCCACTTTGTCACTACAACCTTCAGCTACTTCTCCTATTGTCTTTTTCTCTGCTAACATAAATGGTTCTTTTGCATTTGGGTTTATCATTAAACCTAAATCCTTCTGATGACGCCACCCCAATAAATCTGATCCCTAATCCATAAAGTATATTCATCCATGCACAGACCTGTTCTTAAAAGTAATTGTCATCCATATAATTCCTAAAATTTTTATTTTTTTTCCTGCAGATCCGACAACCTTTATATCTGCTTTAATTAACTGTGCATTTTGCATCCCCACCCAATTTGCTTCATATGTTTCCTTAGCTATAAGGGTACATAGGCTTCCTGAATCTATTAATACCTTAGTTGGTTTACCATTCAAAAAAACCTCTGGGGATTTTCCAATTTGACAGTACTTTCTGGTTTAACTCCTTGCAGAACTATAGTCATCTTTGTTTACATTGGTCGATTTCATTTGAGTGATCAACAGTTAAAATCACCTCATGAATACCATTACACTCATCTTGATCTTCCTGGTCTACTAGTTGTATCCTTCTATTATATCTTGAGACAAATTGTGTTTTACACACCTTGGCAAAATACCCTCTTTTACCACAATTTCTACAAATTACAATCTTTGCTGCACACATTCTACTAGATTCAATTTGAACTGGTGTGATGCCGCGCTCTACCGCGGCATCCCTGCTTTGAACCACGGTCGGGCCACCGCTCCGAGTATCGGATCGCCGGAATCGTCACGGCCTGCGTTTTTGTGTAACTTCTCTCGCAGCGTGTCCCAGACAGCACATTTCGTGCTCCCAGTCGCGCCGCTTGCCCAGTTTGCCTTCCTGACATTTTTCCTTCCTTACCTGGGGGAATCCTCTTCTTTCTTCCTTTTTTCTTTTTCTTTTTTTTCCCAACTTACTTCTCTTCTTCTTCTGGTGTCCATGTTGTCTTCTTCTTGGTGTTCTTTTTTCCCAGCATGCTTTTATTTATTTTTCCTTTTATACTACTACTTTTTTACCTGTTCTTTCCTCTGTGGCTTTCCCAATCCAAGATGGTGTTGCTTCTTCTTCCTTTTTGTCACTTCCTGTCTCCTGGTATATAGGCCTTTCAGTTCTGTTCTTCCTTGCGTTGCAAACACTTCCGCTTGGTGGTGATCCTCGCTCTTGTTCCTTCATGTTTTTCTTTAGTTCCTGTTACTCTTGATAGAGATTATTCCATTTGTTTCCTTTTTTCATTATTTGTTTTTCCTCTTTTTCAGGAGTTCCTGTGTAGAGGTTTCTTCCCACATTTTTTTTTCTGCGACTCCTTCTGGAGGGTACGGTCTGCTTAGGCATTTCCTGTCAAGCAGCATAGTTGCTAATAGAAGGGGTTGCCCTTATCTTGGTTAATCTAGAACCAGCAGAAGACCGGGTGCTCCTTCAAGTTCCTCAGCCAATGTTAGGAAGCGACGTGCAGACCATGACAGATTGCAATGCCAAAAGAATCTGCATTGTGCGATAGTCATGGAAGGTCCGCAGCAGGACGTCGTAGAAAATGCACAAGCCATGCTTCAGACAGTGCAACAACAAGCTCAAGAATTACAGCAATTGCGAGCTGAGAATAGCGCACTACGACAAGTCTTGTCTTCCCGATCAATGGATGTACCTCCTGTGTCGACTTCGACACCTTGTTATTCTGGAGACCCATATAAGATAGAAGAATTTCTCAACGCTTTGAAGGTCTTCTTTGTCTTTCAACCAATACAATTCTCATCTGACAAGGCCAAGGTGGGTTATTTAATCAATCACTTATCTGGCCCCGCACTAGCTTGGGCGACCCCCTTGGTCTCTGTGGAAGATCCTGTATTAAATAACTATTCTGTTTTTCTAAAACTCTTCAAGCAGATGTTCGAGCGACCTCGGTTGAAGGCAGCTGTTGAAGAAGCATTATGTGATATACAGCAAGGCAATCAGGATGTCCTACAAAATATAACCTGTTTCAAACAGTTAGCAGCTGAAACCACTTGGGTGGAACGCACTTTTGTAACCCTGTTCCGCTGTGGACTCCAGGAGGAAATAAAAGATGAATTGGTACATTCCACTCCAACTCAGTCTCTGAAAGAACTGATGGACCAGGCAATGAATATAGAATATAGGCTGCGAGACGTAAGATGGAAAAACGAAGAAATCGATTACCGTACCAGCTTGGAGTACATCGTACTCCAAGCTGACGGTCTGACGAAGTCCATCCTGAAGCACCCCAATCTACTGAGGAAGAACTCATGCAGATTGATCTAGTCTGTGGTCCTTTATCCTACTCAGAAAAAGAGGACAGACAGCAGAAGGGTCTTTGTCTATACTGTGGCAAGGCTGATCATCTGATCCGTAGTGGTCCTGTTCGTCCCTCAAGGCCTTCGGGAAATGCAAACTCCCATCCCCGGTGAGGAGGAAGGGGATGGGAGGAGCAGAAGTACCTTCAATATTTTCCTTCAGAGAAACATTTTCCACCCTGTTTATATTATCTGTTACGTTACAATGTTCACAAGGTCAGGAAGAACAGTGTTTTGCTCTAGTGGACTGTGGAGCCAGTGGTATCTATATTGACGAGACCTGGGCCAAAGAAAGAGGTACTCCATGTGTTCCTAAAGAAATGCCGGAACAAGTACACACTGTAGATGGTTCTCCTTTAGCCTCAGGACCAGTGTTGGAGTCTACACCTACTCTCTGTCTGCGTTTTGGCAGGCAAGGTAAAATATTACTCTCAATCTCATATCCTCACCAAATCATACGATGATTATAGGAATACCCTGGTTGACTCGACATAACCAATTTATCAATTGGGAAACAAGAACTATATCTTTTATCTCTCAGTTTTGTCGACAGAATTGCTACTCCACGAACTTTTATTGGTCTCCCAAAGAGTTAAGTCTTTCTCCCAAGAATAATGACAGCTCCATTAATACGATACAGGGATCACCTAGTTGTTATCAGGAATACTCTGATGTTTTCCAGAAGCCTAGCAAACCCGTCCTACCTCCTCATTGTGTCTATGACTGTGATATTCCATTGGTTCCGGACAAAGTGGTTCCATTTGGTTGGATGTATTCCTTGATAGAACAAGAAAAGAAAGTCCTCAAAGAATACTTAGATACCAATCTACAGAATGGGTTAATTGCCCCCTCTTCACCTCCTGCAGGGGCTCCTCTTTTCTTCATTCCTAAAAAGACAAAAGATTTGCGTCCTTGTATTGGCTTTCGTGGACTCAACAAGATAACAATCAAGGATCATTATCCCGTACCCTTGATTAGCGATATACTGGATGCTGTCCAAGGAGCCAAGATGTTTACTAAATTAGATCTAAGGGGTGCCTATCATCTCTTGTGCTTCAAAGAAGGAGACAAATGGAAAACAGCCTTTCGTACTCCATTTGGTCGCTACGAATACCATGTCATGCCATTTGGCTTAACCAAATCTATATTCCAACGATTCATGGATTTCGTATTTTCTGACTTATTAAATCAGAGTGTGGTGATTTATCTGGATGAGATCCTAATATATTCCTGTAATCTTGAACAACTTACTGAACATGTACTGCAGATTCTGAAAAGACTCAGACAGAATCACTTATATTGTAAACCAGAAAAGTGTGAATTTCACAAGACTGAAGTACAATATTTAGGGTTCTGCATCAATCAGACGGGAATAGGCATGGATCAAGACAAAGTACAAGCCATTCTGGACTGGCCTTCTCCTTCTTCTGTTGGAGAAACTCAGTGCTTTCTGGGGATCTCGAACTTTTACCAACAACTTATTCATGATTTTGCCGATCAGCAAAGTTTTATCACCCAGACTATTAAGAAAGAAAATTTGAAGAAGGGGGTTTTCCGGACTGATAGTGCAGAAAAGGCCTTTCAAAATCTAAAACGATCCTTTAGCTATCTTGCGACATCCTGACACTACAAAAAGATTTATAGTAATGACCAATGCTTCTGAGAGAGCCATAGGTGCAGTCCTACTTCAAGGACAAGAAGACGATGGATTGAAACATCCTATCTTTTACGTCTCCCACATACTGACAGAAGCAGAGCGCAATTACTCAGTCTTAGAACGAGAGTTGTTCGCTCTCAAAGTAGCCTGTAAGGAATGGAGATTTTTTTTTAATGGGTAGTAGAGAACCTTTTGCAGCGAGAACGGACCATCGTAATCTACAATGTCTCAGAAGCTTCCAATGTCGTAACAGCCATCAAGCAACATGGGCTTTCTTTTTCAGTCAATATGATTTCATTATGACCTACATTCCTGGATCCCAGAATTTAGTGGCAGATGCATTATCCCGTTGTTATCCTAAAAGCACCAATACCTCCTCTCCAAACATCATCGAATCTAGTCGAATCATCGGGGTCACTCAGTCCTTTCTTGATCGTGTAAAATTTGAATACCAGTATCTTCCACTTGAAGATGTGGAATAAGTTGACTCCACAACTACAAAAGGATCAAGATTACTTCTATTATCAAGACGCTCTTTTCTTACCTCCTAAGAAGGTACAATCTGAGGCATTTCAGATGTGTCATGATTCTCCTGTAGCTGGGAATCATGGAGTTAAAAAGATCCAGGAGCTACTTTTGCATTCTTTTTGGTGGCCTACCCTTAAGAACGAAGCTGAGACTAATGTTTCAGCATGTCCTGTATGTGCTCAGACCAAGATACCCCAAACCAAACCAGCAGGAATATTGATATCCTTACCTGTTCCTTCAGCCCCATGGTGTACCCTATCCACAGACTCCATATTCTCTCTACCATCTTCTTCAGGTCATCATGTCATCATGATAACTGTTGATTCCTTTACCAAAATGGCGCATTTCACAGCCTTGAAGAAATTGCCCACAGCCCCTGAAATGAGTCGTATATTTATGCAGGATATTTTTTGCCTCCACAGGAGGTTATATCTGATCGTGGACATCAGTATGTGTCACGTTTTGGGAAAGCATTTTGTGCCTTCCTGAACATTGATATATCACTTTCCTCAGGATTTCATCCACAAACCAATGGTCAAACTGAACATTTGAATCAAGAACTCCAACAATACTTACAGTGTTTCTGTAATGCCACTCAAAGCAACTCGTCAGACTTCCTTTCTCTAGCTGAACTTTCCTACAATAATACAGTGCATATGCAACTGGAGCAACACCTTTTTATTGCACCTATGGTTTCCATCCTAGGGCCTTTCCTCCATTCCACGTAGATCTTTGCCTGTTCCTGCAGTCACTTAATTTGCACGACGAAGCCGCCATATTCAGGACCTAATCCATACTACCCTATTTGCCTTTAAACAGGCTATGAAAAGAAAGGTGGATCGTCAACGTCAAGTGGCACCTTTGTATCAACCAGGAAACAAAGTATGGCTTTCCTCTAAATTTATGCCCTCTTGTTTCTCCCAAAACAAGTTCAAACCTCGCTTTTATGGCCCTTTTCAGATACAGCAATTGTTGAATCCTGTTGCTGTTAGGCTAAAGTTCCCTCATACTTGGAGGGTTCATCCAGTCTTTCATGTATCCCAGTTAAAGCCTTTCATTCCTGATCCATATCATCGATGTTTCCAATGTCTTTCCCCCCTCTCTGTGGATGGCCATCCTGAGTATGAGGTGCAAGAGATCTGTGATTCTCGATATTTTCGGAACAAACTGCAGTTTTTGATCCACTCAAGGGTTACTCTCTCAGTGACTGTTCTTGGGAGGATACCTCTTCAGTCCATGCTCCCCATTTGGTTCATCTTTTTTATTCTCATTTTCCTGACAAACCTGGGGCCTCGAGGAGGGGACCTACTGTGACACCGCGCTCAACCACGGCGTCCCTCCTTCAAGCCGTGGCCCAGGTTTTTGTGTAACTTCTCTTGTGGTGCGGCCCAGACAGCACATTTCGTGCTCCCGGTCACGCCGCTTGCCCAGTTTGCCTTCCTGACATTTCTCCTTCCTTACCTGGGGGGAATCCTCTTCTTTCTTCCTTTTTTCTTCTTCTTTTTTTCCACTTTACTTCTTTTCTTCTTCTGGTGTCCATACTGTCTTCTTCTTGGTATTCTTTTTCCCAGCATGCTTTTTTTTCTTTTTCCTTTTATACTACTACTTTTTTTTCTGTTCTTGCCTCTGTGGTTTTCCCAATCCAGGATGGTTTCGCTCCTTCTTCCTGTTGGTCACTTCCTGTCTCCTGGTATATAAGCCTTTCAGTTCTGGTCTCCCTTGCGTTGCAAACACTTCCGCTTGGAGGTGATCCTCACTCTTGTCCCTTGGTGTTTTTCTCTAGTTCCTGTTTCTCTTGATAGATATTATTCCATTTGTTTTCTTTTTTTCAGTATTAGTTTTTTCTTCTTTTTCAGAAGTTCCTGTGCAGAGGTTTTTTCCCACATTTTGGGTTTGTTTTCATCTGGGACTCCTTCTGGAGGGTATGTTGTGCTTAGGCGTTTCCAGTCAAGCAACATCGTTGCTATTAGAAGGGGTTGCCCTTATCTTGGTCAATCCAGAACCAGCAGAAGACCGGGTGCTCCTTCAAGTTCCTCAGCCAATGGTAGGAAGCGACGTGCAGACCATGACAGATTGCAATGCCAAAAGAATCTGCATTGTGCGATAGTCATGGAAGGTCCGCAGCAGGACGTCGTAGAAAATGCACAAGCCATGCTTCAGACAGTGCAACAACAAGCTCAAGAATTACAGCAATTGCGGGCTCAGAATACCGCACTACGACAAGTCTTGTCTTCCCGATCAATGGATGTACCTCCTGTGTCGACCTCGACACCTTGTTATTCTGGAGACCCATATAAGATAGAAGAATTTCTCAACGCTTTGAAGGTCTTCTTTGTCTTTCAACCAATACAATTCTCATCTGACAAGGCCAAGGTGGGTTATTTAATCAATGCCTTTTCTGGCACTAGCTTGGGCTACCCCCTTGGTCTCTGTGGAAGATCCTGTCTTAAATAACTATTCTGTTTTTCTAAAACTCTTCAAGCAGATGTTCGAGCGACCTGGGTTGAAGGCAGCTGTTGAAGAGGCATTATGTGATATACAGCAAGGCAATCAGGATGTCCTACAAAATATAACCTGTTTCAAACAGTTAGCAGCTGAAACCACTTGGGTGGAACACACTTTTGTAACCCTGTTCCGCTGTGGACTCCAGGAGGAAATAAAAGATGAATTGGTACATTCCACTCCAACTCAGTCTCTGAAAGAACTGATGGACCAGGCAATGAATATAGAATATAGGCTGCGGGAACGTAAGATGGAAAAACGAAGAAATCGATTACCGTACCAGCTTGGAGTACATCGTACTCCAAGCTGACGGTCTGACGAAGTCCATCCTGAAGCACCCCAATCTACTGAGGAAGAACTCATGCAGATTGATCTAGTCTGTGGTCCTTTATCCTACTCAGAAAAAGAGGACAGACAGCAAAAGGGTCTTTGTCTATACTGTGGCAAGGCTGATCATCTGATCCGTAGTGGTCCTGTTCGTCCCTCAAGGCCTTCGGGAAATGCAAACTCCCATCCCCGGTGAGGAGGAAGGGGATGGGAGGAGCAGAAGTACCTTCAATATTTTCCTTCAGAGAAACATTTTCCACCCTGTTTATATTATCTGTTACGTTACAATGTTCACAAGGTCAGGAAGAACAGTGTTTTGCTCTAGAGGACTGTGGAGCCAGTGGTATCTATATTGACGAGACCTGGGCCAAAGAAAGAGGTACTCCATGTGTTCCTAAAGAAATGCCGGAACAAGTACACACTGTAGATGGTTCTCTTTTAGCCTCAGGACCAGTGTTGGAGTCTACACCTACTCTCTGTCTGCGTTTTGGCAGGCAAGGTAAAATATTACTCTCAATCTCATATCCTCACCAAATCATACGATGATTTTAGGAATACCCTGGTTGACTCGACATAACCAATTTATCAATTGGGAAACAAGAACTATATCTTTTATCTCTCAGTTTTGTCGACAGAATTGCTACTCCACGAACTTTTATTGGTCTCCCAAAGGGTTAAGTCTTTCCATTAATACGATACAGGGATCACCTAGTTGTTATCAGGAATACTCTGATGTTTTCCAGAAGCCTAGCAAACCCGTCCTACCTCCTCATTGTGTCTATGACTGTGATATTCCATTGGTTCCGGACAAAGTGGTTCCATTTGGTTGGATGTATTCCTTGACAGAACAAGAAAAGAAAGTCCTCAAAGAATACTTAGATGCCAATCTACAGAATGGGTTAATTGTCCCCTCTTCACCTCCTGCAGGGGCTCCTCTTTTCTTCATTCCTAAAAAGACAAAAGATTTGCGTCCTTGTATTGGCTTTCGTGGACTCAACAAGATAACATTCAAGGATCATTATCCCGTACCCTTGATTAGGGATGTACTGGATGCTGTCCAAGGAGCCAAGATGTTTACTAAATTAGATCTAAGGGGTGCCTATCATCTCTTGTGCTTCAAAGAAGGAGACAAATGGAAAACAGCCTTTCGTACTCCATTTGGTCGCTACGAATACCATGTCATGCCATTTGGCTTAACCAAATCTATATTCCAATGGATTCCGTATTTTCTGACTTATTAAATCAGAGTGTGGTGATTTATCTGGATGAGATCCTAATATATTCCTGTAATCTTGAACAACTTACTGAACATGTACTGCAGATTCTGAAAAGACTCAGACAGAATCACTTATATTGTAAACCAGAAAAGTGTGAATTTCACAAGACTGAAGTACAATATTTAGGGTTCTGCATCAATCAGACGGGAATAGGCATGGATCAAGACAAAGTACAAGCCATTCTGGACTGGCCTTATCCTTCTTCTGTTGGAGAAACTCAGGGGCATATTTATACTCCGTTTGCGCCGAATGTGCGTCAAAAATTTTGACGCACTTTCAGCGCAAACGTTGCCCCATATTTAAACCCTGACGCCCGATCCGGCGCACCAGGAAAATGGCGCTATGTGCACCAGTTTTTGGAAGCGGCACCCCGCCCTGCGTTAATGACATGCAGGGTAGGCGTTCCCGTCCAAAAACAGACGCACATAGCGGTGCGTGGTATTTATGCTTCAGGGCAAAAATCACTCCCGCGCGGCAGGCGGCGCAAAAAAATGGCGCAAAGCACGAATATCGTGAAATTGTAACGCCTGGGTCAGGGCAGGCGTTAAAATGGGGCAAACACACCTGTACTTAATCAGAACACACAGAACAAACAACAGAGCAGCAGAGCAGCAGAGCAGCAACAGGGAGACATGGAGGTGATTTTTCTTCAGTGTGCACGTAGACGCAGAGCCCTGCAGCAACAACAGCAGCCACAACAACAACAGCAGGGACCCCAAAGACAGCGCAGAAGGCAGGAGAGGATATTCCGCCCAAGAACAACCCTGCATGGCCTCAGGGAACGAGACATCATCCAGAGGTACCGGTTGAACTGGCAGGCCATTCAGCAGCTGCTGACAAATATTGAACAGCAATTGGCCCCCACTTTAGTGACTCCACGCACTATCCCAACAGAAACAAAGCTGCTTGCCGTACTTCACATGCTGGCAAGTGGCTCCTTTCAGACAACTGGTGCCCTGGTTGGTGGAATCTCACAACCATCTTTCTCCGCATTCCTGCCTAATGTACTGGATGCCATCATTGGACTGACACCCCGCCACATCTGCTTCCCTAACACAGTGCAGAAGCAGCAGGAAACTAAACAGGGGTTCTACGCCATCAGTGGCTTTCCGCACGTCCTTGGTGCAATCGACTGCACACACGTACGCCTTGTGCCACCTGCTGCGAGTGAACACCTCTACCGCAACAGGAAGCACACACATTCCATCAACGTGCAGGCCATAGTCGATCACCAAGGACTGATCAGCAACATTGTGGCTAAATATCCTGGGAGTGTACATGACGCATTCATCTTCCGTCACAGCACCATCAACCAACACTTCCAGGATGGACGGTATGGCAATGGACTACTTGTTGGTAAGGACAAAAATCTACTTATATACTCACTGCACAGAAACCCTCTAGGATAAACAACCCATACACCACAATAGCAACACCTAGACAGGAACACACTGAGGTACTCACATCACTAGCCATGTTTCACAAGTCACCATTGAACCTCTCACACATTGGAATTTACTCTACAGCTTAGTGTGAAGACATTCATGACTGTGGTTGCCTAAATGTCACCTTGCAAATTGGAAGTCTCACAATAACCTGTACACTAATACAATGCATAAGTTTTAAGGGATGGGATGGCCTGGGTATGTTCAATTGAACGTTTCTAATACACTTTCATGTTTCAACTCTGCATGGAACTATCATCACACCCCCAGTGAGGACACACGGACACCTGTGTCACAAGTCACAATGCAAGGGAGGGCACACTGTACTTGAGAAACCGATACATCCTGCTGACAAACAGTTAGCCAACAAACACTTGCTCAGCCAAGGAAAAAAAACAATGCCAAAGTTTCCACCAACAACCATAGGTTGTTACATTAGTACACAAAATAGTCACAGACAACACAACACAACTACTTCCATCAAAGATACGTACAACAGTGCCTCCTACATCTAATTGATACCATTCTGTGTTTCTCTTTCAGCTGATCAGGGGTATGGCATCCAGCCTTGGATAATGACACCATATGGGAACCCAAATACTGCTGCTGAGCGGGCATACAATGACGCCCACAAGAGGACACACAGCATTGTGGAGCGGACCTTTGGGATCCTAAAGTCAAGGTTCTGCTGCCTTGACATCACTGGCGGAAGCCTACTATACTCCCCAGAGATGGTCTGTAAGATCATACTCACTTGTGCCATATTACACAATATTTGTGTAAAAAGGAACATTCCTCTCCTTGAACCGGACCCAGACATGCCTGAGGATGATGATGAGGAGGATGCTGGCCTGCAACAGGAGGGGGAACAACCTAACACGGCAGCAGGAGTGCGTAGGCGCCAACAGCTTGTAAACAATTTTTTTACTTAAGTTATTATAATCACTTGTATTCCACACTTGTAAATAAACACAGATAACAAACACCACATCATGCTTTGGCCTATTCATTTCTGACCACCTTTAGTTTGAAATAGCTGAAGATGAATGTCGTCTCATTGATCAAGAATGCCATTAAAATTCATCACACCAAAAATAAACATCACAACTGTATGCACAGAGGGTAGGATGTGACATGATACATTACCATACACAGAGCCCAACAAGAGTACAAATGTGACAATTACACATGCCGGATCCAAACAACTGAAACAGTCTCTCATCCAGCCCAAAATTGGAGATCATTTGAAAGTCACATTACACGTGTTCAAAGACTGGGTGGGACCATCCATGTGTACGTGACCATGTCATCAATGGCTTCTCTCAAGTGTGTGATATGAGCAATACACAATAGCTACAACATCAGCTGCCACTAACTCAGGAGGAGACCTTGAAGTTACAGTGACAACATACACCCAGACAGGTGATAGTGGATCCACATTCCCACACACATGTACACATATGTCATACAATCAATCTAATATTTGAAAGTAGACCATCACAGTTGTGTCCCAGTCTGAACCTAGCAGGAAGATTGTAACATGACACTAAACCAGTTTATGCAGAAAGGGACACAGACAACCAAAATATTCTTCTCATTATCACATCGGGAACGCTGAGAGTCTTGCAAACATAGTCATAGGGAAATGGTATGCAAGTTTGCTCCAATTCATCATTACTGCAAACGTCAAATGGGCTAATGAGATCAATGAATGGTCAACAGTCATTCATACCATATGGCCTTACATTAGCCCGCTGCTGCAGGTTTGCCATGATATAATAAATATACTCCATGGATACAGTAGCTATTCTGGATGGTCAAATCCTAGGGTGCTGGGGGCCTAAGTCCACCTCTACCGCCCCAAAACATACAAGAATCATCTACTTGTGAACTAAACACATGCATAAGGCACATGTGTGGCCTCCATGTCACAAGTCCAACACAAATCTGAAACACAAAATCATAATGGGACATGCTCAGCCCCATAAAAACTGAAAGTGACTCTCCCACTCCCTGTTAGGACTACAGATAAAAGCATCACCATCATAAATGTGGACACATTTTGGAGACGGAATACATAATGGTATCCCATCCATCATTTCAAAATAGCCATCAGCAATTACACCAAATATGTCGTCAAATATGGTCAATACATTAGTTAACGTATCCCAAACATTACAGTGTGAATGCCTTCTATACATAAAACAACGGACATGTGTCATATACAAACACATATGTTTATCACATCGCACCGTTTGACCATGACAAATCCCCTTTCCAAAGCTAAAAACATGAAGACATAAGGAAAAATTTGCTCCATATTCTACGCATACAGCATGGCCGTCATAATTTGTTCACGTACATGTGTGCACACAATGCAGAGTCAAATACAAATGTATCCAAAAGTGTCTTAATATTTCGCCTTCAAAGTATAATTTACATCCACAATATTTTTGACTCTGCATCATGTGCACTACTGTACGTGTAAAAAAAATGACGCCCATGCTGTATGCGTGGTAAAATTGACGCTACATGGACAATATGTTGGTCATCTCATGTACATTATAAAATATTAATATTCATATCATATTTTTTCACTCCGCATCATGTGCACTACTGTACGTGTAAAAAAAATGACGCCCATGCTGTATGCGTGGTAAAATTGACGCTACATGGACAATATGTTGGTCATCTCATGTACATTATAAAATATTAATATTCATATCATATTTTTTCACTCCGCATCATGTGCACTACTGTACGTGTAAAAAAAATGACGCCCATGCTGTATGCGAGGTAAAATTGACGCTACATGGACAATATGTTGGTCATCTCATGTACATTATAAAATATTAATATTCCTATAATATTTTTTCACTCCGCATCATGTGCACTACTGTACGTGTAAAAAAAATGACGCCCATGCTGTATGCGTGGTAAAATTGACGCTACATGGACAATATGTTGGTCATCTCATGTACATTATAAAATATTAATATTCATATCATATTTTTTCACTCCGCATCATGTGCACTACTGTATGTGTAAAAAAAATGACGCCCATGCTGTATGCGTGGTAAAATTGACGCTACATGGACAATATGTTGGTCATCTCATGTACATTATAAAATATTAATAATCATCTCATATTTTTTCACTCCGCATCATGTGCACTGTAATGCGTAAAAAAAAAATGACGCACAACTGTGTATGCGTGAAAATATGACGCAAAACGGGAAAATAAAAATGGCGGCCATTTTCTGCAGGAAGTGATGTAATAGGATATCCTGTTTACAAAATCTGTACTGGGAGTTAACTTTCACTTTCACTTTGCAGTCTCAGATTTATCTAGACTGTGTGGTTGTGTGAAAGGTGTTGTCCTGTGTTTTACTGCTTTTGTGTCCTGTGTGCCTTGTATTTTGTCTTAGTGTCAATCTATTATTGTTGTATAACATTGTCTCAGTCTGTTTAGTGTTATTTTGTCTATACCTGTGATAGTTTGTATTGTCAGTGGGAGTCTGTTGTGGGTAGCATAGTTTGGGGGGTTAGTTGGGCTATTTTTCTCCTTCTTCTTTTTCTTTCACACCTCTACCTTTCCCCATTTCCCACTTTTACTTTCATATTTATTTTGTCCAGCATTAGTCCTCTCAATATGTCAGGTAGGCCTCGCCTGTCCAGGATGGGTGAAGACAAATTGGGGGGGTTCCTATGGCTAGTAAGCCATTTCCTCCCACTAATGCTGGAAGTTGGGGGCCGTGTGATACAGGGGTATCACACGGAGGCGAGGAAAATCCGGTGGGAGAAGGTGCGCCATCACCTGGTCCGGGTCTACGGGAGTCTGAGAAATGTACACCAACTCAAGCACCGCTGGGCAGATCTGATCACCAGGGAACAGGACCTGCTGGACCACCTGGGACTCCGGATTGGTGGCCATGTTGGTGAGTAAAAATCTATTAAATGGGAATGATAGAAATCTGTGTGTGAACATGTGATGATTGTTAGCCAATCTGCAAAATAAGTAGCTGACTGTGTGTAATGCTAGGGAAACCTAGGCCCATGGTTATACACATAAATCCCCATATTTTGCAACACATGTACACGCAATAACAGCATTAAAATCCAACATCTATTTGTATTTTGCTAAGTCGCCCCCTCTCTGCGTCACAAAATGTTGCAAATGCTGCGCTACCAAGGTATACATATGTGTCCTAATGTGTATTTGTTGCAGAATGTGTATGAAGACCTATGCTACCAGTCCGATGGCTCATTTTTGCAACACATACCAGATGCCTGTAGCTGCATGTAATGTAGTGTTGCATTTGTGTCAGAAAAGCAACACGTGAACTGCTCTATTTGTACTCCACAGGTCATAATGGCCTGGGAGTACGTCATGTAGAAACAACATACCTACATATGCAGACGCCATAGCTAGACAGAAAATTGGAAACACATGATGATGCTATACATGTGTGTTGCCTTCACGTCACATGAAGTTAGTCATGTTGTTCACACATATGTCACATGTGTGTCTGGTTGCTGTGTGTTGAACCTGTCCACATAGCCTGTTTGATTGTGAGTGGTCATGCAGTCCTCATGGAACCAGTTTTGGAATGTCTCTCTGGGATGCACATGCTGAGATGTATGGTTAACATTATTGTTGGGGCATACTAATGGAGGATTAACTTGGACGACACATGACTGTCCTGGCCACTGCATGAGTGTAGTAGGGTGTGACACTGGAGCAGGAGACTCATCCAATGATAATGTTGAATACAAAGTCATCCATGCAGGATGAGCATGTGTGAAAGTCTATCATTACCATGTCATATTCACACAGTGTCATTGTAACAGAATTATTTGTCCGTTCACCCAGTCTGAGTATAATCTTTGTTTCATGCTTTACAGGTGGACCAGCCCCGTACACCGTGGGAGAGGTGGCCCATTTTGACGACCCCGATACCTACAGTGAATGTCGCCTGAGTGCTATTTACATTGTTTGGTAATGAAGCATGATGGATTACTGTGTGTTCAAGAGAATTCATGATTTGATGTGCTGGCCGTTCATTGGCTTTGTTGTTTTAGTGTGATATCAAGGCCCGTATTTAGGAGCATATTTATACTCCGTTTGTGCCGAATTTGCGTCGTTTTTTTCTACGCAAATTCGGTGCAAAACTAACGCCATATTTATACTTTGGCGTTAGACACGTCTAGCGCCAAAGTATGAGGAAAGAGCGTCATTTTTTTGCGTGAACGCCTTCCTTGCGTTAATGAGATGCAAGGTAGGCGTTCCCGTCTAAAAAAATGACTGCGACGCAAATGCGTCGTATTTATACTCCCGGGCAAAAATCACGCCCGGGAGTGGGCGGGGCAAAAAACCCCGCATTTGCGCCGGATTTTAGCGCCTGGGTCAGGGCAGGCGTTAAGGGACCTGTGGGCTCAAAATGAGCCCACAGCTGCCCTCCCATGCCCCCAGGGACCCCCCCGCCACCCTTGCCCACCCCAGGAGGACACCCAAGGATGGAGGGACCCATCCCAGGGACATTCAGGTAAGTATAATTTTTTATTTTTTTTATATATTTTTTTGGCATAGGGGGGCCTGATTTGTGCCCCCCTACATGCCTCAATGCCCAATGACCATGCCCAGGGGACATAAGTCCCCTGGGCATGGCCATTGGGCAAGGGGGCATGACTCCTGTCTTCACTAAGACAGGAGTCATGTAAATGGCGTCTGGGCGTTGTTAAAAATGGCGCAAATCGGGTGGAGGTGATTTTTTGGCGTCAACCTGACTTGCACCATTTTAAGACGCCCTAACGCCATTTTCCCCAACGCCGGCGCTGCCTGGTGTACGTGGTTTTTTCCACGCACACCAGGCAGCGCCGGTCTGCTAGCGCCGGCTAACGCCATTCAATAAATACGGCGCCCGCATGGAGCTTCAGAATGGCGTTAGCCGGCGAAAAACTTTTTGAGGCTCAACTGCGTTAGCGCAGTTTAGCGTCAAAAAGTATAAATACGGGCCTTATACTTTTTGACGCTAAACTGCGCTAACGCAGTTTAGCGTCAAAAAGTTTTGCGCCGGCTAACGCCATTCTGAAGCGCCATGCGGGCGCCGTATTTATTGAATGGCGTTAGCCGGCGCTAGCAGACCGGCGCTGCCTGGTGTGCGTGGAAAAAAAACACGTACACCAGGCGGCGCCGGCGTTGGGGAAAATGGCGTTAGGGCGTCTTATAATGGTGCAAGTCAGGTTGACGCCAAAAAATCGCCTCCACCCGATTTGCGCCATTTTTAACAACGCCCAGACGCCATTTACATGACTCCTGTCTTAGTAAAGACAGGAGTCATGCCCCCTTGCCCAATGGCCATGCCCAGGGGACTTATGTCCCCTGGGCATGGTCATTGGGCATTGAGGCATGTAGGGGGGCACAAATCAGGCCCCCCTATGCCAAAAAAAAATATAAAAAAAATAAAAAATTATACTTACCTGAACTTACCTGAATGTGCCTGGGATGGGTCCCTCCATCCTTGGGTGTCCTCCTGGGATGGGCAAGGGTGGCAGGGGGGGTCCCCGGGGCATGGGAGGGCAGCTGTGGGCTCATTTTGAGCCCACAGGTCCCTTAACGCCTGCCCTGACCCAGGCGCTAAAATCCGGCGCAAATGCGGGGTTTTTTGCCCCGCCCACTCCCGGGCGTGATTTTTGCCCGGGAGTATAAATACAACGCATTTGCGTCGCAGTCATTTTTTTAGACGGGAACGCCTACCTTGCATCTCATTAACGCAAGGAAGGCGTTCACGCAAAAAAATGACGCTCTTTCCTCATACTTTGGTGCTAGACGCGTCTAACGCCAAAGTATAAATATGGCGTTAGTTTTGCGCCGAATTTGCGTCGAAAAAACCGACGCAAATTCGGCGCAAACGGAGTATAAATATGCCCCCAAATTTGAATAATGTTTCTGTAAAGCAATACCTAGTCATCTCTCAGATTGAGGGGTTGTAGCCCATTCAATTAGGGCGGCAATTGGGAATGGTATGACTCATTTGGAATACACTGGTCAATGTTAGACTTGGTCAGGGACTTGCCATCAACTGAGTCTGCATATCAGACTGACAGTCTCCCAGATAGCTTAGGCACATGGCTTTGATGACAAGTGTTTCTTCCTAGTTGAGGATGGACTGTGTACACTGTAGGTCGGATCTTCCAGGGCCATGCACTTCCACAAGGTGAACTCGAAGTGTATGTGACTTGAGTGCAATGGCCTAGGTGTTCAGTTGAATCATGTGAATGGGTGTGCTACCTCCTCTGTGTGTGTTGTTAAACATGCCTCACTAATAGTATGTTATGTTGGGCTAAGTCATATCATGTTGACATGTGTGGACCTGGGATGTGACAAGGTTGGGCTGACTACAACGTGTTGCTAGCCCTTCATAGTTGTTGTGTGTGAAGGCACATACTTGTTGAACTTTCTGTACACTCCTGGGTGTGCATTGAACATGGGATTGTTGGTTGTTCTTCCCACACCACCCACAAAGACTGGGATGTTACTGTGAAACAGGGTACCTAGGACTGTAGCAACCAGTATGTTACACGTACTTAGCACCTTTTGTGACTTGAGTTAGTACCTAGGGCCAGAGTGAGAAAAATGTCTACACGTTGCAAATGGCATAAATATATGTTTGTGATTTGCAAACGTCTGTTTCCTATTCCAAAATGTATTTGGTGGTCATGTACATATTAGGAAAATGCTTTTCAAAATGGAAATGATAAAGGGGTTTACCAGACCTACTTGCAAATCACAGTGGTAGGCAATCCCATTTGCAACCGAGTACGTGGTTGCAAAGTGAGTAGCTGTTATCATCCACTTGAAGTGGATGGTAACCAACTTGCTGACTGGAAGGGGTCCTCATTGTAAACCTTCACCTTTGTGAGTGGACCAAAATAATCCTGCACAAAACAGCCAGTGGTCTAAGGGACCAATAATTACCGTGAAAAATTCCTAGTTGAATTGTTGTGTTTTTAAACTAATTGCAGCTCATTTTCCTTTCAGGTAAATGGCCTACACTTGGGGAAAAATTACTTGCTTCATTTAAAAGCAGTCACGTCTATGGATTTCTGCTGGTCCCAGCAGGCCTCTATCCCCGTGAGTGCCCATAGTCGCTACGGTGGGGCAACTTCGAACCCACATCATTTATGTTCATGAGGTGGGTTTTCGGGACCCCATAGCGACTCGCAGACGGTGTCAGAGACACCGTTCTGCTTTGCATAATTGCTAGTTGTTATTTCAAGATTCCTACATCTGACCCCTAGTGTGGACATATGATTCTGGGCCAGGGGTTCAATCTTAGCACACAACTAATTCCAAATGCCATTGAGTGAGGAGTGTGATTGTTATCACATAGAATGACATATGTAGTGAAGTCAGTATGCGGAAGAGCTGGTGCCATAATGTCTCATGCCTTAGGTATGATTTGGTTGAGTAGTTTAGGGTGATGTCATCCATCATGTAGAGACATGTATATGCTAGGTGTGATATGCCCTTAGGTATGCAGGATTCACATGTACTTCCTCTGAGCCTTTCCGTGAACTATGTTGTAACAATTGCTGCAAAAAATACATTTCTAGTAATGGACAAATGACCCATGGTGGTTATCAACCCACTGTAAATTCAATGCTCAATATTTCCCTTTTCTCTTCACAGCTGCAAACCTGAGTGCCGCAGAGCGCAACCATTTCGAGCGCCGTGCAATGAGGTACAGCCACATCCTGCAGGTGCAGTGTGGGTATCGGAGGATGGCCCGCAGATATAATTCGGATCGGGCCTACGGGGCGTGGTATGCCACACCACAGGCTCCCCCAACGGTGCCACCAACAACCACCGCCACTACATCCACCAGGTCTGCCCAAGGGGACACAGCAACGGACCAGGCATCTTCATCCAGACCTGGACCCAGCCGTGTGTTGGGAGCAGGGCTGTCCCGTGGCCACTCCACTCCAGCAACAACCTCCACCTCCACCGGCACCCAGACCAGCACTGACCCTCCTATTGACCCTGCAGACTTCCAGGCATTGTCCAGAAAATTGGACAGGTTGATCCGCAAGGTTGACAACCTTGCGGAGGACATGAATGAGGTGAAGAAGAAGGTGCGCTCCATCCGGCACACACTACGGAGGGCAAAGCTGTAGTCATTTTGCCCTCCTGAATTTTTACCCCTCCCCTCTCACCTCTTTCCTTTTTCATACTGTTAGTTGGGTTTGGGGGGTTAGTTATAGGATAAGTATAGGAAATTAGCTTAGTTAGTGTTAGGTAAGAGGGTGGGGGGTCCTTATTCTTTCTATCTAATATTTTTGTGTGGGTGGGTGGGTGGGGGGCAATGTTGGGATTCCTGTTTAATTAAAAAAAAAAAAAATAGGAAAAAAATTCAAAAAACAAAAAATTACAAAAAAATATATGTTTGTTTAGGATAGTATAGTATGTGTGTAGGTTAGTAAGTGTTGTCCTGCATGTGTCTTGTCTCTTAATGGTGGGTGGGGGGTTGATGTTTAGATCGTTTCGTTACATGTGTAGAGTAAGTTTAGCTTAGGTTAGTTAGGGACAGTTGTGGGTTAGTAGTAGTCAGGTTAGATCAGTGTAGGTTAACCTTTCCCTTAGTTGCCTCTTTTATTACTACTTTGAAATAAAAAAATTGTTAACCCTTTACCTGATGCGTTAGTTGCTACCTTTTCATAGCCTTGACATCAGTGTAGCAGAAAGTTTTAGTATGACATTTGTGTTCCATGCTCGCTATCCCCAGGCTAATGAGGTTTAACATGCCAGCTACCCGTGTGCTAACTTGGTAAGTATCCACCATGTGGGAGAGCCAACATTGGTAGTGTGCATTGATCATCAAGGTTTGGGGTTGGTATGTATCCTATTTCACAAAGAGTGCTTCCCGACTTGTTATTGTAGGTAAATAGATAGGTCGGACAGCAT
Organism: Pleurodeles waltl; assembly: GCF_031143425.1. NCBI lineage: Eukaryota > Metazoa > Chordata > Amphibia > Caudata > Salamandridae > Pleurodeles > Pleurodeles waltl. The sequence continues at coordinate 612,536,096 of NC_090436.1, read as the reverse complement.
TGTGAAGTTCTGGGAGAGCTTTGTAGATGAGGATTTGTTCACACTCTTGTCTTGTTGCTGTCATTGCTGACCTACATCATGTGTGTACTGATTCAGCATGACTTTCCTTCATGGAAGTATACGCCGTAAGGGTGATTGATGCAGTGTAATTTGCTTATCATTCCTTTCATTTTACAGCATAATTTCCAATTTTAGTATCGCATGGTGCCTACATTTCTCAGCCACCATTAGTTGTCTAGAATAGCTGTAGATGGTGCATCATTCTGTCCAACACAGCATGATTGTGTGTGCTTAGTCCCTTCATCAGTTATTTTCCTCAGTATAGTGAAGCTATGATGCAATCCTGGCCACTGCACAGATGTTTCAGTATACATGAAATCAGGACAGTAGTATAGAGAATCTACATGGTTGCCACACAGCCACTTTGGAGTTATCTACTGCACAGTTGAAGTGTGAAATGACACAGAGACACAATAGGTGTGCAAGTGATATTTATTTGTAGGTGGTGTAATGCAAAATGTCCATTCACAATGTTAGCTGAGTCCGTTCTGGTGCATTCTTACATGGTGATCCTACAGACGGGGTGTGGATGATGCTCCTGACATGCTGGGGTGAGGTCACAGACGGTGCAGAGGAACATGAATTGCCAAATGGTAGGAGAGAGACATTCACTGGCAATGGGGACAAGTCATACAGTGGATTGCCGAACAGTCATTGAGGGTAGTTGTAGTGAGACTGGCATGTGTCAAAACGTCGGACCTTGGTCAGAGTAGGCCATGGTGCAGGGACTAGGGCTTCCGGGTACTCTTGCGTGTGAATGTTATCTGTTCCATGTCTTCTTCTTCTGATGTGTGTGTTGCCTGGTGTATCCTTGTTGTTGTTGGTTGGGAAGGGGCAACACACACCTCAGTGTTAGAAGACATGGAGGCAGACATCCCGGGGGCTGATCCCTGTCGAGTAATGAAGGGCAGTACTGCAGCAAAGAGGGCCTGCTGGTATTTCGGAATGGCAGCCACATCCCGATGGTAGGCAGCCAGGTCGGCCCTGAGGGGTTCTATGTTGCATTCGTGCACACGTTGACTGGCTTGCAGTTGGAGTTGTTGTGTCAACTGGATGACAGCTGTGCAGATTTCCTTCTGTGTTTTTAGAAGTTCCTCCAAGAGCGATGTTCTGGCTTGCATTGCAGCTGCCTGATCAGCAGTTGACAACATGCACGAACGCACCCCCTCAAGGCTGGCTGCCATAGTTTGCATCCCCACCCGCACCTCCTTGGCCAGCTCCCGCTGGACCCCAACGACAGTTCTTTCGAAGCTGGTGCCAGTGTCGTCAGAGTCCTCAGCTGTGTTGGAGCTGGCAGGTCTTACAATTGGGGTGGCGGGTGGTTCTACTGTGGTGGCTGCTTCTTCTGTGCTCCTCCTTGTGACTGAAGGTGGGGTTTGGAGGCTTGCAAGGACCATGTCAAGGGTCTCTTGTGGGAGGTTGATGGTCTTGTCATCCATGTCATCAGGGAACTCATGGACAGGCATATCGGCAGGAGATCCGTGTTCCTCTGCAATGAAACAGGGTATAATTAGTGTGTCTGTGTTGTGACAATTTTGCTTTAAGATACAAGCCTTTGGATGCCTTAACTTTGTACTCTGTGTTTGTCTTGGTATCTGCTGCCCGTCATAGGGCATTGTTGTAGGCCTATGGCCCACCTGTGTGTCACATGTATGCTATGGATCTTTCAGACATGTCTGCCAGGTCGCCTCTAGGTGTTGCTTTGTAATTATTTAGAAATAGGCGTTTTTTGGTCCTACTCCTCCCTCGGTGTTTCACTATTGTTATGGAGGGACATTTTGTTGGGTGGGCTCTCATTATCCTACATGTGATTCTTGGCTTTCTAGGCAGCAGGATAGCTAATGGTGTGGGGGACTAAGTTTGACCCACTTGTATATAACTCTGTCACCCAGATATTCAATTTAGCTCAGACTAACTAGCAGTGCCTCTGGTCTCCCACATCAAAGGAATGTTTAGACATCCGAGCGCATGACATCTTTGGAACTTCTCAGGGAAGTGGTGGTCACTCAGGTCCTACACATTTCTATCTTTTCCGGTATGTTCCCATACACAAATGACAAAGACAGTATTTGTTTGATATGAAGTTTCATTGTACAACTGACTTGTAGGAATTTAGGTGCGAGCCCCAATAACCCAAACAATACACACTGTTAGAATTGAAATAGTCCACAGGAGACTAATACATTAGTACACAACTATCATAGTGCCTAACAGTTTCTACTCTCCCTCTGCTTGTTCTATGTATAGCACAGCATGTTAAGTTTGGAGCTTGCCTGTCTGAATCACAGGGGAGACATCATCCCTCATATCAGAGGAATGGGCTGGGATCTGGTTGTGCATCAGCAGCAAGGCAGGCAGCATCTAGTTGTGAATTTATGTTTGGAAACTCCCCCATGCGTGTCTTGGGACGAGGAAGTGAATTTAAAAGACATATGTCATGGTGATGACAAGGTTTCCCTACGCAGGAATGCCAGACCTTCAACCCTACCACATCTATCAGCAACGTACCAGACGGTATCCTTGACTGGGGCACAGAGTGAATATGTTCTGGCAAACTCCAGTGCAGAAGTAGGCAAAACAGGGTGATTTGACTAATTAACAACACCCTAGGACTGACTATTTGCTACATTAACTGATAGGAAGGGCAATGAGAATCATTTAGTGCAAAGTGCTCTGAGGCTCTTAGATGTGAGCAAATGAGTATTAGTACATTCAGGGTAAGATGCACAAAGGCCTCCAGCCTGAAGCTAATGCGCAAAGTATACGTTTCACTTGCCACACTACACTTTGACTGACTGTGGGTGTTGTGACTGCCCTGCCAGCACACTTGCCTCTCAGGCCCTGCCCCATACACTTTTTATTCACATTGCATGAACTGTACATGTTACGTGGCATTACCTATGCATGTCAATGTTAGGATGTGGTATGGATGTAAACATTGTTGATGTTTGTATATGATGGGGTATAATGTGTGTCTTACTGGATTGGCCTGTTTATCGTATGAATGTCCTATTTTTTTGTAAGACTGTGCAGATGTGTTTCAGTGACCAGTTGCCTGTGTCCCCTCCTCAATGTTGTTGTCTGAGCAGTATGACATTAGTGATGTAGCCTTGTTAGCCAGGCACGTGAGGGACCCTGACGTATGCAGCATGTGTGTGTCGTTAGTGCTGTGTGGCTCCTATTGCTGTTTACTTAGGGTTATGTATGTGTCAGTTATGGACATTCGGCATTTGAGTGTACTGGTACCTTTGTCTTATTTCTAGGAGTAATTGCAGATGTCATCCTCACCCCCTATTTTAGGTATGTATGTTCCAGGGTGGGGTTCCTGCCATTTGGTGCTATAGCTGCACAGAGATGAGAGGTGTTATTGTCAACTGTGGTGGCAGTTAAGTTGCAGTTGTTGTATTTGCTACAGCATTACAGGTAGGGACCTAGTTGATGGGGAATAGATTTTGCAAGACAAGTGCCTGGATGTGGATTTGAGGTAGTGTCCTTCCCACCTGTCACTGCTTTCCCTTGGCTCTCTTGTTGTAATTACAGGATGTCCCCGTGGGACTGTTGTGGTTGCTGTATTTTGTCGAGCCCCAGCTTCGGTCAGTACTGGGCATGCCCCCCTGCCGTGCCCCTTTCCCCATGCCACTTCATATATGTGCTGACTTACATGCATTGTGTAGTAGGTATCCCCCCCGCTTACAATCCTCATTATTGCATTTGAATTCCCCATGCGACTTACCCTGCATGTGCGTTGTGTCGTGGTAGTCTGCGCTGTCCAGTCCTTGAATCCCTGTGACGATCTCCTCCGGGATGACGGCTGCGACCATCTCCTCCATGTGGTCCAGGGCCTCCTGTTGTGCTGGACTCCCCCCTCCAGTCTGCATTGCTGCCTTCCTGTTCCTGGCCATTTTCTCTTTGGTCCTACGTTTGCAGTCATGCCAGCGTTTCTTACACTCGGTGACTGTCCGGCGTTCTTCAGCCACACTGTTAATCTTGTCCACAATTTGTTTCCAGATGGCCTCTCTCCTACTGAGTGGCAATTTTGAGGAGATGAAAAGATGGTGCTGGTGTTCCGTCACCTCTTTCACCAGGATTTCCTGCTCCTCTGCACTGAAGCGACACTTTCTTTTTTTTTTTTAAATGTCCTGGGTCCTGTATGCTTCCTCCTGGCTGGTTCCTGGTCTGCTCTCATCCTCCTGGGGTCTGTTGGGGCATCTAGGATCCATTTTGGGACTCCTCTCCTGAAAGGGCAGTTTTCGCGCAAAAATGTAACGCATTAGCGTGAAAAAAACCGGCGTTTTCACGATTGCGCTGTCGTAAATCGACCCACAGTGATGTGCGTCGCATTTACGTTGGTTTCCTTTACGACAGACCGACGCTGTGTGCGTCACGAAATAATGACTCCCACCTGTTGGTTGCGCCGCCGTACGTCAAAGTATAAATTTGACGCCCGCATGGCGCTTCCAAATGGCGTTAGACGGCGCAATTTTTTTTTACGCAAAACTGCGTTGGCGCAGTTTTGCGTCAAAAAGTATAAATATGGCCCTCAGTGCTTTCTGGGGATCTCGAACTTTTACCAACAACTTATTCATGATTTTGCCGATCAGCAAAGTTTTATCACCCAGACTATTAAGAAAGAAAATTTGAAGAAGGGGGTTTTCCGGACTGATAGTGCAGAAAAGGCCTTTCAAAATCTAAAACGATCCTTTACCTATCTTGCGACATCCTGACACTACAAAAAGATTTATAGTAATGACCAATGCTTCTGAGAGAGCCATAGGTGCAGTCCTACTTCAAGGACAAGAAGACGATGGATTGAAACATCCTATCTTTTACGTCTCCCACATACTGACAGAAGCAGAGCGCAATTACTCAGTCTTAGAACGAGAGTTGTTCGCTCTCAAAGTAGCCTGTAAGGAATGGAGAATTCTTTTTAATGGGTAGTAGAGAACCTTTTGCAGCGAGAACGGACCATCGTAATCTACAATGTCTCAGAAGCTTCCAATGTCATAACAGCCATTAAGCAACATGGGCTTTCTTTTTCAGTCAATATGATTTCATTATGACCTACATTCCTGGATCCCAGAATTTAGTGGCAGATGCATTATCCCGTTGTTATCCTAAAAGCACCAATACCTCCTCTCCAAACATCATCGAATCTAGTCGAATCATCGGGGTCACTCAGTCCTTTCTTGATTGTGTAAAATTTGAATACCAGTATCTTCCACTTGAAGATGTGGAATAAGTTGACTCCACAACTACAAAAGGATCAAGATTACTTCTATTATCAAGATGCTCTTTTCTTACCTCCTAAGAAGGTACAATCTAAGGCATTTCAGATGTGTCATGATTCTCCTGTAGCTGGGAATCGTGGAGTTAAAAAGATCCAGGAGCTACTTTTGCATTCTTTTTGGTGGCCTACTCTTAAGAACGATGCTGAGACTAATGTTTCAGCATGTCCTGTATGTGCTCAGACCAAGATACCCCAAACCAAACCAGCAGGAATATTGATGTCCTTACCTGTTCCTTCAGCTCCATGGTGTACCCTATCCACAGACTCCATATTCTCTCTACCATCTTCTTCAGGTCATCATGTCATCATGGTAACTGTTGATACCTTTACCAAAATGGCGCATTTCACAGCCTTGAAGAAATTGCCCACAGCCCCTGAAATGAGTCGTATATTTATGCAGGATATTTTTCGCCTCCACAGGAGGTTATATCTGATCGTGGACATCAGTATGTGTCACGTTTTGGGAAAGCATTTTGTGCCTTCCTGAACATTGATATATCACTTTCCTCAGGATTTCATCCACAAACCAATGGTCAAACTGAACATTTGAATCAAGAACTCCAACAATACTTACAGTGTTTCTGTAATGCCACTCAAAGCAACTCGTCAGACTTCCTTTCTCTAGCTGAACTTTCCTACAATAATACAGTGCATAGCGCAACTGGAGCAACACCTTTTTATTGCACCTATGGTTTCCATCCTAGGGCCTTTCCTCCATTCCACGTAGATCTTTGTCTGTTCCTGCAGTCTCTTAATTTGCACGACGAAGCTGCCATATTCAGTACCTAATCCATACTACCCTATTTGCCTCTAAACAGGCTACGAAAAGAAAGGTGGATCGTCAATGTCAAGTGGCACCTTTGTATCAACCAGGAAACAAAGTATGGCTTTCCTCTAAATTTATGCCCTCTTGTTTCTCCCAAAACAAGTTCAAGCCTCACTTTTATGGCCCTTTTCAGATACAGCAATTGTTGAATCCTGTTGCTGTTAGGCTAAAGTTGCCTCATACTTGGAGGGTTCATCCAGTCTTTCATGTATCCCAGTTAAAGCCTTTCATTCCTGATCCATATCATCGATGTTTCCAATGTCTTTCTCCCCTCTCTGTGGATGGCCATCCTGAGTATGAGGTGCAAGAGATCTGTGATTCTCGATATTTTCGGAACAAACTGCAGTTTGTGATCCACTGTAAGGGTTACTCTTTCAGTGACTGTTCTTGGGAGGATACCTCTTCAGTACATGCTCCCCATTTGGTTCATCTTTTTTATTCTCATTTTCCTTACAAACCTGGGGCCTCGAGGAGGGGACCTACTGTGACACCGCGCTCAACCACGGCGTCCCTCCTTCAAGCCGTGGCCCAGGTTTTTGTGTAACTTTTCTTGTGGCCCAGACAGCACATTTCGTGCTCCAGGTCACGCCGCTTGCCCAGTTTGCCTTCCTGACATTTCTCCTTCCTTACCTGGGGGGAATCCTCTTCTTTCTTCCTTTTTTCTTCTTCTTTTTTTCCACTTTACTTCTTTTCTTCTTCTGGTGTCCATACTGTCTTCTTCTTGGTATTCTTTTTCCCAGCATGCTTTTTTTTCTTTTTCCTTTTATACTACTACTTTTTTTTCTGTTCTTGCCTCTGTGGCTTTCCCAATCCAGGATGGTGTCGCTCCTTCTTCCTGTTGGTCACTTCCTGTCTCCTGGTATATAAGCCTTTCAGTTCTGGTCTTCCTTGCGTTGCAAACACTTCCGCTTGGTGGTGATCCTCACTCTTGTCCCTTGGTGTTTTTCTCTAGTTCCTGTTACTCTTGATAGAGATTATTCCATTTGTTTTCTTTTTTTCAGTATTAGTTTTTTCTTCTTTTTCAGAAGTTCCTGTGCAGAGGTTTTTTCCCACATTTTGGGTTTGTTTTCCTCTGGGACTCCTTCTGGAGGGTATGGTGTGCTTAGGCGTTTCCAGTCAAGCAACATCATGGCTACTAGAAGGGGTCGCCCTTATCTTGGTCAATCCAGAACCAGCAGAAGACCGGGTGCTCCTTCAAGTTCTTCAGCTAACGGTGGGAAGCGATGTGCAGACCATGACACCTGGAGCACCACAACGAAAAGGTTTCACTTCCCTCCATCCAGAGTTTTTTTGCTTCAATTGTATTCTGACCTTGGTTGTTTCTATGTTTTCTTTTACTTTTCTATTCCTCTCTTTAGATATTGCCTTGGCATTGTCATTTTTAATTTCATTTATTGCATCATATTTGTTTTTTCAATCATCAGTCGTGTCCTTTTTTTGTAACCACACTGCCGTATGTTCCATTCCTTTAGCTATTTCTATAGCTTCTTCCAATTTGGGGTCTTTCATTAATAATTTTTCTTTTACCTTCTTGCTGTATGCACAGCTTACAATTTGATCTCTTATTAAAGAATCTGTTAAGTGTTCAAATTGACAAGATAGTCCAATGCCTCTCAATGCTGCTACATATGATACAATGTCTTCATCCTCCCTTTGTACTCTTGAAAAAAATGTAAGCCGTTTCAGAACTAAATTTGTTTTAGGAGTAAATTGAATGTCTGACATTTGCATTGATTCGTCAAATGCATTGGCAGGTTGACCATCACCCATTCCTAGTGATAGTTCTGGTAAGTCTTCATACGTCCCCCTGCCTTCAATTCCTAAATGATATAATAAAATGGCTTGACGTCTGGGTGGTCCATAGCAGTTTCCTCCAATTCCTAACAGATATGTTGTGAAAATCTTTTTCCATTGTTTCAAAGGAATAGAAGGATTCCTAGGTGTTGACAGGAAAGGTAGTGGTGAGGACATAGATTGTTCTGACATTCTTTTTCGATGTAGCCTTAAACACCAATAATCCTAATTCTATCATGTAAATTAAGAACTGTAAAATATTAACTGTAAAAATGCAAGTATTATTTATTTTTAGATTGATATAGTTACTTTTCTAAACACTTTATAACACCTTTTATATCTTGCAATACTTATGCATCCTTTCAAATATTAGCAGCTTCCTGAGTCTCTCCATTTGAAAACATAGACAGATGCCTACCAGAAAACCATCCGTTTAAAACTGGTTCATCCTTCTTTCTTATGAGCATGCTGCTTTCGAAGTTTGCATCCCAGTTGGAAGGAAATGGCAGTCCTTCATTTATTTTTTATCAATTGACGCTGAAGGGAAACAGCAGTCTTTCGTTTACTTTTATCAACTTTTTCTGAGGAATAGTCCTTTGTCTGTTGCTGTGATCAGCTCTCCGTAGCTGGTCAAGATCCTTTCAGAAACATGTACTGCTGCATGGCCTGCTTCATCGGGAACTGGAAGAAGCTATGCGGGCTCAAGAACAGTCCACAAAACTGTCAGTTCCCGGTCCCGCTTCCTCTGCATTGCTCAGCCGATTAACGCAGTTCAGAGTACCTGCTGTGAGTGAGTTTCACTCATCCTGACTCGTGCGACTGACTCGGTGGAGCTCACTGTTATAAAGAAGTACGAATGCACGTGCCGGTGTGGATGACCAACGCACATGTGAATAATTGCAGCAACTTCGTTGTCAGTAAATTAAATTTAATACAGTTCTGCTTTCGCTGCCTTTCACTGCCTGCCTTTCATAAGTACACATCGCAAAATGTAAAGGCACACTTGCCTTGTAATAAATTTGATAATTTCCAGTCCGCATCCACACAATGGCATAACATTTGCTTCTGAGGTTCCAGGGGTGAAGATGTCTGTTTCTCTTTGTCCTCTGCACAGATCAGTCGTCTCTCGTCACCAGTGTAAAGATTTGACTCCAACGAAGTCCGTTCAGTATGAAATCTTTATTTCTTCATACGACATCTCCAGCTGAGCTCCTCTGCTCTCCAACCCTCTTCACTCTGACCTCCACATTCCACCCTGTCATAACTACCTCACTACATTCTACCATCAGTATTCTACTGAATAAATCTGGTCTCCACACCTACCCACACAAGTTATGTACCATTTTTATCAGGAGACTTAGGGCAATGCTGGGTGGAAGGAAATTTGTGGTTCATCAAAGATTCCAGAACTTTCTATCACCAAAATGTGAGGAAAAAGGTTTTTTTTGCCAAATATTGAAGCTTGCAAAGGATTTTGGGTAACAGAACCTGGTGACAGCCCCACACGTCTCCCCATCCTGGATGCCCCTAGGTGTCTAGTTTTAAAAAATGCACAGGTTTGGTATGTTTCCCTAGGTGCTGGCTGAGCTAGATGTCAAAATCCACAGCTAGGCACTTGGCAAAAATCACATCAGATTTCAATGTAAAAATGTGATGTGTCCATGTCGTGTTTCCTGTCACGGGCAGTAGGCCTACCCACAGAAGTGAGGTACCATTTTTATCGGGAGACTTGGGGGAACACAAAGTAGCAGAACAAGTTGTATAGCTCCTTGTCTTTCTCAACATTTTTTCCTAACAAATGTAAGACAGTGTGTAAAAAAGATGTCTATTTGAGAAATGCCCTGTAATTCACGTGCTAGTATGGAGACCCCAGAATTCAGAGCTGTGCAAATAACCACTGCTTCTCAACACCTTAGTTGTGCCCATTTTGGAAATACAAAGCTTTCCTTGATACCTATTTTTCACTCTTTATATTTCACCAAATGAATTGCTGTATACCCGGTATACAAACAAAACCCACTGGAAGGTGCATCTCATTTATTGCACCTACAAGCTCTATATATCCCTGCAACCAGAAGAGTCCAGCCAACGTAACAGATTTTGAGAATCTGACATTGCAGGAAAAAGTTACAGAGTAAAACGTGGAGAAAAATGGCTGTTTTCTTCACTTCAATTTCAATATTCTTTTAATTCAGCTCTTATTTTCTGCCGGAAAACCTTTTACGATCTACACAAATGACCCCGTGCTAAATTCAGACTTTTGTCTACTTTTCAGAAATATTTCGCTTTCTGGAATTCAGCATTGGTTTCACACCCATTTGTGTCACTAACTGGAAGGAGGCTAAAAGCAAACAAAATGGTGTATGTGCCAGTAAAATGTCAAAATTATGTTAAAAAAATGTGGTTTTATGATTCAAGTCTTCTTGTTCCTAAAAGCTCGGAACATGGTGAGTTTAGCAACGCAAACCCTTTGTTGATGCAATTTTTAGAGAAAAAACGACAAGCATTCTTTTGCAGCCCTTTTTCCCATTTTTTTAAAAAATGTCTGTCTCTTCTAGGAGAACCAACAAACTCTGGTTGTCTCTAGAATCCCTAGGATGTTGGAAAAAAGGACGTAAATTTGGCATGGGTAGCTTGTGTGGACAAAACGTTTTGAGGGCCTAAGCGCGGACTGCCCCAAATAGCCAAAAAAAGGTCTAGCACCTAAGGGGTAAAAGACGTGGCAGATAAGGGGTTAAAAAACTTAGAAATTCACTGGAAAAAACAAACCCTAAATGGATTATATAGTTGCTGTTTTGAACAGCAAAACCACTGAAATTCATCAGTTATAGTTATCTCAAGGAATTATAAAGCATGCTCTGAAGTATCTATCACTCACATATTTGCCATAAATTGCTGATTTTCCCATTGTCTTACATTTGAGCCCCAGGTGTGGGGTCCCTGATGCCTCGCAAGACTTGGGAGGAAGGGCCTTGCAGTCCCCATCACAATATAAACACATTTTGGCCCTAAGACTGGGCTTTCAGGGGCCTTTGGAGGTTTGGGGAGGGGTGCCGTGCTGCTCCTTCAATTTTCCTCTAATTTAATCTTCAGGGCTGTGCTCCCCAAGTCCTCTGGAGGCTCAGGAAGGAAGGACAAACAGCCCCCCTCCCCTTTATAAAATAATCCGCCATGGTAGGTTTTCTCAGTCATAAGTTTTTTAAATGCAGCCCTGTGGCTGCCATTTAACTTTTTTTCAAACGCATGAGAGCATTTTTTACTGTTTGTTTTTCTTTTTTGGCCCCAGTAGGGTCCCCCTGTATCCTACCCATGAAGGCCAGGGGGGAGGGTATCCCAACACTTCTTCCTCATACTATTTTTTATTCTAAGTTCAAGAAAGGGGACTCAGTCCCCGAGTCCTGTCATGGCTGCCAGTATTATTTTTCTTATGTTGTTGGCAGCCAATCAGAGTGCTCGCTCTCGTGGGAGTGAGATGGCCTAAGGGAAATAAAGTTCCCTGGGCAAATCAGAATGCTCTCATTTTAAATCAGCTCTCCCACAACATTCTCTCAAGATTCTCGCAAGCCCAACTGTCCAGGAATAGAATTTTACTCATCATTTCTCAAAAACCACTGAAAGGGTTTACAGCACATCACAAAAGCACAATTTATGGCCCAAGACCTAGCTTCCTGCTGAATTTAGATTAATTCAGTTCAGCAGTTTTTGCTGTAGTCTTGTCTAGAGATGTCTATGGAAAATGCATGGGGATTTTGTGCTTTAGGACCTCCTTTTGTTCTTGGCCCCTGCTTGACAAAAGTTTTCAGGAAGGAGCTATGGTGATGAACTTTTTTAATGGAAAGTTTTGTGAAGATTTGTGAAAGAGGGCAAAAGTTATTAGCAAACCAAGAAATGTTATTTTTTATGGAAAAGCAGACTTATATATATCTATCTATCTATCTATCTATCTATCTATCTATCTATATATATATATATATATATATATATATATATATATTCACTGAATAATACAAAGGTTACAGGGACGTTATAGTTAGGTTCTGAATTTACTCTTTTTTCTTTATTCATTTGACTGGTAATTTTTTATTTATATTTTTAATAACGCTATGGAAGTTGGCAGGAGTGCTATAATGTCTGGGGTAATTAGCAGTGCATGGCGTGAGGGCCCCGGGGACCCAATCCCCTGGGGCAATGCCGTCACTAAACAGAGGAGAGGGAGGCCACACAGCTCCCCTCCCCGGGCCACTTTAGCCCCGGGGTCCCATCACCCAAACCCCTGCCATCTCTCCTGGGTACTCCCCAGGGTACCCAGTCTGGAATGGGACTGCAGGGGCGGCCTTAAGGCCCCCACCTGCTCCCGACTCCTGCGGTAGGTGGCATTGCTTTTGCACACAGGGAGCTGCTAAACATGCAGCTCCCTTTGTGCAAGTGCTATAGTTTCATCTCTTTCTCTGCCCGCATTCCTGCTTCCAGTGGGCGAGAGCATTTTGACAGTTCTCGCCCACTGGAAGCAGAGTATTTGCTTTGACTTGGCAGGAGCTATCAATACTCTCCCCAAGTCACAGCAAACAGCTATGTCCTGGGGTGGGCACCCAGGAAATAGCAGGAACTGGCCCTGGAGGGTGGTGGTCCCCATGGTCATTATTGGATCAATGAGGGGGGCCACACATTTCAATTTATCCCTGAGGAGTTGGTGGTCCACAACAGAACTCCTTCATCATACTATTTCAGCCCCCGGGAGGTGGCTGTCCCTGGGCACCTTCCCAGACCTGTGGGGGAGGCTTTACAGGCCTCTCCCATTACAAATGAACATTTTTACCTCAGGAGGTGGTGGTCCCTGAACCTGATCATCTCTTTGGGGAGGTGCTGGTCCCTTGTGCTAATATAAGCCCTACGAGGGGAGCGCAGGCACCCCCCTTCTTTTTTAATCATCCAATGTCCCCAGGACCTGGCAAAATAAAAGAAAGAGGCAGGATCCAGATTCCGAGATTTAAAAAAGAAAATGCTTTTTAGCCCTGGCAGGGTCCGTGAGGGAACCTTACACCAAGGCTAGGGGCTCAGGGTGACTTTTTAAACATTACTTGTTGAAGTATTTGCAGCCAATCAAATATCATCACAGGGGCAGTGGGATCCGCAGAGGATCCGCGTCCCTAGATATCTATATTTTTTAAGACTCTAGTACCTCAACAACTTCTGAATGGATTACACTAAATCTCAAAAAGGGTGCTTTCTGGTCCAAGAGATAGCTTTCTGCCAAATTTGATCTAATTCCATACAGCGGTTCAGGCTTTAGTAATCAAAATCATGGGAAAATGCAAGGGGAAAACTGCATGATGAATAATCATCCCAGATCTTTCCAGACAGCAGCTGAAGTGACTAAAACACTAGTATAGAAAATTCCATGACGATTCCTCAAATGGAGCCATAGTTAAAGTTATTAGAAAACAAAAAAATATATATATAATGTATTTACAATTAACATATATCTAACACTTCTTTGTCTGAAACATTAATTCTAACCTTCATAATAAATTCATAATCCTATTTCATGCGCAACCCTGATGTACTACAATTCGTGTACATTATGTAATCGCACATAATTCACCAGCGCTTCGCTGAAATACGTTTGGTTAAATTAACAGACATTCAGTTCGTCCATCAAAAAACTATTTTTCAACTCAAAATCCGATGTTTTCTCAAAGGTACATCTAGTTTAAGCACAGCTCCAGCAGATGGTGACAGCCATGGCTCTATTTTAGGCCTCCCAGCAGCAAAGACTATAAGTGAAAGAAAAACTTCAAAAACACTGTTCTTCGTTTGAAAATACACACGGGAATGCATGGGAAATTGTGCCTGACTCTTATAATTACCCAGCAAACCTCTGTGCCAGCTTTCTGTAGCACCGTGGCCCCCTGCGAACGAGATAATATGTGACTTACAAATAACAACATTTTGCATAGAGCACCTGTGGATTGTGAAACAGGTGGACAAAGCAAACAGTACCATGATTTACAGTTTTATTAAGGCATAGGTATCTATTCCATGTGCATAGGCGTGGGCATCCGCAGGGGGGCAAGGTGGACGCTTCCACCCCCCCCCCACCGCCCCCCCCCCGATTGAGGTACAGCCTAGTTTGCAGGCTCACAGTGTCCCGTAGTGTTGCGCCTCTTAACGATGGATGACGTTAAAATGATGCCTCCCATCTGATAAAAAAAATCTGCGGAGACCCATGTGCATATGTAGGCTTATACTTTTTAAGGTGCTGACCCTGAATATTCTATCGGCACAAAAGGGAATTTCACAATGCACATCCTGAGCACGTGCTGAACGCACATGAACCCCAGGTAACCTTTCTTTTGTGCTTCCATACAATACACTCACTTAAAATCTTCACCAATCTTCATACTTGCCGATATCTATAGAACAATGCAAATAGGTGTCTAAGAATCTGTTTTTATAGTTAATGTATGAAGTTACATGAGACTATGTATGAATGTTAAATTACTCTGGAAGTAGAGGCCACATCTAGGGGTCACAAAAACACAGCCAAGATGTGAGAATACTGCCAATTTAGGGCAAGATGCTTGTGAAATATTGAGTAATTTGCGTCTATTATTTATCAGAGGCAATGTAGGGCACAATATGGGCGTGGGCGGTGAACAAGTGGCCCGGCGGAAGCTTAAACAGGTGACATTAGCTCAACTTGGAAAACACCTTCAAACACTGAGTCGAGCATTGCTGAATTCTTATCCCCACCCCCTCCCCCCCGTACTGCAACATTCTCACAAGAATCACAACAGTGCATTCCATATGCTTTTTGTGGAGGTTTCTTATTGAGCAATAGTCTCAGTGGCGGTTTCTCTTCAAGGGCGTCGGGGCTCCGACCCCCTTTAAGTTCTCGGTGAAAAATAATGCATCGAAGCAAAGCTGAAACTGCTTCGTTAAAACAACTTGTGAACACAGTGTATTTACATGTTGATTAATTATCTTTGAGGCTGCTCTACACTACGAACTGACCCGTACTGGTTGCAGTGATGACAGTGGAGTGACGCTTTCCTGGGCAGGCACAAAGCCCAGAGAATTTTGCTGAGCTGACAATCTCACAGCCCAGAGGCCTGTGAGGTCATCAACTCGGCAAAGACACTGCATCAAGGTTCAGTCTCCACCCCCTGATGACGTGGAGGTAGAGTTAGCCCTGGGCGTTTCAGATTCAAGCCCTGCAGCTCTCGGCCTCCACGTCAATCAATGAGAGGAGACCATTGTCACCACACCCTTTTCCAGCTTGTCACAGGGTTGGGTGGTACCAGACCCTGTGACGAGTTGGTAAAGGATGAGGTAGAGACTACAAGCAGGATGCCACGAAAGCGAGCGTGCGCAGTGTGTGAGCTGGACTTTTGAAGACACACTGCGCAGACTCAAGGTGCTGCTTCCCACGCTGCAGTTCATGCTGGATGCCTTTTGAGCTCCGGTATGCCTTAGATTTACTGCCAGCAAGCAAACTTGTGGGGACAGTGAAGCAAAGAGCAAGGTGTTGCGCATTGCATGTGCATGTGTTTATTTGAATTAGTCAGCATCGCTGAGTCCCGACTCGCCTGGCTTGAAGATTCCCTCTGTGTCACTAGGTGAGGCAAAAAAAAGGTCAGCTGGGGTCATAAATAACGTGAAAGGGTGAATGGGTGTATGAGTGAGTGAATGGATGGATGGCTGATGGATGGATGTGTGAGTGAAAGGGTGGGTGGATGGATGTATGAGTGAAAGGGTGGATAGATCGGTGAGTAAAACAGTTGGTGGGTAAAAGTGAAAGGACGGATGTAAGATGGATGAGTAAAAGAATGGATGGATGAGTGAAAGAGAGGGTGGATGGATGGGTAAAAGGGCGGATGGATGATTAAGTTCAACAATGGATGATGGATGAATGAATGAAAGAGAGGGTGAAAGGGTAGGCGGATCGATGAGTGAAAGTGTGGATAGATGATGAGCGAAATTATGGATGCTTGAGTGAGTGAAAGTATGGATGGTTGAGTGAAAAGTCAGATGGATGGATTTGTGAGTGAAAGGGAGGATGGATGGATGTGTGAATGAAAGAGTGGATGGATGGGTGAGTAAAAGAATGGATTGGTGAGTAAAGAAAGGATGGATATGTGACAGAGAGGGTAGATGGGTGGATGGATGGATAAAATGGTGGATGGATGAATGCGTGAAAAAATGGATGGATGAATGGAACACAGGGTGAAAGGGTAAATGTATGGATGGCTGTATGAGTGAAAGGGTGGATGGATGATGAGAGAAAGTATGGATGGACGAATGAAAGGGTGGATGGATAATGAGAGAAGGTATGGATGGTTGAGTGATGGTATGGATGGATGGAGTGAAAGTGTGGATAGATGGATGAACGAAGCAATGCACAGATGAGTGAAAGGATGGATGTGGGGTGGTTATGAACCCGCAACTTTGGTAGCTACAGTGGAGTCGAAGTTCTTGATGGGCATCTTCTGTCTGCAACTTGGCAGACAAAGGTGAGTGATTGAAAGGAAGGATGAATATGTTAGTTAAAGGGTGGATGGATGAGCCAGTGAAAGGATGGATGGGTAGGTGGATGAATGAATGAAGGGAAGGATGTAAGGATGGGCGAGTGAACGAATGGATGAATGAGTGAAAGGGAGGATGGATGGATGGATGAAAGGGTGATGGATGAATGTGTGGAAGGTAGGGTGTACAGCTGGTTGGAGGTATGAGTGAAAGGGTAGATGGATGGATGATGAGCGAAAGGATAATGGATGGACAAGAGAAAGAATGGATGAATGAGTGAAAGGGAGGATAGATGTATTTATGAAAGGGTGGATGGATGATGAGAGAAAGGATGATGGATGGATGAGTGAAAGAATGAATGCATGAATGAAAGGGTGGGTGGCTAAGGAGAGAAAGGATGATGGATGGATGAGTGAAAGGATGGATGAGTAGAAGAATGAATTGATGAGTGAAAGTGGGTTGATGCATAGATTAAAGGGTGGTTGGGTGGATGAGTGGATGAGTGAAAAATGGATAGATGAGTGAAAGGGAGGGTAGATAGATGGATTAAAGTGAATTGATGGGTGAGTGAAAGGTGGATGGATAGGTGGATGAGGGATGGATGGATGGAAAGATTATGAGAGATAAAATGATGGATGGATGAGTGAAAGGATGGCTGAGTGAAAGTATGGATGGATGAGTGAAAGGGAAGGTGGATTGATAAATGGATTAAATCGTGGATAGATGGATGAGGGAAATAATGGATGGATGAGTGAAAGGTAGGGTCGATGGATTGATGAAAGGGTGGATGGATGAATGAGTGAGTGACTGAAAAGATGGATGTGTGAAAGGATGGATGAATGATAGGTGCGTGGATGGATTGGTTTGATGGCTACATATTGAGATGAATGGATAGACTGGAAATGCATGGGTGGACGGACAGAATGGTGAAAGACTGAATGATGGGTGAAAGAATGAATGAATGACAGAATGAAATGGTGGATATCAGCAGGCGAATGGAAGGAGGAAAGGGTGAATGGATACAATTAAAACAGGAGCGCTCTTTTGGGAAGGGTTGTGATGACTTGCTTTGTTCCTTTGGTGCCATATAGTAAGAGCTTTTGTTTGGAGTGCGTGGTGTTTCAATTTCTGGCTTTTCCCTTGAACCAGCCACAGAGCAGATATAGTGAACGCTGGGCCAGAAGTCCCCAAAGGGCATGCAAACCCATTAAAACTCCTGCAGGGGAAGGTGCCAAGTGTGCGCACAGTTGTGACCGAAAAACATGCCAAACACGGTATATGTTGAAACTGCTCATTAACATGTTTAGGGGGCAGTGATGGATTCATCCATTAGTGCAAACATGTTGTGTGGCCAGGGAGACAGATTCTCTCCAGACACCATCTTAGTGTTGGTGTAAAAACAGACAGTACAATTAACATGATATATGTGATTTAAAACCATGCTAACCACTGTAGTGCACATAATATGCTATAGGATAACATATAGAGGGTGTGGGGGTGGAGAAGGACTCACCCACTAAAGTAATCACGTAATATTGCAAGGCTGATTCTTCACTAGCCCCCATCCGCTGATCAGTGTTAAGCAGCCCACAATAATGTGGAAATAAAATGGGTTGGTGCCAAATTGAAAACACTCTGCCATCCTGTGAAACATTAGAGGTACTTACTTAGGGCTGCCTGTAAGATGTTTTCTTTGCATGGTGAGGTCTAACCACGCCTATGCGGACGGTCCACGCTCTTGTTGCGTGACGTGCATGCTTCAGTAACAATGATCCCTTGATAGGCTGGACCAGAATTAAAAACTGGGGATAAATGGGGCTCTGAAATCACTAATATCCAGCGGTGGTTTCTTCTCGAAGGGCAGGGGAGCGTCATCCCCTGGCCCTCTGCGAGCAGCGCAGGAAAAATATAGAATGGCAATTAAAAGATTTAATTGCCTTTTTATTTTTTCTGCACAGTGCACCAGCCCAGAGTCATGCTGGGCGCGTCCTCTGCTGCCGGCAGCACAGGACTGCCTCTGCTTCGGGCAGCAGAGGACTGGAGCAGTGCCTGGACTGGATGCTCCAAAGTGTGCATGTCACTTTGGCCGGCTGCTATGCGCCGGCCAAAGCGACATGCGCACTTTAAAGATCTCCACTCAGCTGTCTTGAGACAGCTGAACGGAGACCAGGCATCCAGCCAGGATGCTCCATCCAATCCAGGCGCTTCTCATGCAGGTTAATAGCATGAGAGCAGCATCTGGATTGATTAGGGGAGCTCTTTCTCTATCGGAGAGCAGAAGAATATGGAGGAGGAGGCGCAGCCCGTGGGTTGGTGCCTTTTTAAAAATCTGTAGTGCATGTGTGTAATGCATGTGTGTAATGTATGTAAGTGTGTAGGACTGTAAGTGTAGTGTTGCATTTTGTTTTATAGTTAGTGTTATTTGGGCTTTTGGAGAAAGGGGTGGTTTACTTTGGAGTTTTGGATGGATGGGGTGTTTTATTTTGTTTCTCTTGCGAAGTGGTGGGGCACTTCATTCGTCCCACCACTTTCAAAGAGTACAAGCCACTGCTGCTAATTTCAAAATACACATCATACTTAAATGTTCAGGGGTAGAGGCTCGATGTGTAGTCCAATGTCAACTATGGACTACAATGGAAATAGAAGACATTTCAGGGTTCTCTACAATATAACTGTCACATCCAAATTCTTATGGCAAAAGTGCCAAATTCTTCTGACAGCTTTGACCGTACAACCATCCCCTTTCTGACACTATGGAAAAACAGGTAAGGTTTCCCGAATTAATTTAAATACCAAACATGACTAGAAAATGGTATATCTGAATGTATTTTACTCATAGGCTTTTAATTAGGTTCCCCGGGGTAGGGTATTCACAGGGCCGGCATTAGGGCGGTGCGGCTGCACTGGGTGCTGACCTGGATTGGGGGGCGCTGACCTCAGGGGGATACTGTGTTTAGCAATAACTTCCAAAACTTGCGACTTTAAAGCACCTGCTGAAAAGTTCCTTGTGCGTTCTGCCTCCAGGAAGCAATTAAAATGTCAAGGTATCTCTTGTGATTAATGTTCCTACCAGGGAGAGAGATGGGAGTTTTGTCAAGAGGGTGTGCAATGGGTGTTGCTGTGGGCGTTCCCCCGCAACACCCATTGCTTTTGACGCTGCTCCAGATTTACAAGTATTTGTAAATCTGTGGCAGCACCAAAACTAATGCCATACCCCATAGTTCCTTGCTGTCATCAGTTTGAGTGGATTTTCATAGCAGCACAGACCTTAGACTCTGTGCCCTGCGGAATCTCTTCTACAGCACTATTCAAATCTCCTCTCAGCCACTGCTTCATGGTCCTCATCTCCATCACCAACTTTGAAACACTCTTTGGGCAGATCATTGACATGCCATTTTGAGTTGTCCTGCCTCAGTCAGTACACATGCTTTTTCTTATCCATTAACTTAGTTGGCTCATTTGGATGCTTGCATTTATTGAAGGGCCTGTTAAAATGAATGCCCTTTTCCTTGCTTGGAAAATAATTACCTCCTTTGTGCTGTTTCAGGAATTTTGGAAGACAGTGGCTATTTCTATTGAACTATTTATGTGGGGTTTCATAAACACTCAACGAGTTCCTATGTTGAACTCTAAGGTCACTGAGCCTGAGACCAATGACATAAATAAATAATTGCAATCACTTGGATAAATAATTGGGACAAGGCAGAATAATTAATTGCACTGTAGCACTCTCTAATCTACGTGGAGTTAAAATGGGAGGCTAGAGACGGCACATGTATTTGAAACATTTTCCACATAGAAGTGTTATATCACTGTAAACATACGCACCACAATCCCTTCTGGCTTTACAATCTAGCTGAAAAATGTAGAATAGCCTTAGAGCAGGGGTGGCATAAAGTTCTTAATATTTGTATGAGTTCCTTATAATAGCCTCCAGTTTCAGCTTTTCACTGCCTGTCTGTGCCAGTTGCTAACCACTGACTCCAGCTTTTCACATACTACCCACCAGAATGTTGTGGTCAACACTCCATGCCCCTTCAATACAGGGCCTCTCTGCTGGAATTCAGGCCCCTTGCTGTAGTTGTAGTGGTTTTCTTGAGAACTCATAGCTATGTCACACAGGCAGGAATTTTCATCAATTTTCTAGTAAACTGTTTCATATATATATTTCAATAGCCATTATTTTAAGTGGTCAGGTGTTAATGTCACTTATCTATTTTCGTGTAGCTTGCAGCCAGTATGTGTTAATACCCTTAAAGCCTGGGCTTGAAAGCTGTGCTCTTTAGAGTCCGATCAGTGTGCATTGGATAGCATGCAAATGGGCGGGGCCAAGTTTGGGATTTTATTTTGCATTTGTGAAATAGTATTTGTCCTATTTTGTTTTCAATCTCTCTGATTGCGATGTTGCAGTAATATCCGATTGAAAAGAAAACATGCATTTTTTTCTTCGAGGTGGGAATGATTGGATATTCGTGAGGCTTCTATAAAGGCTTTGATTTGTGTAGTTGATGTTCTTTGACTTTAAAAATAGTTTACTTTTGTTTTCTCCGGGGGTACGTCAGTATCCGGCCACCACCTTCTTAGATGGATGTGCGTTTTCTGCGTGGGCAGAGCCACACACTAGTTTGTGGACATAAGTTGTATGTGCGTGTTAAAATAAAAAGGTCTGCTTGCTGCATTTTCTAAATGCTCAACAGTCGACATGCATGCTTTAACTGTCCACTATTGCATGCAGTATTAGCTTGTAGAGGATTTTTTAGTGTATATGTTGTGGCAATGCTATTAGTGCTCATAATATTGTTTTATTTAGTCCACATGCACAAAAACAAGCATATCAGTGAGTTTAGCATGGGTACAATATAATGTGTGCATATTATCAATTCACAGTATTTTGATGACGTGCCTGTATAATGTATATGGTTTGTATAGTCTGTGTGGCATACTGTGCATATGCATTAGGTGCCTAGTTTATTTGTACATTGCCTATACAGTAAAGTGTGAATACATGACAAATTTACTCATTTTATTCAGTGCATTTTGCATGAGTGTCTATAATATAGTGTAAGCATGGGCCAACACGCTACACCATTTTATCTCATTTATGTTAAATAAGATTTGCACAGGAAATGGTGACTAGCATCCCAAAAATTGCCATGCTCCCCACCCCCCACAATGTGAACCTCTTCCTCCCCCCACCCCGGGCCAAGCCCAGCCCCACCACTCTCAAACTTCACCAGCCGCCACTGGTTAAGATTATAGATTATAAATCCAATATGCGAAAGATGACTACAGAATAAACTGAGGCAAGCCACCCTTCGGTCTCTAAAAGTTTTGGGCCCAGATTTACTAAGACTCACAGAGCTCTTACTGACGTAGAGTTCCCTTAGAATGTGTGGCGCATTACGTTACTTTAGTGTGTCATGGTTGTGCTGTATTATTATATGACACACCATGATGCAGCGTGATGCAAGGCTGTAGTTTTCAGCGCATCTTGCAGTAACACAATACCTCCATGCGTGACACATAGCTGACTAGCATGCCTCAAGGTACATTTAAGTGCCTTAAATCAACTGTGCATCCCAATGCGTGGCCCAAAAGTTTAAAAACCACACCACCATTTTGGATGCATTGAAGTGGCGTCAGGAATGTAGGAGGGAACTGTAAAGAAATTGGCTTGCTGGTTGAGGTTGGGTGGTTGATGTGAGGTGGGGTTGCTCAACCACCAACCACAATTCTTCTCAGCCTGAAGTCGCAAGTAAATCCTAAATTAACCTGTGCGTTGCCCTCGGGTAACTTGGCACAGAGCAGTCAGGCTTAACTCAGGCAATGTGTAAAGTATTTATGCAACCTTTCAAACAGTAACACAGTGAAAAGACACCATAATGGATGCCACACTAGTTTAGAAAAAGAGTGTTTTTTAATAAATAACCAAGATGAAAATGGCAAAAATCCAATTAGTAGAACCAGAGATATGCAGGTTTAAAGATTTTAGTAACAATAGCACCAAAAAGCACAAAGCCCCATGTGTACATATCTGGTTGTGCTGGACTGGGACAAAGTCATACGTTTAGGCTTACTGCAATGGAGTGCAGGCTGGATCCTGGGACCCAGTTAGGCCAACTGGACAAAGTCAATTACATTCGTTTTGAGGAGCACTGTGAGGATGTGTGTTGTAGATATGTTGCACAACCAAAGAGGTTCGTCGGTTCTGAGTTGCTGTGGGTCTCCAATGTGGGGTTCTTGATCATTGGTGAGGATCCTTTTGATGAGGGCTTGTGATGCGAAGTCCAGTATCCAGGATTCGTTGTGCAGTTGAAACGATGTGTAGATTCCAAGGAGGTGCAAGGCTGTGATGTGGAATACAGTGTCATCATCAAGGTTGCCATTGACAACGGATGCAAGGGCCTGAATCGAGGATGCGTTGCACAGGCTGCAATGCAATTCGGGTCTGCAGGTGGTATCGATCCATGCAACAGTGGAGATGCAACAGTTCTGCTCAGGGTTGCGCCATGCAGCAGAGGCGATGTTTCAGTTTTGCTGGATCCACGGAGACTGGCAGAGCACCTTTGGCCCGCCTCCAAGGGTCCAGAACTGGTGTGGCACCACTTGGCAGGGTAGACTCACAGACTCATAGATGGCAGAGTCCAAGTCCTGGGTTGAAGGTTGTTGGAGCCTTCTGCCCCTGAGGCTCAAGTCAGGAAGCCAGACAACTAGCCCTTGGAGTCACTTTGGGGTCCTGGGTAGGTGTGGGCAGAACTTGCAGTGTTTTACTCTGTGAAAGTCCACAGTGTTGCATAAAAACTCTGTGAGACTCCAAGGAGTTCCCAAACCCTATTTATGATTAAGCCCAGCGGGGACGCGAAAAAGCCAAGAAAATGTGTGTCACACCCTGCAGGCCAGAACAAGCCGCTATTAGGCGCAATTTGGGAGAAGAATGCCCAAGTGAACCAACCCAGACTGTTTCTTCTACAGCTGTTTACCATATCGCCAGCGAGGACTCTGGTGACCCTCAAGTCAGTTTCCAGTTGAGAGTGGTAGAAGTCCAGCAGTGTACAGAAAACGCTGTCAAGCTGGGGATGGACACATTAGTGAGCACTCTTGCGGGAGTCTATAGAAGTCTCAGCCTTAATAAGAGGGTGGCAGAGGCAGTACTAGATACAAGGTTTTAGCTCCATTGAATTGATGTTTCCTTAGCTGACATCACTGGTGTTATGATGCAGAAAGAGTGTTCAACAACAGCCTTATACATTAAGTAACAGTGATATTGACATCTAGGTAGGATTAATCAATTCCTTAATCCAGTCCTTGCCTCATGGACTGGATGCATTAGGCAAATGATCGGAGGACAAGATGGAATCCTTCATGACAACAGCTAATGTCCTCAACATCAATGTTTTTGCTGTTTTGCAGACACTACAATACCTTGCCACAGAATACCATGCAGCCTTCATTATACTCACTAACTTTCTCACAAACATGGGCCATACAGCCTGCACTTGTGATGTTTGTGCATCAGAGACATCCACCATCCCTCTGCAGCCTCCTACAGCACCCCATCAACATACACGTGAGGTTCAACATTCATCCAAGGAAGAATATGTAGTGTCTCCAAGTTTAAGATCTAAAATTGACTGGTGAAGATTAGAGGGCCTTATGTCCAGTTCATTACTTTAACATGGGTTTGCCATCATGCGACTTTCTCTACAAAGAACTGCAGTCTGTTGTTGGTGAGATGTAGTTTTTTTATTTGTTAGACTTTTCATCCTTGGCGTGGTCTCCCTTAACTTTCTTCCTCTGTTCCTCAGGTTGTTGATGTGTGCTGGACTCTGATTTTGCTGTTTTTGCTACTCTGGGCACATTACCACTGCTAACCAGTGCTAAAGTGCAGGTGCTTGTTTCGAAAACGTGTATGTAATTAGCTTATCCATGATTGGCATATTTGATTCACTAGTAAGTCCCTAGTAAAGTGCACTAGAGGTGCCAGGGTCTGTAAATCAAATGCTACTAGTGGGCCTGCAGCACTGGTTGGGCCACCCACATAAGTAGCTCTGTAATCATGTCTCAGGCCTGCCATTGCAGTGTCTTTGTGTGCAGTTTTAACTGTAAATTCAACATGGCAATTGTACCCACTTGCCAGGCCTAAACCTTCCTTTTTTTTTACATGTAAGGCACTTCTAAGGTAGGCCCTAGGTTGCCCCAAGGGCAGGGTGCAGTGTACGGTTAAGGTAGGACACATAGGCCCTTATTAGAACATTGACAGTAACTACCGCCTACCGCCATGGCGACGGCCACCAACATGCCGCCACCGCGGCTACCAGCCCTCTACGTGTATCATGACTGCTGATGGTATACCGCCAGAATGCTGGTGGAACACCGCCGACGGTCATGGCGGCGGACAGCGGTAAGGCGGCGCTGATGACAGCAGCACCACCACGCCATCAAAACACCGCCGACCGTATCATGACCAGTGATACGGCCTGGTGGTGTTTAGCTGGCGAACGCTGCTGCTGACAGCAGCGCTGCGGACCGTCTCCAGCCAGCGGACCCCCTACAAGCAGGTAAGTCGGGTTCTCCGACACGAGAGCGGGGTGATGGGGTATTGTGTGTATGTGGGTGTATGTGTATGTTTTGGAATGCGTGCATGCTGGTGTGAGTCGCGTTGAATGCGTGCATGAATGAGTGATTGTGAGTGTTGTGTGTTGTGAATGCATGTGTGTGACAAGGTATGTTGGTGTGTGTTGCGATATGTTGCGGTGTGTTGATATGTATGTGTGCATGTGTGGGTAGTGGTGGGTACACATGTGTGCAAGTGTGTATATGGGTGCGCGGGGGCAGGAGAGGAAGGGTGGGGGAGGACTCTGGGGTGGGGGAGGGGCAGAGAGACTCCTATCAGTGCCAGGGAAGGGATTCCCTGGCACTGATAGTACCTACCGCCATGGTTTTTGTGGCAGTAAGTTTGGCACAAAAACCATGGTGTTAGGCCGGGTCATAATCCTGAGGGTGGGATGTGGCGGCCGCTGGTCTGGAGACCGAAGTCTAAAGCCCAGCAGCCGTTACCACCCTGGCAGTTGGTGTGTTAAAGTGGCGGTCTTGGATGGCGGTTACCGCCAGGGTCCAAATCCCATTTTGTTTACTGTCGGCCTGTTGGCGGTATTTAGGCCACTTTACACCGATCGCCAGGGTTGTAATGAGGGCCATAGTAATGTGTTTTATATGTCCTGACAGTGAAATATTGCTAAATTATTTTTTCTCTTTTGCAAGTCCTGTCCCTCTCCCCATGGGGGCTACCCTGGGGGCTACCTTTAAATCTGATTAAAGTGTAGATTCCCTTTGGGAGTGAATGGACATGTGGGATTTGGGGTCTCTGAGCTCACAATTTAAAAATACATCTTTTAGTGAAGTTGATTTTAAGATTGTGTGTTTGAAAGTGCAACTTTTAGAAAGACAGTATTTTCTTACTTGTACCATTTCTGTGACTCTGCCTGTTTGTGGATTCCCTGTCTGGCTCAGTTTGACAGTTGGGCTGGTTGCACCTCAAACTAGACAGTGACACAAAGGGAGCTGGGGTATAGTCTGCATTTCCTGATGAGCCATCTGTTCTAGGTGGGAGGGGAGCTGTGGTCACTTACACCTGAAAGGGCTGTGCCTGCCCTCACACAATGCAGTTTCCAACCCCTGGTGAGTGTCTGGAGCCTGGCCTGGGCAAGGTAGGATTTCACATTCAAAAGATACTTTACTTTGAAGTAGGCCTACTTCAAAGGAGAAATTGGGTATAAGAAGGGCACCCAAAACCACAGACTTTCGAACAGTTCTGGAAACAAGACGAACCTCTGCCTGGAGAAGAGATGAAGAGCTGAGGAAGAAGAGCTGCCCTGCCTGTGACTGTGCTTTGTGGAGCTATCATGCAGTTGCTGCTTCTGCCAGAGTAAGAGGGCAAAGACTTGACTTTGTGTGCCTTCCATCTGGAGAAGAACTCTCCAAGGGCTTGATTTGGAGCTTGCCTCCTGATGTTTGAAGTCTCAGGGACAGCAAAGACTTGTCTCTGCCAGCACCTGGAGTCTCGGGGGAGACTCCTACTCTGCCCTGTTGTGCCCATCCAGTTCCTGGGACCCTGAAAGGAGAAGCTGGCAGCCTAAGAGGAGGAAATCCACGCACAGAGCGTTGTGCGGGGAAAAGATCGACGCAACTCCGATTTAGAGCTGAAGAAACGACGCACTGCCGGCTTCGCGGCTGAAAATCGACGCTCACCAGAAACACGACCGAAGAATCGATGCACGGAGCAGGAGATCATCGTGCGGCTGGATTTCCGATGCAAGTACCGCTGGGTGTGCAAAAACAACGCAAGGCCTGCCCGGACTCGAGAGTGCTGACTGGATCAACGCATCGCTCTCCTGCGGAGAGAAGAAACAACGCACCCCGAGCCGACGAAAGGAGAAACGATGCAAGGTCTCGCTCGTGAATGAAATCGATGCATCGCAAGTCCTTTTTGACACACACTCGCCCGTGCGGGGTTATTTTTGACACACATAAGGTACATTTTCACGCTAACAGTGTTAGTGTGTGTTTTAAATTACATACAGACTCTTTTTGAATTTTAATTGATAACTTGACTTGTGTATTGTGGATTTTTGTCGTTTTGGTATTGTTTTGTTTAGATAAATATTTCCTATTTTTCTAACCCTGTGTTGTGTCATTTTGTAGTGTTTTCATTAAGTTACTGTTTGTGTTGATACAAATCCTTTACACCTAGCACTCTGAAGTTAAGCCTACTGCTCTGCCAAGCTACCAAGGGGCTAAAATTATTCTTATATTCTAGTCATAAAGCATCCTTTTTTGCTAATGGTATTGTTCATAAGTGTACTTATAATTTATGTATCACATATTTTTTACATAATTCCTTAGCAAAATATATATATATTTTGTTTCTTGGCTTTCCTCTTCTAAAAAGATCTTTTTGTTGATTATTATTATTATTGACATCAACCATGCTTGCTGATAAGGCTACACTAACATAATTGCTGGTTGAACAAATGTGGCCGATAGTTACATTCGTATACAATTATCTTCTTAACATGTCAACTGTGCCTGTGCCTATATAAAGTTCTGTATAGTGCAATTTCTGATTCCATTAAATGATGCTGTCAGCGTAATCAAAAGAGAGGCTCTGCACACTACCACAGTACCCATTTTTCAGCCACATGAAAAATATTTGGGTACATATGTCATGTCTAAGGTCCTCATTATGAGTTGGCGGTCTTAAGACCGCCACACTGCCAGTTGCGGTCAGACCACCGCCAAGTGGTGGTCTGACCTCTACATTATGACTGTGGCAAAAGCGTCACGGTCGAACCGCTGGCACCACCACTTTTAGGCCGGCTGATGGCCTGGTGGTTCCGGCAGTCTTAATTCGTCAGGGCAGCGCTGCCCTGGGGATTATGACCCTCTGTGTCTTCTAGTTTTTGCATGGAGATTCCACCGCCATGCAAAGGCTGGTGGAGATGGGGTTCCCAGGGCTTTTTACTGCCTGAATTACAGGTGGTCTTGCACCCGATGCACCCCAACATTGCCGCCAGCTCGGTTATGAGCCGGTGTCAAAGTTGTGGTGAGTTTCCTGCTGGGTGTGATTTATCTGAAGTGTGTTTGTGACATTATATTTTAACACAAGCAAAATCAATGACAAGATATATCCATTACTCACATCTCACCTGAGGCTCATGGTGTCCATTGATTGTCTGTTGATGATAGTATTATAATACAGACATTAGCCAAGTTGAGTAGGATCATAAAACAATGCTACCTGGGAGGCAGTCCATTGGTTCTGCATGGGCCTTCACAATATATGGCACAATATATGGTTGAAGTCAATGTGTAAATATTCTCATTGTTCAATAGTGTACTACATTTTAAACCACAGTGTGTCAGGCCATTTACAATGTGGGCCACTAAGGAGACAAGTTTACAGGATATACTGTAATTTCTGTTGACATGTGTGTAGTATTGGTCAACACTCATTAACACTTTCTAATATTTTAACAAAACATCTCAGAGCATGAACCTATCTCTTTAGGGCTACCATATATTGTTACTGCAAATTTGCACTACCTACTAATAACCAAAGTGGATGTTGGATTTACCACTAGTCTGCTCACAGCGTACCACTGCCATGAGAATGTAAAAATGTTACATCTCTAAAATTTTAAGAAAAT
The DNA here is from genome assembly GCF_031143425.1 of Pleurodeles waltl. NCBI lineage: Eukaryota > Metazoa > Chordata > Amphibia > Caudata > Salamandridae > Pleurodeles > Pleurodeles waltl. The sequence continues at coordinate 612,507,397 of NC_090436.1, read as the reverse complement.
GTTTGGCCTTCTAACGTTCACTTAATGCAGCTGATCGACATGACTATTGTGACTGTGTTGTCTAAGAATCTACTGAATATGGGTATGTGCCCAATGTCAGAGTATGCTTGTTTTAATACACATATGTAAAATCAATTTTGAGTAGCTACATAACATCTATAACAGCTACATATTTTGGTGCTTGAAATAAATCTAGCATTCATTTCTGAAGATATTGTAAAAGTGTAGTTTGCAAAATAAACATATCAAGCATGCAAGTAAAGTACAGATATTTTTAATAATTTAATAAAACTACTACAGATTACTAAAATCATAAATACAACAATCGAAGACCCATCTACTTAACCTAAAATCTAAACTACTAATTATATTTAAAAATATAAATACATATCTAAATCTAACACAAGGCATTTTAAACTTCAACCTCCCACCCCCTTAACATACATTGACAAATACAACACATATATACACATAACAAAGGATAAGCATAAACTATAAGATGCACATATTACTAAACATATATTCTAAAAAGCTAATATTATCACCCCACCAACTAATGTATCATACTAAATCTAAAGCTTATCACAAAAAAAGTACTTTATTCTATAGTTATTCTATTTTTAATCTGAAAAAGCGACTAAGAATGCACTATAAACAAATAGGAATACAGGTAAGGAGAGCAAAACAAGAGAGAATGTTCATACCCACTATCTTTTGGCGATGATATGTCACTAAACATGTCATGAGTGATGTTATATGTGAGATCATGAGCAGTGCATTGCAGGGGCATGAGTTATAGTTACCTAGGGTATCTATAACTGCTGCATTTCATTATTTTTGGATGTGTAAGATCTGAGTCTAATTATGACGTCCCAGTAACCTTTGTTTTTTTTTTATGCAGGTTTTTAAAATTCTATTTCCTAACTATAACTTCCTTGTAACTTTTGTATTATTTAGTAAATTTCTACAGTTACTTTAATACTGATTCCCGACTACAACATCCCTGTTACCTTGGTGCTTTTTCAGTGACTTTCTAGGGTTTTTAGTAGAAATTGTATTGCAATTTCACCCATGCTTTCAATTAATAATATACATTTTCACAAGTTTATAAATACATTTTATGAACCCACTAATTACTATACAATTTAAAAGTCACTGTTAACAAATCAACGTAAAGCATTTTAAACAAATAAACATGTTAACAGGTAACAAATTAATATGCTGCAAGTTAGGTAAACTTTCGACATATACAATACAGCAAGTCATTGTCATTTTTGTATTAATTTCACACCCAAATTGCAAATGGCATCCTCAAACAGGTATTTGGATTTCACATCTCTCTGAGGACAGACTGAAAACCACAGTTCCATTATTGTTCTGGCATTCCTTCAAAATAAGAAATTTTCATAGACAAAGGGCCTGATTACAACTTTGGAGGAGGTGTTAATCCGTCCCAAATGTGACGGATATACCACCAGCCGTATTACGAGTTCCATAGGATATAATGGACTCGGAATACGGCTGGTGGTATATCCGTCACTTTACCGTCTCTTTTGGGACAGATTAACACCTCCTCCAAAGTTGTAATCAGGCCCAAAATGTCTTCTGGTGAAGATATACATGAAGGGGAACAGAAGGCCGAACAAGAACACTTACCACCACCCAAGAATTCCTCCAATGCTTGAAAATATTTTTCCATCCCTTCAGGAGAAAATAAAGTTGCTACAAACTTTTCCAAATTCAATATAGGCAGCAAAAAACTGTCAAGATGGACACTTAAGAAGTATCGCGCACCCTCTGTTTCGAAACCCCTGAAAACCAATCATAAAAAAACATATCAAAGGATCATAAAAGAGAGGGAAGGTGGTCTATCACAATTAGCATCTGTACCATATGTGGGACCCTTACCTTTGACCCAGATGGTTACCATACCTGCTATTGCAACAAAAATGGAAAACATAGTCACTCATTGTGAGAAATGCCATACCCAGGTGAAGTAAAAATGTAATCTGGTGCCCAGTTTATAGATGCTGTCAACAAGCACAATTGTAATATTTTTTCCATCTCATCAGTCCATCCTTTATTCCTCTTTAAACACACATACATGTCTGAAAAACAAATATACAATATGTTTAAGTTCACATTACATACCATCAGATTACATAATTTAAGCAAACAGCCACATCTAAATTCACATTCACTTATACTGACCTCATAGAATAACCACATTTTCAGTATATCATTCTTCTTCCACATTTACTGCTCACTATATTTTTACATAATGTTTTCATCTAAACTCCCTTCTGTTTTTCCATTTACTGTAGTATCTTTCAGCCTTTATACATGTTTTCTTTTTAAACATACTTTTATAGTGCAACCTAAAAAACATACCCATAAAATCTCTTTCTTGTTCTCCAACTTTCAATTTAATATCTGTTATCATCTCTTTCCCACAGTAAATTTGAAGTCAGAAATATGGCAATCCTCCTCCACTCTCAGTAGAAGAGTAACAGTTATGGCTACCCTTCCTAAGGTGGTCTCACTTATACCAGTACTTAGCAAATCACAGACTCCGTTTCATTGTTCATTTTTGTTATACCACTCGTAATTGGTTACTATGTTTTAACCCTTTCCTGCAAATAAGCCCCACTGGTAAGCTTTTTTGCAGGATCCATGGATAGACTCTAAATATCAGCGTTTCCCCCTGTATGGTCCACAGTGGATCTGTGGATCCACAAGGAAGTCCTTAAAATAATTCAACAATCTTCTATTAATGCTTTTCATTTACATTATTTTATTGTCAAATACAAGATATACACTCCCTACTGAGCAATTTTTGTACATCAGTTTGCTTTTCAGTTTCACACTGTAGTGGCTTTTGTTCCCTTCCTCCCACACTCTTTTAGCTCCATTTCCATAGTAATCATCTCCTCAATACTCTCCGCCTACCAGAAAGTAAAAAGTTCATAACACTTTCTGTCAACAGCATACTAGCTTTTCTTTAACTGTAGCAGGTGTGGTTGACGGCTTGCATTTCGAAGCATGTTCAAAGCAAAATAGGTTTTTTATTTTTATTTTTCCAAAGTCAAACACAGACCTATTGACTATTTTAAAACTCACTACCTAATTTTAGTTCCCTGTACAACTCTACCATTCAATTGAATATGTTATTTAATATTTTAGATGCTGCCCTCCATTTTAACTGCCTGTCGTCTTCAAAACTGCCTCATTGTGCTGCACCCATTTCCTGCGTGGTACTCCTGCTTGTTTCCAAAATGGTCAGAGCCTGGATTGTGGGCCATTACTTTGCATTTTGGGCCAGAGAGAGTGGCATTGACAGGGACTTAGGTTCACTTAATTTAGACATTAGGTAAACCTGGAGGACAATAGTTTGGTTGGTCAGAGAGTATTAAAGTGGCATCAGTTCCTACCGTTGATTGAAGGCATTTCAGATTGCCAACATCCTAATGATTGTGCACTGTGGTGGCAATGACCTAGGTAGAATTAGGAAATCCCAATGAGGGATAGCTTTGGTAAATTAATTATACTTTTCCCACATATTGCTTTGGTATTTTCTAATATTTTCCAAAGACAGAAGTGGCAGCAACCAACCAAATTGTGTCCACAGGCAGAGAAATCCAAGAAACATGTCAATAAAACTGTTTCTGCATTCCTCTGAGACCACAACATGGGCTTTCTTCACCACAACAACTTACACTTCGATATGGACAGATTATATTGAAAAGACAGAGTTCATGTGACAGACAGGGGCAACAGGGTGTTCCCCAACACCATAAAAGATCGCATCCTGTTCTATGTGTAATTATCATCCACACATCATAAACAAAATGGCTTTTGTCAGAGCCAATCCTTTTCCTAAACACTGGTTAATTTTGTTTTCAAATCCTTTATTTTTAATTTCTCACTCGAATCCCCAGATCTGTTGTGGATCCCCAACCAAACACACACATTCAACATAAAACAACACACATTTTGGATCTGTGATGGATCCCTGGATCCCATCCCAAACCAGATCACTCACTCAGAGCAACACATTTAATACAGTGGGCAGGTGAGTGGCTGCATGGGTGTGTGAAAGTGTGTGTGAGTGTCTGTGTGGGTGTGTGAGTGGCTGTATAGGTATGTGAATGGGTGTGTGAGTGGGTCTGTGAGTGGGTGTGTTAGTGTTTTTATGTGACTGTGACGGTGTCTGAGTGATTTTCTGGGTGTGTGAGTGGGTGTGTGAGTAGCTGCACGGGTGAGTGGGTGTGTGAGTGGTTGTATTGTTGTGTGAGTGGTTGTGTAGGTATGTAAGAGGGTGTGTGAGTGGGTATGTGAGTGGTTGTGTGAGTGGCTGTGTGGGTCTGTGAGTAGGTGTGCAAGTGGTTTTGTGGTTCTTTGAGTTGGTGTGTGAGTGTTTTTTAGGTCTGTGAATGGGTGTATGGGTCTGTGAGTAGGTATGTGAATCTGTGAATGGGTGTGCGAGTGGCTGTCTGAGAATGGTTTTGTGGGTCTCTGAGTGGGTGTGTCAATGGCTGCATTGGTCTGTGATTGGGTGTCTTAGTGGTTGTATGCGTGTGTGAGTGGGCATTTTAATGGGTTTATTTGTTTTTGATTGGGGTCTGGATCTGCAAATTCATTGCAGACTCCCACGGGGGCCGTGCTAAGAACCATGGTGGATCTGTGGATCCATGGGCACCCCTAAAAAATGTTTTGGGGCAATTTCTTGCCCATGACAGGTCCCTCTGTGGCTTCTCCATCAGTCCCATGGGGTCAGGTACCTCTGCCCCAACACCTTCTATTGCTTTTAACTTTTACTCCTCCTCTGGGACTGAGTCCCAATACACAAAATGGCAGCTGCAATTTTTCTTTCAGGTTGTGGCCAGCATATCACAGCTAGGCCTGGTCAGAGTTCACGGAGTCTGACTCAGCAGAATTCCAAGGAGTTGAATACAAATTCTGTGGAATTCCACAGAGACAGAGTTCAGTGACCAGCGTTTCCTGAATGCGCCAGATCTCAGAAGCATTAAGCAGGGTCAGGCCTGATTGGCCAGACCAGAACCAGCTTAGCATTTACAAGATTCATGTCAGGGCCATAGGCAGTGAAAGCTGCCCTTTCAGGCCTCTTGTGCATGGGCTTGTCCTGTGTACACTGCACATGGGGCAGGCAGGTGCACAAGAGCCCTGAAATTGCAGCTTGTTTTCACTACCTACGTCCATGGCATGAATTCAGGTCAGGGACGTAGGCAGCGAAAGCTGCCAGTCCTCTTGCTCTTTGTGCGTGGAGCCACATATCCATCACAGTGTATCCGTGTCTCTATATATACATCAGTCGTTTTTTTCTAATGACTCCAAAACTACTGAGTAGATTTATACCAGATTACATAAAGAGATCTTTCTGGAACAAGATCTAGCTTTCTGTCAAATTTGGTGTCATTCTGTTCAACGTTTCAGGCTGTAGTTTGTCTTAAAACCCTATGGGAGATTGTGTGGAAAAACAAATTTTGAGACACCCCCTTTTACACTGCCCCACCTGATAAACCACCTTGAAAATTTAAGACAGCAGCTGAAGTGAGAGGCAGACTATTTTTGAAAAATGAGTGAAGATTTGAAAAACAAAAAAACATTCTCCCATGGAAACTAGGTCCTAACTATACCTATCTAGTGCCCCACTAGGACACATATATATATATATATATATATATATATATATATATATATATATATATATATATATATATATATATATATGGTTAGACCTGACAGCCTTAGGGTGGTCATTCCCTAGCTTTTTGCCTGCCTCCCTCCATTTTTCTGACCTTATTTTGCTGATTTTAGCACTCTGCGCACTTTACCACTGCTGACCAGTGCTAAAGTGCACCTGCTCTCTCCCTTGAACATGGGAACATTGGTTCCTACCCAATTGGCATATTTAGGGCTAGATGTATCAAAGGATTTTGCATTTGCAAACAGGGCAAATCTTTAAAATCCACAGTTTGCGAACGCAAAATCGGCTTTCACGATGTATAATGGTATTCGGAGTGCAAAAATAAGGAATCGGTCAAATAGCAATTCCTTAAAATTGTGAGTAGATAATGCGAATCGCATGCTGTGATTCGCAAATACTGAATCTCAATTCAATGTACCAAGCATTTGCAAATTTCCATTAGTTGCAAAATGGATTTTTGCATGTGCAATTAACCACAAATTGAAATCAGGTGGTAAACAGGTGCAACCTATATAAAGAGACCCAGAAAGGATAAGGCCTTTTCCACAATGGCTACACTCTACGTTATGGCGGGGAGGATGATGATCCTGACAGGTTTGAGGACAGGGAGGAAGAGACAGGAGTGCATTTTTAGAGTGCGCATTACCCTATTTAAACAGACAGAGGAGAAAATATTTGAAAAGTACAGGTTAAACTCAGCCTTAATACTTGACTTTACAGCTGATTTACAACCTGTACCACAGCGAAACACACACAGAACCAATGCCATACCCACTCATGTGCAGGTATTATGGTCCCTGCGCCTCTTATCCTCAGGAAGCTATCAAGGGGTCATAGCTGTCGGTGTCTCTCAAAGTACGCTTTCATGCTTCTTTAATGCATTCCTAAATGTCAGACTAACCAAAATCCATCTGCACATAAAATTCCCCAACACCCAACAGGATTTGCAGAAAACAAATTTGATTTCTACCAAGCAGACCATTTTCCACATGTCTTTGACTGCATTGATGGGACACATGTAGCTATCTGTCCACAATCTGCCACAGAGTATGTTTATCGGAATAGAAAGAGTTCACATTCCATGAACATATATGTCATATGCAATGCCTCCAACGTAATAACGGATCTTATGGCCATATACCCAGGTAGCACACGAGTCCTACATCTTAAGGCACAGTAGAATAGCCACAAGACTTTTTGCTGGGGAGTAGGCGAAGGATACCTACTTGGTAATGTAACAGTTAATAATGTCACATAACGTCTATGTGATGTCACAGATAAAAATAACTAATTTTACGCTCCTGTCATTCTAGGAGACAGTGCATATGCAGTGCACTCCTTCATCTTAACACCCTATCTCAATCCTGCCACGCCAAGTGAAGTGAAAGGAGGTACAGTGTAGCACACAGGAGGACAAGAAGCGCAATAGAGAGGACCTTCGGTCTGCAGAAGAGTTGTTTCAGATGCCTGCGCAAGTGTGTGGGCACACTGCAATACAGTCCAGAAAACACCTGCACAATCGTGGCCACATGTGCTATTTTGCACAACATCGCAACAATGAGTGGCATACCAGTGGAACCCGCAGAGCCTGACTCTGATGAGGATGACGATCCCTTGCCACCCCTTCACCCAGCAGACAGAACCAGTGCAGCAAAGGGCTCCCAAAGACGTGCTGAGATCACGCACAACTATTTCTGATGTAAGTAATGACAACACTGCGTCTACTTTAATTTATTTCTGTAGGTAGCACACTTATTGCCTTGACTTCAGGTAATATATGTGTCAATAGGAGATAGGTATACAGTATACACAATCAGGTCCCAGTTACAGTGTGACACTATTGACATCATAGTATCACTGCATTGCTACATGAAATGGAAGTCCCCTGTAATTCTCCACATTAGTTTTTATGTTCACGGACTCCACTTGAACACTCAGTGGTCTCAGCGGGACCTCTTTTTTGTGGGTTCAGAGACAGTACTGTCTGGAACTGTGACGCCTAGGGTCCATCAAAGGGGCTGTGACACTGCTGAGGCTAGAGAGTTCCTCACTATCCCCACCACCCAGTTCACTGTTTGTAGCACTCCGGGCTGTCTGCATTGTCTCCAATACCTTGGTGATTTGCACCAATCCTCGTGCAACATACCGACTGCAATGTGCCATCTCCACTTGCATGCCCACAGCACGATGTGACACTAAAGCAGTTGTGGTAGTTAGCTGATTGACAGATCCGCTGAACCCATCGAACCTGCCGATCAATTGGTGATGGCGCCTACAGTGGGTGACATGCTCCTGCTGCATTACAGTGCAGAGTTCCCTAATGGCATCTGGCATCTCCCTTACATGTTCTGCTGCAGCTTGCTGTCCCTCATGCAGCTTGCACATGTTGTTATTGAGACTCCAACTGCTTCTGCATTGATCCCATGTTGTCATCGATAGACCCTAACTGCCTGTGTATTGATCCCATGTTGTGATCGATTGACACCAACTGCCTGTGTATTGATTTCATGTGATTTCATTGGCCCTCACCTTCCTCTGTGCACTGTCTGCCTTCTTTGCGACTCGTCCTGAGGGGAGTGGACTGACGCTGGGTCAGGGACTGCTATCTGTCGGTGCTTCTAACCTCTGGAGGTGGTATAGGTACTTCTTCTGGCAATTCATCAGAGTCCAGGGTAGACTCAGGGAGGGGTAGCACTCTTGTCCTGCATCTAGTTGTTGCTTGAATGATGGACTCACTGGTATTTGAATCGAACTGTGTCTGACTTTCGTCATTCCCCCCATTGCCACTTTCTGCTGTGTTAGGGCCCGGAACATCTGCAACAACAATGCTCAGCATGTCATTCCTGGATTTGTACTCTCACAGCTACTTAAATGATAAACATTTGCCCTGGCATAGTATCTCTAATTGTCTGTTGTGCTATTTATCTGTTTGGTTTTACACTATCTTTATGTAGTAGGTGCACTTTACGGGTATGGACTACCACTCCCATAAGGCATTGTTGTATTGTATGTAATATGTGGCATGGACTACTTATCACTGTGCATAGTGTCATGCTATTTTCTAAGGGGCATTTGTACATTCACATTTGGTGATTCAAATCATTACTGCCCTTATCTTTGCTGGTGCCGGGTGTGCCTCAGGTATCAATGTCAGTGACACCACTAACAGCTTCAGGCAACAGTGTTGAATCCACCATGTCTTCCATGGGGGTGGATGGTGTCTGGATGGGAGGTCCTCCTTCAGCCTGCTTGCTAACCTCTCGTTGGCACGTGAATTTAAGTCGTACCAGCGCTTGCGTAGCTCCTCGATGGAACACTACCCAACACCCACTGCGCATATTTTGGTCTGGGTGTCAGTCCACATTTTTCTTTTCTCACTTTCTGGGACCTGTAGTGAGTGTTTTCTAAATAACAGGTCATGGTTCTTGACCACCTCTTCTGTGAGCACCGTAAATCCCTGCTCACTGAATTTCAGTTTGCGCTTCCTCTCTCCTTTATCCTTCCCATCCCCATCAGTGGCCATAGTATTTTCTGGTCCTGGCTGACTCTCCTGAGTGCCTCCCTGGTGCTGTGCTGGGTCTCTCTGCCAGCTCCTGTGGCTCAGGCTTGTAGAAACAGCATGCACTAACTTACTTCCTGGATGTGATGTCATCAAGCTACTCCAGAATAGAAAAATCACAATTAGCGATTTCAAAATACCGATTTGCTATTTTTCTGAGTCGCTATTTGCAACTCGCTATTTAGGATTGTGAATTTTAAGAAATCACAAAACATTTTGCGATGGTGTTGTTACATCGCATTTTGCGAATCCCAGCTAGCGATTTGCTAAAAATCGCTAGTTGGTATTCGCTAATAGGAACCTTGATACATCTAGCCCTTAGTTTACCTACTACCTAGTAAAGTGTACTGCATGTGCCCAGGGCTTGTAAATTAAATACTACCAGTGGGCCTGCAGCACTGATTGTACACCCACATAAGTAATCCCTTAACCATGTCTCAGGCCTGCCATTGCAAGGCCTGTGTGTGCAGTTCCACTGCCACTTGGACAAGGCATTTAAAACTACTTGCCAAGCCTTAAACTCCACTTTTTTACATATAAATCACCCCTAAGGTAGGCCCTAGGTAACCCATAGAGCAGGGTGCTATGTGCAGGACATGCACTTATGAGTTTTAGATGTCCTGGTAGTGAAAAAAACACAAATTAATTTTCCACTTCAGTGAGGCCTGCTCCTCTTATAGACTAGCATTAAAACTGCCCTCATATACTTTTAAGTGGTAGATTCTGATCTGGGAAAAGTAGCCTTGTCATGGTTAGTATTGCCAGATTGGGAATAGAACATCCTGCTTACTGGTGAAGTTGGATTTAATATATATTTTTTTTTAAATGCCACATTTAGAAAGTAGGCATTTCTTTGCACTTACTGCCATTTGTGCCTTACAGCCTGTCTACAATCCATATCTGTCCTGTATTGGTTGACAGATCCCCTTGTGCATTCCACCCAGATAACCATAAACACAGGATACTCAGTCACATCTGTATTCATCTTCATACTGAATTGGTCTCTCTGGGCAGGAAGGGCGGATGGGCTCTCTCTTACATTTCAAAGGCCAGTGGCCTGCACTCAAACAAAGGACTGATAACCCCCACAGGGATCATGGCAGACAGGACTAGGCTGAAAGGGGAACTTGTACACTTCAAAAGCACTCTTTGAAGTTCAAAGGCATGTTTGGGTATATAAAGTGGGTCTCTGACCCCACCAAATCAGACACTTCTGGATCTACACCTAGAATCTGTCTGAGAAAACGCCTGGCTGCCCAAAGGATTCTTCTGGACTGCTTTGCTGGGAAGAACTGGATGCCTGCTTGATGCCCTGCTGCCTGCTGGCCCCTGACTGTGTTGGAAGGACTCTTCCGTCCCCAAAAGTGCTCTCCAAGGGCTTGGATTGAGCTTGCCTCCTGTTCTGAAGTCTCAGGGCGAACAAAGACTTCATCTACTAGCTTTTAGCTAGTTCACCGACTTCTGTGACACCAGTGACGACTTCAGTGAGGCCAGCACTGATGCCGCAGCTGCCCCTGCCCCATGGCCCGTGCTGCATGCAATGACCACTGCCTGCAACGTAAGTCCGACATTGCTGCGATGCCGCTGAAGCTCCCCAGTTTTATCACAACACTGTGAAGGTGACACATCACGTCTTGAACCACTAGATTTATTGACCCTGCCAGCTCTCTGCAACTGGACGGAGTCGATGCCTCATCTCCCCGGATGCTGTAAGGGACTTACACCGCACTGGCCCCAGCGACGCCTCACCTCCATGACTCCATGCAACGTCTTTGTTTCTTTGTTTTCAAAGGTCCGTGTGACTCCGTGACCGGCACCTGTGGCGTCGGACTATTGGGAATGACCTCCTCAACATCGCTCTCATGGCCCCAGTTGCAGCTATTGTGTTTCCAAGAGCCTAAGTAGGATTTCATCTTTAAAAATGCATAACTTTGCTAGGGTACATTGGAGTTTAATTGTTTCAGCATTATTTTATTCTGATAAATATTCTATATTTTTCTAGTGTGGTGAATTATTGTATGCGTTTTTGCACAAATACTTTATACCTTGGCCTCTAAGTTATGCCTGACTGCTCAGTGCCAAGCTACCGGAGGGTGGGCACAGGATAATCTAGATTGTGTTGTGCCTTACCCTGACTAGGATTGTGGTCACTACATGGACAAGGGTGTATACCTGGGCCAACTAAAGACCCCAATTCTAACATATATATACTCAAGCAAATATTAGCAGGGAACACATCAGTCGGAGAACGGATGGACCACTGCTATGACTTGAACGGGTGAGTCTATGATATTCCATTTTTATCCCAGCGTGTGTGATCTCAGCAGTGATCAATCAAGTAATTGGAAGGAGGCAACAGAGCACCACTATTGATAATTATTGTGGTGCTGGTGTCTACAAAGTACTAGTATAATGGCACCAGACAAGGAAGCATTACGGCGTGCAGCAGCTGAACAGCTGTTTGATAATATTGACTTAAAGGTGTCTGATTCTAATCAATGTACAGAGACTAATTCTGGAATGATAAATAGAAGCCAGAAAGCATTATGGGATATGCTTTTGTGGTATTCAAAAAAGGAACAATCTAAGTGGTGGGAAGCAGTTGCACTACATAATACATTGAGAGTGGACAAATTCCGAGAGGCTTAAGAATTTTTATAATTCCTAATTTGGACAATCCGGACCCAGAAATGGTAAGGGAATGGATGGAAAATAATCACCAGTGTATCACTAACATGTTGAAAATATTGGTGAAATATGCATGGAAGGAATGTGATAAATTAAATATTGAAATTGGTAAAATTACTAAAGGACTGAAGGAAAAAATGTCTGGGGAAGGAATTGAAGCAGAAATGGAGAAATTAAATGAGAAATTACTGAAAGCCAAGGAAATTTCGAAAGATAAGAAGCAACAGAAATTGTTTAAAGACTTGAAGGATTATGAAAAGGGTCAGATTCTAACATTTGGAAGGAAGTATGAGATGGTTAGAAATAAAATAAGAGTTCTCCAAGGAATTAGGAACCAGAGATGAAAGAGATATAATACCAAGAGATGGAGGCAAAGAGATAAGAGAAAGCGAAGATAGTGAGAGTGATGTATCAACTCAATCGGAAAGTGGAATAGTAAAAGACAAAATTTTAAAGGAATTCGACCTGATAGCCCAAGGGAGATCAATGGGGCAAGCAGGAAGATGAAGAGACTTTCATCGAGGAAAAGGCAGAGGAAGAGGAGGCAAAAGAGGGTTAGGAACATCAAAGGAAAATCCAACAGGAATGCAAATAAGGGGTCAAATGACAACAAAGTCATAGAAAGAATGACGGTAATTAATCTCTCGAATAGGTGTATATCTGATTCAGAAAGGGAAGTTCTGGCATTGGGACTATCCTTTTGTCCTGTAACACAGTTTCATTATACACAGAGCAGAATTGATTTATATCAATTCACTAGGAAATTGAAATAAAAAAATGGTTTGAGACAAAAGTACATAACCAACAAAATGAAAAGGAATGTATGCCTTTGAATCTTGAGATTAATGACAGGAGTGTTGCACACCATGTGTGAATTGGCTGAAAATATTGAAGCAAATCCTGACCCTGTTTTGAATTTAGCACAATTGAATATAGATGTAGGGGAAAGATGTCCTAGTAAGTTTAAACCTAAATATAAATTCTCCCCTTCTGTTAAATGTGATGCAATTAATGTTTTCGAAAAAGGCATAATAAAAGAAATGAAGAGATTAAGATTTGCGAAAAAGTCAAAATATGACAATTTGCAGTGGAGACATAGAAAAGCGATTGAATCATTACGAAAGGATAAAAATATTGTAATAAAAAAATCTGATAAAGGTGGTAATGTGGTAATACTTTCCAGAGAAAAGTATATGAAAGAAGGTTTGAGACAGCTACAAGATAAGAACCATTACTCTATTGCAAGTAGAGATGAAATGAAGGTCGCAAAGAGAAAGTTGTTTGAGAAATTGGAGGAATGGAAAGATCAGGGACTTATAGAATGGGATGAATCTCAGTTCCTTAAAGTGGAATTTCCCAAGTTAGCTGCTATTTATTTTTGACTGAAAGTGCACAAAAATGCAGTGGATCCTCCAGTCAGACCTATAGTGTCATCAATGGGGAGTCTTTTTGAAAACATCTCCAAATATGTGGATTTATTTTTGCGTCCTTTTGTGGAACATTACTCTCTTATATTAAACATACCACTGATGTTTTAAGGATAATTGAAGGAATAACCTGGGAAGATGATTATTTATTAGTGAGCTTGGATGTTACAAGCTTATATACATGTATACCCCATGATGAAGGGATTAAAGCCTTAAGATATTTTTTGAGAGCAAGGTCCTTGTCGTACCTCTTACATACTGAGATGTTATTAGAATTGGTTTACATGTGTTTAACAAATAATTTCTTCATTTTTGAGAATACAGTGTATCAACAGTGCCAGAGGAATGCGATGGGCACTTGCTTTGCTCCCAGCTATGCAGGTTTATACCTGGATTGGTGGGAGGAACGGGTGGTCAGAGACATCCCTGGTTTCGAAGATCGAGCAGTTCTCTGGGTGAGTAAAGAATCTGCTATTGAATTTGTTACAATTCTGAATGATAATATTTTAAACCTGAAATTCATCAGTGTAATACACCCTTCTGAACTTATATTTTTAGTATGTGTGATTAACAGTAAGGTAGAGTGTGAGCTATTTACAAAAGACACGCCAGCCAACAGCCTACTTTATGCTACTAGTAATCACCCTAGGAACTTAATTCAAAGGATCCTATATGGAGAGCTACTTAGGGCCAGGAGACATTGTAGTTTGGATGCCACTTTTGACAAAGAATCAAGTATTATGATTAAAAGATTTAAGGAAAGAGGATATTCTGAAAGTTGAATTGAAAAAGCATTAATGAAAGTTAAACAAATTAAAAGGGAAGATCTGCTAGTAACTAAATTGAGGACAAATACACAGGATAAAAATCAAGTAAGATTTATTACAACATATCATGATAAAACATGGGAGATAAGGAAGATGTTCAATAAGCATTGGCCGGCATTAAAAACAGATGAGAATCTAGTAAAGATTATTAATGACTACCCCACTTTTATTTTTAGGAGATGTAGATCGTTAAAGGATATATTAAGTCAGTGTTTGATAGCAACAATGGAGAAAAATGTGATTCAAGGTTTTTTCATCTGTGGGAAATGTAAAACATGCAGATATGGTGGTAATTGTAAAGAAATTCGATTTAAAGGTAATCTAAAACCATTCAAGATTAGGAAACATGTATCTTGTCATTCTGATTACTGTGTTTATGCCTTGAAATGTCCCTGTGACAATTTTTATATAGGTAGCACTATACATATGGCAAAAAAAAGAGTACTGGAACATATGAGAGCCATAAAAAATGAGGATAAGTCTTATCCGGTAGCCAGACACTTTAAAGAATACCATGGTAATAATGTTAACGATTTATAATTGGTGGTACTGGATAAAATAGTGTTTAATATACGAGGTGGAAACAGAACTTTAGAGCTAAGGAAACTAGAATCCTGTTTAATTATTGAATGCAATACAAGGGAACCTGAAGGATTGAATAAAGATGAAGAATTAGCCGTACATCTGATGAATTAGATGATGAATGATAAGACAAAAAGCAGCTATTAGTTAATATGTAGATAATAGTAATATGAATGCATTTGGATAAGTAATGCTAAAAATGTAATGAGACAAGTATTGTTTAGGATGTTTTTATAATTTTTTATAAGTGTTTTTTTGTAATTGGTCATAATTAATGGTGTTTATTTTCTTTATTTTGTTATAGAAAAAAGATTATTACGACTGGTTGTTGGAAATGCAGAATAGCTATTATATCAAATAAGAAAACATTTGGTGAAGTATAATGAATGACTTTGTGTTCAATCAGTCTGATAACTTTAAGAAAGGTATTATAGTAAAAATGTATTATAGTAATAATTTTTGATTATGGTGTGTAGAAATTGAAAAAAGGTCTCTGAAGAATTTTTGAAGTACAACTTGTCCAATATTTTGCATGGGTGAAATATTCATAAGAAAGATGTTTAAATATGGCTGCCGTATGAAGATGAAGGATATTAGTCAGTTTTTTATGTCATTAGCACTTGTGGAGTAATATATAGAAATAGAAGTAGGGACTAAGATTACTCGTGAGCAAGGGAGCTGGGACTCCCAAAACGCGTTGGGTGATTTTGTTTGTTTGCCGGAATAAAGAAATCTGAAAGAAGATATCGTGTAGCAGAGGCATTTTTCTGAAAGCAGGAAAGTGTTCGTTTCATTTTTGGGGGTTCGCGACCCCGTCTCTGCCGCCTGTGAATGGGCGCTGACCTACGCGGCTTTGAGTTGTTATGAATATATATATATATATATATATATATATATATATATATATATTCGCTTAAAAAAATAGGCTCACATTTGAAATGTACAAAACCAGAGAAATGTACCTGTTATAGTTAGAGTTATCTCAAGTAACTATAACTTGTGCCCTAAGGTAACTATAACACACCCCCCCACCACCACCATGCACAGTTTTCTCATCAGCAATTTTACTGCAAATGTTACAGTGATATTATCAATAACGCCAAAGAAGATGTTCTGAGTGATGTAATAACTGGTAATTAGCAGTGCATGGCAAGGGTGTGAGTTATAGTTACATTAGGGCACAAGTTATAATTACTTTAAGTATCTCTATAAAAGCTGAACTTCTATGGTTTTATGCATGTAAAGACTCAAACTAACCATAATGTTCCTCCAACCTTTGTTTTTTTAGTGAATTCTAAAGGTTTTGTTAATTATATTTCTTAACTATAATTTTCAGTGTATATACATAAATATATATATATATATATATATATATATATATATATATATATATATATACATATAGATATTCATCATCACATCCAAAAATAAATTCCAAGAGCCCTAAGGGGCCAGCAATGTTCTACTACTGTGCCACCATAGACAGTATAAACAAGTGTTTGCGCTGAGCATAACAATTTGTGATTTTGTTCTTACTTTCTTGATATAGCTACTCCTGCTGCTGGAGGTTGCAAGCTGCAACAGGTATCAAGGCATAAGGTAGCCACCCACCTGCGGCAGCAAATGTTGGAGACTCTGGCTACTGAATATCCTCATCTGGTGGCCTTGGAGGAAGAGGAGGAGGGGGCACTGGTCTCCAATTCCTTGAGCTTCCAGCCAGGCCCTCCTGCAGCCACACCAGCATTGCTGTCACCTGCAGCTTGGCTAAACTCCTGCCTGTACCAACAGCCTCCACTCTTTTTCATCAACATCTAACCATCTCCTTCACTGCACCCCATGAGAGGTGACACATGTCAGACATGAGATGGCCCATCTGAGGCGTGAGAATGCACAGCTCCGGTGCAGGTATCAGAACATGGCCTAGGAGATGGCCAACATCTCCACAGAACTGGTTGCCCTTATTGAACATTTGTTTTGTTGGGATGGCATGTTGTTGGTGGAGAGGGTGGGAAGGGAGGAGAGTTGGGAAAAGAGTAGAAGGGACATTTTTTACTTGTGGAGGGATGGAATTGTTGTGGGTGTAGAAGGGGGGCTTGAAATGTAAAAAACATAAAGGGGCTTTAATTTGTTTTGTCATTTTCTGTATTTACATTGCTAGTTGGTATAATTCAGCATTGTAGTTTTGACGCAAGAGTGTAATGAGAAGCTTCTCTCTGAAATTGTCACATTATACTTTGACATTTCTCCCTGGAATTTCCCAACCTGAAGTATCTTGCCATGTATTTATCCTCTAGTAGGTTAGTTGCCTCTTCCTGCAGTCCAATAATGAATCATATCAGCCACCAGAGTGGCACTGTCTGGGAACCAAAAACGGGTTAATTCTGTTTCACTTTATTTCTTGATGTGTTTATGCAGCTTCCAGCCACCTGTGAATTGTACTGTATACTAGTTAGTGTAGTTACTCCACTTGTCCTACCCTCTGTAATTATCAGTGACTACTAATGGGGTCTGCCAACAACTTACACACAAATTGATTATTATCTTTCTGTTCAAAGGACAACTTCACTACTGAGCTATTAACTAGTTCTTACCTAAATAAATTAAGCAATGGGAGCTGCCTATCACAATCTTCCCAGCCCTTATTGCAGGGTTTTCCAAAAAGGGCATTCTTAATGGTGAAGGCATTAGTGTTCTTGTGCTAACAGGGAAGCCATCACATAGCAAGGTCCTACTACCACTGTTTCCAGAAGAGGTGAACTGTAGGATTGTTCAGAAAGATTATCCATCACAGGCAACTAGACTTAAAGAAAACACAGAGTTAGTGGGTTATCAAAGACTGAGATCGGACCACCATGACAAAAATAACTCATATTACAAAAACTAGCAGTAGTAACTTTTAATCAATCCAGGGAGCTAGTAACTATTTAATTTATAAAGGTAAAAACTCACAAAATCCTCACCTCTCCTTTGTGAATCAGACCAGGTAGTGCACAATAGAACTGCCTATTATGGGGTGAACATTTTCTGACTCTGCATTATGATGATGTTATTGCCTTCATGCCTGAGTGTCTAAGTGGGGCTGGTGTGGGCTATTGTTCAGATAAGAAGATCCCACAGTGAGTTGGTGTTGCTTTCACCACATAAGCCCCACCTAGTGTGTGATCCATTTAATGTGCAAATTTGTAAGTCACGTCTTGTTGGCTGCCACAAATTCTAAAAACCTCACTCCATCATTTTAGTTAGATTCCTGTTGTACAAACATGCTGTTGGGTGGTTGCATTTATAGGGTGCCTCCTGCCTAAACATGCCCGTAATAGCAGCTTGGATTTTTTTCTTTTGTGGTACCCCTGACATAGGCAACTTTCAGTGAGAACTAGGGGGTTGCAGACTCAGTGTGAATCATGGGGAATCACTTCATGCAGTCGTGTCTGCACCAGAGTCTTGGGCCATTTACAGGACAGGTTTGCATTGTGTAAAGCTGTCATCCTCTTCTTCCTCATCACTGCTTTCTATGTCCGGGATCAGAGCTGCTTTCCCTCTCTCATCACCATCACCCCTTTTTAAGGTGCTCCTCCCACGGGATTGGGTGATGTTTTTCTTATGGGATGCTTTACCATTGTATGAACCAAGCATACCACTCTAGTAGCAAATGGAGCATATTTCAATGTTATTCTCCTGTCTGCTTATCATAAAAAAAGTCCCAAACATGGGGGGGAACTTTTTTAGTATGCCACTGTGCTAGCGCAGGTGTTCCAATAAAAATTATTAATGAATGTTCATTTATTCTGACTAATGGATTTGTGTAGAAAATATAATAACATAGAAAAATAATGTACGCATTTGAAAATGTGATTATGATGAGTGGCCGTCAATTTTCACAAAGTGTACTTATTAATAGTCTAATGATATGAAATGTTGAAGATATGTTTGACTAATGTAGTAATATGTCATATTAAAGGTTATGCATTATGTATTAGCTTTAGTAATTGTAGGCCTTAACTTAGCGGGGGTCTTGGCCTAGTTGTCAGGCCTCATGTCAAGCTGTATTTCTTAATGTTTAATAGATGGCTGTCCTAGACAGTTAAAACTGTGATTTTCCATTGTATTGTTTAAATGTGCTCATAGCTGAGAAGTTTTCTCATGAGAACCAACTGCTAGAAGATTCTGTTCTTGCTAAATGTAACATTATGTTTGTGATGTGTGAAGGACTGACTTTCTCAGGAGGCGAACAATGGAAACACTAACTGGAGTAGAAGCTGCAACAATTTTGTTACCTGAAGAGCCAGATGATGAGGACATTGCAGGACAACCAATCAACATATGAACGGAGTAATCGTAGAATTCATATATTTGGAGTTTTAGTTTTATTGGACAAAGTGTGAACATGCGATCCATTGACCAATAGGGATTTGTGAAATAGTTTTAGTGAATTTAACTAAACAAGACTGCACCGAGGGAAGAAAAGCCCTTTTGCCCATTTTCTTGCTGGCCGAAAGGTCAATATTTTCTTGTGCGTCTTGGCATGAGACGTGACTATATTGCTTGAAGACTTTACGTTTTCTGAACTTTGATACTGACTTCTGATGCCTTGCTGATCGACTGATGTCCTGATGATGAAGACTATCTTGTGTTGCCGATCCACTTGAGGAGAGGTATAAATCATTTGTATGTGTCTGTTATGCATATTTGCTTTTTCTTTCTAGGTACCAACTGCACTGTTTTGATATAGCCATAGTTACATGTTTTTCCAAATTTGTGTTATTAAATTGTTTTGCATGAAGTCCAACATGCTGATGTTAATCTGATGTTAGTTAAGGATTTTCACTAATGAAAAGTCTGCTAGTGAGGAATAATGCTTGATGAATTTCTTAAAATGCATGTGATCACGTTGACGCAGTTGACCTTGTTATTAATTTGCACCATAACCTTAGAATGTGTCGTAGTTCAAGCTTTGATTAGATTGCGTTTCTTCCGCCACTTTGAACAGCCAGTATTGTTTCTGTTTGTGCTTCATTTGATTTTTAGATTGATCTATATGACTTTAGCATTGTTAATATAGGGAAATAAATATTCTAACTTTACTAAAAGGTGTGGTTATTCATGACTGAAAGGTCATGGTGTGTGACAATTACTGACTCTACTGAATAATAATGTTATTGATTATTGTTGAATATTGATTGGTTATTTATTATTGACTTACATGCTCTGCTATTATGGTGGGATCATCTCAATTGTGAGTCAAAAGGTTCATTGACCTATTCTTGTCCCCTTGTAAGTTTACTTATTAAGGTCAGACGTGCTAACAGTGATGGTAGTCGACTGATGGTTTGTCTCCTTAAGAGCCCATCATAGGGGTCCAGAGATAGTAACAGAGGTACTACCATCTCTGGTAGCTTGATGATTTGGTCCTTTGAGAGTTCGGTATTACTGAGGTTTGGATTTTATTTTTTAATTATGTTAATAGGAGAGAAAATGTTTCCTGAGTCCAGAAATGACTTTCCCAGAATCTCGGATCTTGCTAATGGTTGTTTGAGGATGTTCTCAGCGTTCTAGTGACAGTGTGAATGAAGTAGGTTGAGCTTGCACAGCTTATGCAAAATTGCAGGTGAATTGTGAGGTTTGTGAGGGTTTAGGGAGTTTGTGTACTCCAAAAGAAGTTGTAGAAGGAGTGTGCGTACTCCTCAGTGTGAGAGTAGGGAATTTGTCGAACTTCACATGTGTGTGGCACTTTGTGCTCAAAAATTGTCCACGTGACTATTGATGTACGGACCCTGCGTGGTCTAAGACTCCGGAGTATATTGAAAAAGTGTATGAGACACTTCGTTTTATGTTGTAATCTGTCTGCTTCAGTAGGTCGATCGGGCATGGTCAACAAGTCAGAGTGTAAGTCAAAGTGGGTGAAAGAAAATTTCGACTGAGATCTGGTGAGTCCTGTGTGCACCAGGACAGACCCACTGATCAGTTAAGAGTAAAATTTGCAGGTCGAATTTTTTTTGTGAATCTGGGAGACTGAGAAAGAAGTAGTAGCTGTAAGTGCGGGAAGCGCCGTCAGTGAAAAGTCCGTAAAGATTCTGAAGCGACAGTGTTACCTTTTCTGTGCAGATCTTTTTTTTTTATTAGTGCTCTCAATTGTTGCATTAGTTTTGAGTGAATCGAAGTTTGGGAGGACAAGCCACAAGACTTTGTCAGCCACAGTACGTGTGAGTGTGACGTCATTGGAGCCGCGCTAGGATAGGTCACTTAGTGAGAAGTGTTGCGCACAGATTGGCAGCCGTCTGTGAGAGGCAATTGGTTGAGAAAGTAGGTGAAGGGAACTCTGGGATTAAAAGTCACTTCCTGATTTGATTTTGAATAACAAAAAGGTCGGAAAGATGACATTTTTCAAAGCTTTAAAGAGTGCTCAAAGAGGAGATACGTATATTACAATAAGTATATGTGAGGCTGGGCCGCCAGAAGGTACACCAGCTTACATTGTAATGGAAGAGAAGGGTGTTGCGCCATGTCTTTGGCTAAAGCAATGGTGCAAAGTGACAGAAAAGGATGGGAACTTAGCATTTCCTAAAAATGGGACATTCAATTTGAGGATTTTAGGGCATATAAGGATGGTGCTATATGAATCAAAGCCCCTTCTGAGATCAGCACAGTTTGAGGTATTAGCGATTTGGGAGCTAGTAGCCAGATAGCAGCAGCAACAGAAATTCAAGAGGAGGATAAGAAAGGCAGAAAAGACTTTAGTCTAGGCTAGGTGAGACAGTGCTCAGAGAGTTTGGAGGATGGAGACTTTGCACAGAATTAAGTTGTTTCTGGTAATTACGCCGAACCATGAAAAGGAAGGAAAGCTACTAGAAAGACTAACAGAAGTCCGTCTGAAAGCAGGGAGGCTAGAAAGTCTTCAGCACTGGAGGAAGAATCAGATGATGATGAGTTTATTACACAGTTATCGAGAAATCTCCCACCACCACATACAGCCCAAGAGAGTGGTACGAGCACCAGTGTTGATCCGACACATGGTAATGGGACAATGAGTCCAATGCAAGTTGATGCTGGCTTGACACAGAATGTGATGCAGAGTGTTCTCAATGTGCCTGCTACTCCTGTAGTGCAAAATCAGGTGCAACCGGCACAGGTTCAGAGAATTTACCCTTATGTGCCCATTATGGAAACAACTTCAAACGTAATAGTGCTTACGGAACAGGTTTTCCAGAGACTGATGTTGGTTCAGACTGAATCAACTCCACCTATACTGCCCCAAGTGCAGCTGAAGGTAATGCCAAGATTTACAAGAGATACAGGGACACAGTCAGATATGTCTTCAGTGATGAATCAGAACATGGGAGTTACTCTCCCACAGAGCGTAAGTGCCAGACCAACCCTACATGCTATATCACTACCAATTACTGTTGGTCCAGCCGTACCCTTTTTTGCACAAAAAAAACCTACTGTAGGTGAGCAGGGAGCAATGTCCCTGAATACAATGAGAGAAGGGCATAATGCAAATGCTCGGTAGTCTCTCCTGTGGGACAGACTTTTGATGGATCAAGAACATTGGTAGACCTCAGTCCATTCGGAGCACTTCCAGATACTAAGGTAGGGTCAAACGTTAGCCAGAATTTGTAACTGTTGACACCGCAGACCCCGAATGCAGTTGCACAGAAGGTGCCAGCAGTCCAAGCCGGTAGCATTTCATTTCAAGGTTTGACAGCTCAGCAGTTGACTGAATGGTTAGACAAGCTGAATACCCCGCAGAGTGCTCCTAAAGAAGAGGAGTGTTTTAATTATGCTAGGCTAAGAATGGAAGCGGGTGAACTCATTGAGGGAACTATAGGTGTGAACAGATTAGAATCCTACACAGAGGCAGAATTAGAATTAAGATATTTGTGCCCGAAGATTACAAGGGAAGTGAGCAATGTGCATCAGAAACTAGCAGACCTGGCAGAGAAGTACTGCATAGAAATAGAGAAAACAAAGCATTTGAAGAAGAGTTACAGATTAGACTTGGAGACAAAAGATTTTGCACATATGAGATCTGCCAGAATGAAGGCACATCTTAAGGAGGAGGTTGCAGAGGTAATGTGAATTGTGGTCCAGACTTGAGTACTGTTGGGTTGCCGAATGATGTGCAGAGAATGAAGAAATTGTTGCCCTGTCACATTTGCAGAGCCCAGGAACATTGGAAACTGGAGCGTCAGATGATGGTGCAGGAAGGTGTTGTTCAGCAGAGTAATGACATCAATTTGTTTCAGAGCATGAGAGGGCTGAGAGTGAGAGGTCCTAATCCAGATTTTCCAAACAATGTGAATCAAGGGCAGAATTTTCATGCCATGTAGCAGGAGCAAATGTCGCGCGTACAAATGGCACAGTTTGCAGCCAATGCACCAGCAGGTTCCCATGGTACCTAGACAGGAAATTCAAATACCTCAAGCCCAATGGAACAGCAACAGATGATGCTTTCTCAACACCTCACAGGTCAGAGGCTTATCCACAGTAATCACGCAGTGCACCAATTCCTGTTACACAGTAAGAATGGAATAAATGATGATTGGATGAGCGACAGTTCGGATGAGGAGCCATACGTGCTTGCAACTTCCTTAGAAGTAGATCAGAGAGGTCCCTTCCCAGTAGGGAATTCAGACTTGAATCACAGACTACAAATTTGTGTAATCCCTGAAAGTTGCCAATTTTAACCTGAACTGGTTCCGTAAGTGGGTTGGTCAAATACTGATTTGCCACTCCTACAATCTGAACTGTTCTATCTGAAAGGGGCAAGTTTGGAACTTCTGCACTTCTCACTGTAGAGCGTGTAGCTCCAGTGTCAGCCAAGAATGAAACTCTGTAACCCATAAGCTTTCCCTTCACATAGGGACCTCTCTGATCTACTTCTAAGGAAGTTGCAAGCACATATGGCTCCTTATCCTAACTGTTGCTGTGTAAAACTAAATGTTCGATTACTTGTTCAAATGATGGACTTAAAGATTCCGACGAATAGTGATGATGAAGATGACCAAGCCCTAGAGCTAGAAGGTGAAACTTTAAATGAGGAGTATCCTCTGACTGAATTTTCCAGATGTTCATAGTAAAGGAACTTCATCCTGATTTGCAGGGAACGGTTAAGGAGAAAGTGTGGGATTTGACAGGAAAAAAGTAGGTCTGATAAAGGGAGTTGAGCCAGATAAAGTTACTGTAAAGCTGAATGCAGTTTTTCCTCAACTTCCAGAGTACCACATGCTGCAAAATGTCCTTATGAAGGTTGCCCAGATAACTGCAGACTTTGGAAAGCAAGGGGTCTTGAAAAAAGTGTTGAGCAGCCCATGTAATTCACCAATAATGGGTTCGCAAAAGCCCTATGGGAAAGTTCTAATTGTCCAGGACTTGAGAAAAATAAATGTGATTGTGGTCAAATGTTGCCCCGTTTTGCCAAATCCAGCTGCGATCATGTTTCAGAATCCATGTGAAGCTGAGTGGTTCACTGTCATTGATTTGTCACAAGCTTTCTTTTCTGTGCCTCTTTGTGAGGATTGTCAATTTTTCTTTTGTTTCAAGTTTCTGGATCAAGTTTATTTTTGGTGCAGAATTTCTCAAGGGTTTTCAGAGTCAACTTCCATATTCAATCAGATCTTGAAAAATAATTTGGAATCATTGGAATTGCCTTTCCAATCGACCTTGGTGCCGTCATTAATGACTTGCTGATTGCGTCCAAAATGAGGGACCAGTGCAAGTATGGCACGATTGCCCTGTTGAACCACTTGGGAAAACAATGGTCACAAAGTATCTCTGCTTAAATTCCAATACTGTCAAAAAGTAGTGAAATACTTGGGTCACCAGATTGTGAAAAGATCAAGAAAGATATCCAGACAAAGGATTACAGCCATATTGCAGATAAGTCCCCCGGCCATACAGAGAGATGTCAGGATGTTTCTAAGGATGGTAGGATACTGTTGCCAATGGATTCCACATTTCTCAGTCATTTCAAGACCATTGCAGAAACTGACTCATAAGGAAGTCACTTATCCTATAGGGTTAGACCCGTCTAGGATGAAAGCATTCACTGAAATTGAGAGAGAGTCTGTGCAAGGCTTCAGCTTTGGAAATGCTTTTCACATTGTTTTGTCATGAGCATGACGCATGTTCTTTGTCTGTCCTGACACAGGTCCATGGAGGAGTAAACCACCCAGTAGCATTTTTCAGCTACTTTGGACCCAGTTGCAGCAGCCTTACCAGGTTGTTTACGTGCAGTTGCAGCAGTTGGTCAAAGCCTTACAAAGTGTGAAGGCACTGTGATGGGACATCCCCTGACTGTAATGGTCCCTCACTCTATTGAAATTCTACTTACAAGGACGAAAACCCAATATTTGACTGGTGCGATGTTGACCAGATATGAAACGAGTATTCTAGGGTCACCAAATGTGTCATTGAAAAGATGTACAGTGATAAACCTGGCAACCCTACTCCCAAATGAAAATGTTGAAATTGATCAAGTGGAAGACATTGGGCATGATTGTCTTGAAGTAACTGACTTGTGCACAAAACCGAGACCTGCCATTAGAGATGCCCAACTGGAAGAGTCACTAGATTGAAGCTCACCCTACACGAAGAAATGATAGTCTCACAATAGCGAAACTACTGTCTAGGGAACTGAAACTGCGATTCGGGTTTCCGATTTCTTTAGAATCAGATAGGGGAAATCACTTCAGTGATGAAGTAATTAAATTACTGTGTGCAGCATTGAACATTGAGCAGAAGTTGCATTGTAGTTACTGCCCTGAAGCATCAGGACTAATAGAACAGATGAATGGTAACTTGAAGTCAAAAGTTGCAAAGATGTGTGGGTCCACAAATTTGAAATGGCCTGACGCATTGCCTTTAGTTTTGATGTCAATGAGAAACACACCCGACAGGAAGACAAGATTGTCTCCTCATGAGATCCTTATGGGCCGAGCCGTGAGTTTGACAGCGGTGCCTGCAAATGCACTTGGCAACATTACAGATGATATGGTGTTGGACTACTGCAAAGGTCTGGCTGATGTTGTTCCCTCTTTCTCACAGCAGGTGGAAGCCACCACACTGCCACCGATCCATGACCCAGGGCACAATCTAAGAGACGGAGACTGGTTTGTGGTCCAGAAACACATGAGGAAAACATGTTTGGAGCCTCGTTGGAAAGAAACATTTTAGGTAGTTCTGACAACTACCACAGCTGTTAAGTGCGCTGGAATTCCGAATTGGATCCATGCCAGTCACACAAAGAAAGTGGCTTGTCCACTGGATCATGAGGAAGAAGAGTTGGTGAGATTATCAACTACAGCGAAACAAGTCTCAGGGAGGGAAAGAGAACAAAGAGGAACTGAGACCGGACCTGAGCATGTTGAGGACGGTTCAGTTACTCCTGTGAGAGATGAAGGAGTAGACCTCCAGGAGGGTGATGGAGAGCCTATCTCAATTGAGGCAGCAGGAGATCCTAATCAGAGGAGTGCTTTCCCAGAAGCAGACGATTTTGAGAGACAGACAGAGTAATTGCCAGACCCAGAGGGGAAAGGAGTTGAGGTGGATCAAAGTCATTGTGATCTGACTCCTCCTGGACCTGTTACATTTACTTGAATCACAATGTTGTGTTTTCGTTTGTCCCTATAATTAGGTATTTTAATAGAGTAGCTAAAGATTATGACATAGTATTAGTTAGAGGTTTCTTTGAAAATACATTGCCGTTTGACACAGCTTCTGCTCACAGGAATAATCTGACATGCTTGCTTACACCCTTAGAGAAAAGCTTCTTAATTCACACAGATGACAGTAGGAAGGCATTAAAGCAGAAGTTACAAAAAGGCTTAGAGAAAAGGACTTACAGGAATGATTATGCTTATAGTGCGATTAAAATGCAAGGGAAATTCGCTTTAGATGTGCAACACATAAGGAAGCTTGGTATATATAGACCTAAATCACGCATGGACACTTTATGGGTGGATATGAGTGAATGTAAGCATGTGTTTTTGATTCAGAGTAAATGGACGTTTATGTTGAATGGACAGGACCCGGCAATTCCCCGAATTTAGGCCCATATTTATACTTTTTAACGCCGCATTTGCGTCATTTTGTGACGCAAAAGTGGCGCAAACCTACAAAATACAGTCGTATTTTGTACGTTTGCGCCTCTTTTGCGTTAAAAAGTGGCGCAAATGCGGTGCTAAAAAAGTATAAATATGGGCCTTAGTATATCTGTGGTCTTAATACTGTCTCCCAAGAGGATGGTATGGGACATGTTACTTGGGGATAGTATTTCCAAAGATTTATCAAATGGATGATTTGAAAAATATTCCAAACGTGACTGAATTACATCATATGAGACAGAGGAGGGAGTCTCCTTCTGGTATAGTGGGAGATATATTTGGAGCAATGATTCCTTCACTTGTAGTCATTCTGAATTCGATAAAGATGCTAAAGTTGTCTACTATTGTGGATAACATGCTGACAAATTTTTCAGGAGCTATAGTCCTGATAGATACAGAAATAGCTGCTGATAGAGCTATGACTCTTCAGAATCATCTTGCTTTAGACATTCTTTTAGCGAAGGATGGTGAAGTTTGTATAATGAATAATTCCAGGCATTGTTGAAATTAGAGGCTTAATTACTAATCTGACTAATGAAAGTACTGATTCAAAAGAATTGAAAGTGCCAGGTGTTTGGGAAAAGATTGGCAAATGTTTTGCTTCAGTGGGACATTGGCTCAGCATCTTTAGTATGGGATTCTATTGAAGATCTTGCAGGGGATATTCATTGTGTGGTTTGCCTAGTTGGAATATGGGGATTAAGTAAATTATGCAAAAGAATTAAATTGAAAAGGTCAAAAAATAATCAGAGGAAGGAAGAACAGAAAAGGGAAAAATTGAACAGGGAAAATTCAAAAGGGGAAAAAAAGTATGAAGGGGTTGAATTGACAGAATTTTAGCTGATGCAAAAAATTGTGGGTGGTAGTTAGTGTGATGACACATTTAGTCATCAGAGGAAGGACTGCTAGCCCAGGTGTTCTAATATTAATGAATGTTCATGTATTCTGAGTAATGGATTTGTGTAGAAAATATAATAACGTAGAAAAATAATGCATTCGAAAATATGATTACAATGAGTGTCCGCCAGTGTTCACAAAGTGCGCTTATTAATAGTCTAATGCTATGAAATGTTGAATATATGTTTGACTAATGTAGTAATATGTCATATTAAAGGTTGGGCATTTTGTAGTAGCTTTATTAATTGTAGGCCTTAACTTAGCGAGGGTCTTGGCCTAGTTGCCAGACCTCATGTCAAGCTGTATTTCTTAAGGTTTAATAAATGGCTGTCCTAGACAGTTAAAACTGTGATTTTCCATTGTATTGTTTAAATGTGGTCGTAGCTGATAAGTTTTCTCATGAGAACCGACTACTAGAAGATGCTGTTCTTGCTAAATGTAACATTATGTGTGTAATGTATGTAAGACTGACTTTCTCAGGAGGAGAACAATGGAGACACTAACTGGAGTAGAAGCTGCAACAATTTTGTTACCTGACGAGCAGAATGATGAGGACATTGCAGGTCAACCAATCAACAACATGTGAACGGTGTAGTGGTAGAATTCATAGATTTGGAGTTTAGTTTTATTGGACAAAGTGTGAACATGTAATCCCTTGACCAATAGGGATTTGGGAAATAGTTTTAATGAATTCAACTTAACGAGACTCCACTGAGGGAAAAAAAGCCCTATTGCCCATTTTCTTGGTAGCCAAAAGGTCAATATTTTCTTGTGCGTCTTGACATGAGACATGCTTAACTATATTGCTTAAAGACTTTTTGTTTTTTTTAATTTTGATGCTAAATCCTGATGCCTTGCTGATCGACTGACGTCCTGATGATGAAGACTATCTTGTGTTGCCGATCCAATTGAGGAGAGGTATAAATTGTATCTATGTGTCTGTTATATATATTTGCTTTTTCTTTCTAGGTACAAACTGCATTCTTTTGATAGAGCCATAGTTAGATGTTTTTCCAAATTTATGTTACTAAATTGTTTTGAATGAAGCCCTCTATGCTGATGCTCATCTGATGTTAGTTAAGGATTCTCTCTAATGAAAAATCTGCTAATGAGGAATAACGCTTGATGAATTTCTCTGCTGAACTTAAAATTTATGTGATTACGTTGACGCAGTTGACCTTGTTATTAATTTGCACCATAACCTTAGAATGTGTCGTAGTTCAAGCTTTGACTAGATTGCGTTTCTTCCGCCGATATGGACAGCCAGTATTGTTTCTGTATATGTTTCATTTGATTTTTAGATTGATCTGTTTCACTTTAGCATTGTTAATATAGGAAAATAAATATTCTAACTTTAATAAAAGGTGTGGTTATTCATGACTGAAAGGTCATTCTGTGTGACAATTTCTGACACTATTGATTATTAATGTTATTGATTATTGTTGATTATTGATATTGTGTATTGGTTATTGATTAGTGAATTACATGCTCTGGAATTATGGTAGGATCATCTTAATTGTGTGTCAAAAGGTTCATCGACCTATTCGTGTCCCCTTGTAACTTTACGTATTAAGGTCAGACAGGCTAACAACTGTCAAAGCCTGAAGAATTGGAGGTAGTGCGGTGTGTCATTTGCCTCTGCAGTACGTACTTCGATTGAGGTAGTGGTGGATGCATGTCTCAATGGGGACCTTACAAATATGGAAGCTGGTGGTTGTAGTGGAGCCAATGTTACATCTCTCTGATCAGGTTGAATAGGAGGGGTCATTTCGGTCTTCTCCGAGTCACCCTCCATGCTGTCAGACACTGGCTCATCTTCATCACTGCCACTGTCCATAATTCTAAGACTTTAAGGAACTTTCCTTTTTCCTTGTCTCTTGCGGCAGGTCTCAGACTTGGTTGAGGTTCTAAAGCTCAACCTCTAGTTCTACTCCCACTTCAGAAAGAACTGCTGCTGGCTGCAGGTCCTGTTGTCCACTTTGCTAAGTTTCCTGTGACAGTTGGGTGAACAAATCCAATTCAGACTCACTGCATATCACCATGGCTGCCTCTTTGAGAGCCATAGGCTTGGGCTTAGTTTGGGTGGTGCTGTTGATGTCGGAGTGCCACTCCCAACTTGCTGCTTAGAGAATGGTGCAGCAGGTACATCATTTTCCAGAAAAAAGTGGAGGGGAGCACACCAGTGGTGGCAATGTGCTTCTTCTTCTCCTTCTTACTGACCATTTTCTTGGCAGGAAGAACTTCCTTTGAGACCATCTCGAAGCTCTGTCAGTTGGCACCTAGCTGCCCAAGCAGAAACAGAGGAGGATTGAGGTGGTGTGATGTGGTGTCATGTTGTTCTGGTCTTCTGCCTGGCAGTACTGTGGGTGATGTCTACTGTGCACCTAAAAGCAAACAATAAGAAAAACATTCAGTGAAACATGGCATTTTAACAATTGAATGATTGAATACAGGCAATATAATTTAGTATGCTTATTCCAAATAATTAACAATAGTGTATCCAATCCAAACCATAACTTAATATTTCACTTAGGATAACAACCAACAGATTTAAAAGTTTACTTTATGTGCCTCTAAGGCCTATGAGACACCTGTGGCAGGCAGCGGATGCAGGGGGAAGTGGAATAACCCTCAAAAAAATTAATGCTAGTGTGTGGCTATGGTAAGCAAGCAGTTCAGAGGATAATGGAATAATCCTTAAAAACCTAATGCTGGTGTATGTCTATGGCAGGCAGGGGCCATTGGGGAAAATGGAGTAATCCTTAAAAAATGAATGCTTGTGTATGCCTATGGCAGCCATGGGGTGCAGAGGAAAAGTAATTAACCCTTAAAACATTACTGCTGGTGGGCTCCTATGGTCTATTGTAGGCAGTGGGCACATGGTAAAATGGAATAGTCCTTAAAAAAATGAATGATGGTGTATGCTTATTGCAGTGAGGAGGTGCAGAGGAAAATGAAATAATCCTTAAAAAAAGTAATGCTTGTGTGTGCCTAGGACCTAAGAGACAGACAGGCAGCAGGTGCAGGGAAAGATCAAAAAATGTAAAAAATGTAATTGCTTGTGTCTCGCTAGGGACTGTGAAAAATCTTTTGGGAAAGAAGGAGGTACAATTGAAAATGCATATAATGTTATATAAAATTTGCACATACATACCACAACCATCTACATGCACAAAAAAGCAAAAAAATGAATACAAAGTGAAAAGGTATAACCCTCTTATATCAAGGTTTCTAGAAAAAGACTATGAAAGATGAAAAAAAACACGCTGGCTGTCTCTACAAAGTGGCCGCCGGCCATATGTTCAAACAACAACAAGTAAGAAGACACTGCCAACAAAGAACACATGATGCCTGTAGCAAAAGCACACTGGATTGCTATACAAAATGCCCGCTGGCCACATATTCAAACTCCAACAGTGTTAGGAATTGAATTTCCCGTTGGCAGAGGTATAAACCTTGTCCAAGCAGGGACCACAATCCTAGTCAGGGTAAATCATAAACACACCCTAGGTTGACCTGTGCTCACCCTCTGGTATAGAGCACTCAGGCTTAACTTAAGAGGCAATGTGTAAAGTATTCATACTACACTTCAAACAGTAATAGAGTGAAAACACCACACAAAAATACTCCACACCACATTAGAGAAATAGAGCTTAATTTAATAAATGATACAAGACCAAAACAACAAAAATCCAAGAAGTAGAAGTCGAGATATGAATTCTTAAAAATAAAGGTAAAATAGTGCTTAAGAGCAATAAGCGCTTACTTGGAATATCTAGTCATGCTGGACTGGGACAAAGTCAATAGATCAGGCTGACTGCAAAGACGCATGGGCTAGCTACAATGACCCAGTGAGGCCCGCTGAACAAAATCACCTTAATCCTGGTTGTGTCGATGAAGATGCAGGGAGTAGAGTAGGCAATGCACCAGTGTCAATCCTGCAGCAGAGCAGATGCATCAGTTTTCCCGACGTAATCTAGGAGATGAGTCTCCCCCACGCAATAGCAGCAATATCATGGTGCAGAGATTCCAAAGGCGATGCACTGGAGTTGAGCCCTGTAGCAGAGGCAATATATTGATTTTCTCTAGGCAGCAGTGGCGATGGAGTGGCTTTGAGGTGTGGCATTTCCGAAGGTGCCGGTTCCAGTCTTTGAACAGAGGTGATGCATCAGTGTTGATTCTTGTAGTAGAGGCGATGCATCTATTCCTATCCACACAATGAGGGCGATGTACCAGTTCTGTCCCTCGCAACACTGCAGAAGCACTTTACATCCATTTCCAAGGGTCCAGGGCTGGATTATCACCACCTGGCAGGGCAAGACTCACAGCTAGAAGGGTCCTGTTGATGTAGCAGGTCAGTTGGAAGTCGTTTTTGTTCCTGAGATTTGAGAAGAATAGGAGGCAAGCCAGCAAGCCCTTGGATTCACTTTGGTACTGGAATGGAGAAATTCAGGTCAAGTCCTTCTCACTTTCAGGCAAGAGGTCCATAGGAAGCAATTAAGCACAGCAAGGCAGGAGTCCAGCATAGTAGCAGCTCAGCAGAGTGGCAGTGCATGTAGAAGCACTCCAGTCCTTCCCGGCAGAGTAGCCACAGGTCCAGAAGCATACTGAGCTGGTGGTGTCAGAGGTCCAGGACTTATACCCAGTTGTGCCTTTGACGTGGGGGGATACTTCAAAGAAAGGCCTTTGAAGTGCACAAAGGTCCTCTCTTCCTGCCCTGGCTCCTGACTCGCCTCAGGGGAGGTGGTCCAGCCCTTTTGTGGGGACAGGACACTGACTATTCAGGTGTAAGTGCTCGCCCAAGCCTCCTCCCATCCTGCCCAGGATAGCCCATCAGGCTGTGGATGGCCCATCAATCACACCAGAGCTCCCTTTGTGTGTGGCTGTCTAGAGGGAATGCACAAGACCGGTTGTGGCCCCACTCTAGACGTACATTGAAGATAAGCAGTAGGCACCAAATGGCTAGTGTAAGAAAATGCCAGCTTTCTAAAAGTGTCATTTGCAGCACTGCATTTTAAAACCTGACTTCACTATAAGTTGGGATTTTAAATTGTAAGGCTAGAGATACCAAACGTGGCAAACCTATCTCTTCCAGATTGTGAATTTTACTTATAAGATGTAATAATAAGGTAATCCCAATGTTATACTATGGGAGAGATAGGCCTTGCAGTAGTGAAAAACGACTTTGGGAGTTTTTCACTACAAGGGCATGTAAAACTTAAAAGTACATGTCCTCCCTTTTAAATACATTGCACCCTGCCCTCTGGGTTGTTCAGGGCCTACCAAAGGGGTGACATACATTTGGAAAGGGAAGGTTTGAACCTGGTAAAAAGGTTCTTTTGCCAGGTCGACATGGCAGTGCAAAACCGCACACACAGGCTTTACAATGGCAGGCCTGAGACATGGCTAGGCTAGAGGACTACTTAAATGGGTGGCACAAACAGTGCTGCAGGCTCACGAGTAGCATTTAATTTACAGGTCCTGGGCACATGTAGTGCACTTTACTAAGGAAATACAAGTAAATTTAATTTGCCAATTGGGGAAAAGCCAATATTACCATGTTTTAGGGGACACAAGCAATTTAGCACTGCTTAGCAGTGTTAAAGAGCACAGAGGCGTAAAGCTAGCAAAAACATGGTCAGAAAAGTGGAGGACGATGACAAAAAATTGGGGAAAAGACACCCAAAGGCAGTCAGTTCTAGGAAACAAGCAAGAAGGCTTGGACAACAAAGTACACATGAAGGCCTATTGAAAACGTTCAATGGCTGTTTACACAAAATGGCTCCCAGCCAGATGTTCAAGCAACCAAAAGCAAGAAGGCGTGGACAACAAAGAACACATGCAGGACTATGACAAAAACACTCTTTCTGGCGACACAAAATGGCTGCTTGCCACATGGTCAAACACAACAAGCAAGGAGGCATGCACAACAAAGAACACATTCAGGTCTATGGAGACTGACTAAATAAAATGGCCGCTGGTCATTTGGCATGAATATGAAAGACAAAATGGTGGTTTAGGGCACACACACACACACACTGGGAAAATGCCCTCTTGGCCTGCAAAAAATGGAGGCATGGTAAACAAAGCAGAAAAAAGTACCATTAATTCAGCAAAAAATTAAAATTAAGTTATCCATAAGCAATTTCCAACAACACGCATCCTCCCAAGACATCAAAATATTACCACATCAAAATACACTTTTTTCAGAAAAAACGTGAAATACAAAAAAACACATTTTTCATTTAATTCAATGCCATCCCTAAATCATAGTTGTTTTAAAACTACATATACCAAAGAAAAAGTTGTTTGTATATGTCCAGTTCCTAGTACTGTCTGAATGGAGAAAAGGTACTTACCTGTGCAACCTCTTTCCCCTATAACAGCAAAAAAAATAAAGGCAATAAAACAGGCATCTGCTGCAACTCCTGATCACCCACCACAACCACAATCAAACTTAAAAATTGAATAAAAGGAACACATTTTATACTGATGCATGCGCTCTTTCAAACAACACCCTTATCCATAAGCTTTTGTGACATCACAAAACTAAGTCCCTAAAATCCATATGTGTGATCCCCTCCCTTTGAAGCCCAAATGAAAAGTGATCTGAAGATGGGAAAAGCACTTGGAAGAGCCTTCTAGAGAGGAAGAGGAGGTTGGAGTGTCTGTGGTACATCCTGCCAGCTAAACATAAAGTAAGATTTAACAAATTGTGCTTCACATTAAAAAAGCCACCTGAACTGTCTGTTCAAATAAAATATTCAAGTTGATTTAGCTGCTTTGCAAGTAGAAAATGTACTCGAGAAGCGATCCTGAGCGCTCACGATCACCAACATTACAAAATGACACCAGAAGGCTCTGTAGCAACTGTAAATCACATCAGGGGCCATCAAATCTTGCTCACAAGTGCGCGTTGATGGAGCTTTGCATTGCTCCAGTGAACATTGTGAGGTTCGAATGGCAGAAAAATTCTGCTGCACGCCGATTAGCAGAATTTGGCAGGAACTTTGCATTACAAGTGTATCTAGAAGTTACCAAATTATGCCAGTTCCACAAGCAGAATTATAATTCTGCCTGGGCCCAGTTAGAAGTACAATGTTTTCACATTACACAGTGAACTCCTTGAAAGATATTTGAACAGTCATCAAAAGTCATGGGTGTATGCTAGAAAATATCAGTAAGGCACTGTTTGAATATTTCCCAGCCTGGTTTCTGACGTAACTGAGTCCAAGCACCTGTTCTACATATATATTTTGTTACAATGCCTACAGAGTGTTGCATCCTCCCAGCCTGGGTACCTTGCAATGAATACACCACACACAGAGATATGTATTTATTCTTCACCAAACGTTCTCACACTTGCAGCATGTAACCATGCATTCACTTCACCATGTTCTAAAACTTACATAATTGGTCTACGGTGTCCTTCAGGATCCAAAAGATTCCATCCTACATACTCACAAAACATGACATTTTTTTACTCCATATGCACATTATACTTCATCAATGAACCTGCTTTGGTGATGTAGGAGTAATAGCAGTCTAAGATTCTCCAATGGTACTCTCTGATTCAGTTTCTCTATTGACATGACTAGCCGGAAAGCATTGAGCATTGTTTAAGTGCAAGGAATCTCACGTGATAGATTTTGTTGGACGTTAGACAGTCACCATATGCCCTTTTCTGGTTATAACTTGAAATGGCTCTGCGTCAAAAGGAGCATCAGATTTACATTGGTGTGGCAGACCAACAAGCACTCGATCACCTCACTTGAAAACAATGTTGTTGGCGTGTCACATTTTGTCAGTATAGACCTTCATTTTCTGCTTACGACTCAAGTCTGTTGGATGTGTCTCTGTATCAGTTTTGGATCTGATGTTGGTCCACTAAGGTAACTTAGCCATTATGGCTATCACAAATATCATCAGGACTTTCACTCGTGGTTGAGTGAGGTGTTGAATGATAAGCTCTTAGAGTAGAATTCAAGACAGTCTTGAGGTTGGGCTTCTTTAATTCAGCACAACTGAACAGCATTCTTTAATAATGTACTCATGAAATGTTCAACAATGCCATTAGCTTGTGGCCGAATAAGTGTGCTTTTCTGATGCTTCTCATTAAGTAGATTGAGGAAGTCTCTGAATTCTCTGCTGTGAAAAAGGTGGGCTATTGTCAGTTTTCAAAGTTGTAGGAATGCCCCATGTCGCAAAAAGGTGCCCTCTAAACTCTCAATGTCTCTGTCCTGAGTGATGGACAAGAGAACTTCAGCTGATGGAAAGCAAGAATATTCATCCACAATCATCATCAGGTGATGTTCATTGTCAAGTGGACCGAAAAAGTCAACAGTAATCCTTTGCCAGGCATGCCTTTGCAACTCTGACATGTTCAAAGAGTATTGAATAGTCTTTGAAGTCAAACAGTTGCAGTGATGACAGGTTTTTAATTCTTTTTCAACTCATTCATCGAGAGTAGGAAACAAGACTCAATCTCGGATAGCTCGTTTAGTGTCAATAGTTCCACTATGTCCTTCATGGGCCACTTCAATCACTTGCTGTCAGGATTTCCAGATTAACAACTGTAGAGCCCCTCAGAACAATTCCTCCTTGTGTAACTGACAGTTCATCTTTGACATTTTTGTATTCCTGATACTCGCTGTCACTGGTAAGAGGTTGAGTATGTTGATTCCGGAATTGATGTGTAATAATGTCTTTCAATTTCAACATAGCAATGACAATTTGTTTCAATAATACGGCAGCTGGTGTGTTTGATTTGATGAAATTTAGGTAGGATTCAGCAGTCTTATGTTGGGTACCGTGACCTTGTATAGGCACTCTTGAGAAGTTCTGCAGGTTTTGATCTTTCCCTGAATGATACATAATTGTGTACTTGTAATCCTACAATCGTAGACCCCAATGTTCAATTTGTGGAGGCATTTTAGTTTTTGGCTTGCCAAAGCTAGTCAGCAAAGCTTGATTTTCTGTCACAAGTGTGAACGTTTTTCCATACAATAATTCATGGAAATGTTCACAAGCTCACACCACTGCTAAACTTTCTTTTTCTGGCTGTGAGTAGGCACAGTTGTCTGGGACAAACTTTTACTTGCATAGGCCACAATATGTCTTTGAGCATTTGGCTGTCATTTGTGTTGAGCAAGGAGAGGGCCTAATGTGACTGGGCTAGCATCAACAACAACTTCAGTATGTAGCTTTGGAAAAAAATATCCCATTTCAGTAGCATTTTCAATAACTTGTTTAATTCTCTTAAATCTCTGCTCGCATTCATGTGATCAGTGAAATAAAACATTATTTTTCCTGAACTCTCTCAATGGAGCCCTCTCAGTGGCAAAGTCTCTCATATATATATATTGTTAACAGTAACTCGCCATGCCAAGGAATGAATGCAACATGGAAACTTCTTGTTGGGGACTGGCAGTTGACAATGCTTGCACCTTATCTGGATCAGGTGTCATGCTCTCATCAGAAAAGATATGACCAAAGAACTTCAACTTTGTCTCATTGAATTCACATTTCTCAGAATTTAGTATTAAACCAGCATCAACAAGTGAACAGCACACTTGCTGTAGAGCTTTGTCATGTTTCTTCTGTGTAGCTCCGAAAACCAATATGTCATTGCTATAGTTAAGAGCATTTACAATAGGTTGTATTATACATCTAAAGACATCTTTAAAAAATCTCTGCAGCTGATGGCACACCAAAACTTAAGCCCTAATTAAGACAATAGCGGTAAATGCCACCTACCACCTCGGTGACGGCTGCCAAAAGACTGTTGCTGTGGCTAACAGCCGTCTGCCAAATTATGACAACTGCCGGATTTCCGCCACAAGAAAGGCGGAAATCCAGCTGCGGCCATACTGGCGGATGGTGTTAAGGTGATGCCGCTACCACCAGCAGCGCCACGCCAGTAGACTGCTGCCAGACGTATTTTTAAAAATAATACGGCCTGGCGGTGTTCTGCTGGTGGATGCTGCTGGTGGTAGGAGCTCCCTGTCCCGTCCTCTGCCAGAAGACCCCCTGGATGCTGGTAAGGTGGGTTTCTGAAGGGTGTTGTGTGTGTGTGTGGAGGTGTGTGCATGAATGTGTGAGTATTTGCGTGAATGTGTGTAGTGTTGTTTGTGAGTGTGTATGCATGTGTGAGAATGCATGTATGAATGGAAATGT
Source organism: Pleurodeles waltl (assembly GCF_031143425.1). Classification (NCBI taxonomy): domain Eukaryota; kingdom Metazoa; phylum Chordata; class Amphibia; order Caudata; family Salamandridae; genus Pleurodeles; species Pleurodeles waltl. Next base: position 612,469,412 of record NC_090436.1, on the reverse strand, counting down.
GAATGCATGTCTGTGTGTCAGTGTGAACGTGTGTACGGATGTGTGCGAGAATGAATTGATGCATGCGTGAATGAATGTGTGTATGCCTGTGTGAGTGAGTGTGTGTATGCGTGGTGCATGTCTGCGAGCGTTCGTGTATTTGTGGGTGGGCGATCGGAAGGGGGCATGGATGGAGGGAGAAGTGTGGGGGAAGCTGGGTAGTGTTTGAGGGGGGTGGGCCTCCTACCAGTGACAGGGAAAGAATTCCCTGTCACTGGTAGGGCCTACCACCATGGTTTTCATGGCATTGTGAATGCCACAAAAACCATGGTGGTAGGTAGGGTCATAATACCGCAAGCGGTACAATAGCAGCCGCCAGGCTGGAGATTGTTATCTCCGGCCCGGCAACTGCTATCACCATGGCAGTCAATATGGTTAGTAACCCGCCAATGTCATAATGTGGCGGTATGTACCACCAGCTTGTTGGCAGTACTACCACCACATTATGTGCTGACCACTAGATCATCTTTGACAGTCAGTGGAACTAAAGCCTCTTTCTTGGTCTCCATTGGAGCCCCTCACTTGCTGAAGAGACTTCTGGAGTTGTGCTGAGCTGCCACCCAGCAGCTATGATGGTATGCCACTTCAAGTATTGGACAGCTCCATAAACACAACCACTAAGCTTCTTCTTGGGTCTCCTTCCCAGCCTCTGATGTTGGAAAGCTCCTTTTTTTGAGGCTCAGGTAAAGGTAACTACAATGTGCTTTCTTATCAATCGTTCTTTTAGCTGACGCTCTGTTTGTGGCTTTCTTTAGCCTTATTGCTCTATGCACAGTGTAACTTTCTGTTACAAAGTCGCATCATATCTTTCTCTATGGCCTTGTTTGTAGTTTCTTGAACAATGACGCGTACACATCTAAAGGAAGCTTTCTTTATCAGCAAATGCTTCACACCGGCTGGAGTTGTCCCTTGACTCCATATATGCCAACTTGTGATTCAGCACTTCAACAGAGGCATTTGTGGCTTGCACCACTAGTTTGCTTAGATTAATGAAATCCCTCCGGGAGAGCACTGTTGAGCACTCTCAGGGATAGCACTGTTGATCTTTTGGTTACTTATCCCCTATCTCATCACCAGTTGTAGTGTCCTTCCCTGCTTGGGTACCCACCGATGAATAGGCCACATATGTGTCACACATCTTTATTCTTCAGTGTGTGATTGTATACTCAACATTCTAAGCCTGCGTTCACTTCACCATGTTGTAACACTTATGTCATCATTCAATGGAGTCCTTCAGAATTCAAAAGGTTCCATCATACATACTGACAAAATGCGACACAGAGGACACATAAATCAGGCCTGTTTTAGTATGTATCAATGTAGCCTTTGTGTTCAAAGGGTTTTGTTTTTACTTTTACTGTGTGCTCCCTTGTAACTGGACAAAGCTAAAACTAAAACTTGCACCCTAAGGTAACTATAAATCATGCCTTTGCCAAGGCACAGTTGTCTTATCAATACTTTTATTGCAAATGTTGCAGTTAGAATTTGAAAGATGGCGTAGACTATGTCACCAATGATATAATATGTGGATTAGTTTGCTGTGCATGGTGAAGGCACAAGTTATAGTTACCTTAGCTACTTGAAAGAATAATTATAACTGCTAAATTTCTATGGTTTTGTATGAGTGGATTCAGAACCTAACTATAATGTCTCTTGTACCCTAAGGTAACTATAACTTGTGCTCTGGACATGCACATTTTTTTCTTCAATAATTTGAGTGGGAATATTTAATTTCTATTTTTAATGATGTTATTGAAGTTTAGATGAGTGTTCTAATATATGGGGTAATTAGCAGTGCATTTTAAGAGTGCAATTTATAGTTACCATAGGGCACAAGTTACAGTTACTTGAAATAACTCTAACTGTAACTGCTGAATTTCTATGGTTTTGTAGGAGTAAATTCATATCCTAACTATAATGTCCCTGTAACCTCTTTTCCAGTGAATTTCTGTGTTTTAAAAAAAAATCTATTTCCTAACTTTAATGTCCCTGTAACCTTTGGTTTGGACATGGCCCCCAAACCCAGGCAGACCTCGGCCCGGGGACTCCATTGAACAGGACGCGGCCTAATGATTATTTTTTTGGGGGGGAAGGAGGGGATCCATGTAGGGCTGATCCCGGCCACAACAAAATTATGTTTTATTTTGAGGGGGCCATGCAGCCTTCTTCCTGAGGCCAGTCTTGGCCCTATGGACCCTCTCCACAGGGCTAATCTCCGCCCGGGGCACCCCATTCCCGGGGGCATGGCCTAATTTTTTTGGGGTCAGGTAGGGGGCAAGATGGCCCCCATTCGCACAGCCAATCTCAGCCCAGGGACCCCATCTCCCTGGGCGCTACATATTTTTTTATTTTTGGGGGGCATAGGGGAAACATGGCCCCCTTACCAAGTCCGATCTCGGCCCTGGGGACCACATTGAACAGGACACGGCCTAATGATTCATTTGTTTGGGGGGGCATGTAGGGCTGATCTCGGCCCCGGGGATCCCACCACATGGGGCACGGCCTAATTATGTTTTTTTTTAGGGAGCCATGCAGCCTCCTTTCTGAGGCCAGTCTGGCCCCATGGACCCATCCCCAGGCGGTGGCCTAACAATTATTTGGGGGGTGAAAGAGTGCTGCATGCCCCCTTCTCTGGGCCGATCTTGGCCCCAGTGATCCCACTCCCTATGAGCGGCCAAAATATTTTTTCTTTTTTGGGGGACACATAGTCCCCTTCCACAATGCTGATCCCAGTCCTGGGGACCCCATCCCCCAGGGTGCGTCCTAGTTATTTTTTGGGGGGCCACATGCCCCCCTCCACAGGGCCAGTCTCGCCCTAAGAACCCTATCTCCCAGGGCACAGCCTGATTTTTTGTTTAACTTTTGGGGGTTTACATGGCCTTCCTCCACAGGGACAATCTCGGCCCCAGGGACCCCATCCCCTGGGGCACATCCTAAGTAATTTTTTGGGGGGACTTCATTGCCCCCCTCCCCAGAGCTGATCTCGGCTCCAGGGACCCCATCTCCTGGGGCACAGCTACATTCTTTATTATTTTTGGGGTGAGTGGGGTCACATGGACCTCCTCCACAGGGCTGATCTCGACCCCGGGGACCCTATCCAGGCAGGCCGTTGCCTAATTATTGACTTTTTTTTTTGCAGGAGGGGGCCACGTGGGCCCCAGGCTGATCTTGGCCCCAGGGAACCCATCCCCCATGGTCCCAGCTGGCTCCCCACCTCCTGCCTGAGTCAGCATTGCTGTCATAGAGAGGGAGCTGATGCAGCAGCTCCCTTTCTGTGACAGCAGTTTCTGCTGTCTGCCTGCTTGAATCTTCGAGGTCAGGCAGACTAAAGAAACCTGAGCTCCAATGAAGGGAGAGCTGATTTACAGCTTTCCCTTCATCAGGGCACAGTTTGGTGTGACTTGGCAGCAGCTTCAAAGCTGCCACCAAGTCACAGAAAACAGCTATGTCCCAGTGATGGGCACCCATGGACATAGCAGGAGGCGGCCCTGGGGGGAGGGGTGGCAGTCCCCAGGGCCATCATTAGCTCCTTTAGAGGGGTTGCAGCCCCCTCCACCATACATAGCCCCTGGAAGGCGGTGGTCCCCAGAGCTGCACGAAGTCTGACAAGGATCACCAATCCCTTTTTTTTCATTCTGACCCACGGAGGTGGTGGTTCCCAGGGCAGTGGGGGGCCTTGCACCCCCCTGCACATAATTGTTAAACTGCCCCATGGAGGTTGTGGTCTCCAGGGCTGTGGGGGGCTGCACAGCCCTCCACAAAACTTTTCTTAAATGCCCCAGGGAAGTGGTGGCCCTGGGAGCTGCAGGGGGGCACATGGCCCCCACATCATTTTTACAAAGTCCACAGAGGAGGTGGCAGTTCCTGGGGCAGGTGGGAGCCTAGAAGTGGTGCCCCCTCCTCATCAAAGTCCCGAATGACCCAGGGACCTGGCCCATTTGGTGGTTAATATAAAGAAGAGGGCCAGAGACGGCCCTTTAAAAAAAAAAATCTGAAAAATCACAGATCTGGATCAGTTGATTTTTCCAATATTTAAAAAAATGCTTTTAAGCCCTGGCGGAGTCCTTCAGGGACTCCAACACCAGAGGTAAGGGGTTAGGGTGACTCTACCCTGGCCTCTTTTCTTTTTCTTGTGCTTTTTTTCTGGGACTTGGTGGAACTAGAGTCCCAAGATGACAGCCAACACTTCTCTGTAGAAGTGTTGGCAGCCAATGGCATTTCAGCACGGAGACATTCGGATCCGCTGAGGATCCTCGTCCTTATATATCTTTATTTTATGGAATTACATTTCTCCAAAATTACTGAATGTAGTTCTGACAAAATAGAAAATGTGTGATCTCTGCAACAGGATCTAGCTTCATGCCAAATTTGGTGTAATTCCATTCAGTGGTTTGGGCTGTAAGCGTGTCTAAACGTCCTACTGAAAAATGAATGGGGAAACATTTTTGGGACCCCCTTTTTCTCAGCCCCCGCTTGACAGATCACCCAGAAACATTCAATATAGCAGCTGCACTGACCAAAGTATACGTTGTGACAATTTTGTACAGATTCATCAAACGGCGCCAAAGTTATAGGCAAATCAATAAACTACCTAACTATGACTACCTAGTGGCGACCATATATGTATGTATACACACACACTCACACACGCACACACATGTATATATATGGATATATATTTATGTATATATATATATATATATTCAAAAAACAAGATTCTCTTTCTGTTTTAGCAAGAGAAAACCGCACTCTGTCGTTGTGCCAAAAATACCTTAACTTTTAATACATTAGTGAGATCATAAACAAACAAACATAATTATATATATATATGCTTCTATGTATATATATATATGTATATTCACAAAAAAAAATAACGGTTACAGGAATGTTATAGTTAGGTTCAGATTCTATATGCACAAAACCATAGAAATGCAGATTTTATAGTTATTTCAAGTAACTATAATTAAAACACGTGCCCTAAGATAACTATAACTCGTGAACTCACCATGCACAGTTTTCTCATCAGTAATTCTACCGCAGATGTTACAGCGATATTATCAGTAATGTCATGGAAGATGTCATGAGTGATGTAATATGTGCGGTAAATAGCAGTGCATGGCGAGGAGGGCATGTTGAGGCTGCAAGTTAGTTATCTATAGTTACTATAGTTACCTATAGTTACCTTGTACCTGAAACTAACTATAACATTCCTGTAACCTTTGTTTTTTTCACTGAATTTCTAGGGTTTTTCAATGTTAAGTAAATGCATTGGATGCAGGGCCTAGCCTGAAATTGTTCTGTCACCCCAAGATTGAGACTCCTGCCCCACTTCGTCCCTTTCCGTCTATTGTCCAAGTCCATGCCCCTTCGCCCTCATTACAGTCCTGTGTCGCCGTTGTTCTCCCACTGCCCTTCCTGTCCTATCCTGAACAGTTAGCCTGCTGCCCTATTCACCTCCTCCTTGCCCCTTGTTGTATCAGTCCATGCACCAGCCCCCTCCCTCCTGTCCTGCTTGGTCTGATGTGCTGCCAGTATCCTCTATTTAGCCTCATATACCTGCCTGCTCCTCCTGCCCTCTGCTGCCCAGTTCTATGCCCCATCAGTGCAATTTTACCTAGCCTTTGTGCTTAACTTGCTGAGCCTACCCTCCTTACCCCTGCTGTTCATCTGCATACCCGTGCTCCCTACTTTTTGCCCACCATGTTCCACAGACCTGCCACTGCCCCTCCTATTCACTCTGATCATTCTATTGAGTTGCCACTGCCTCACCTACTTGCCTAGCATGGTCAGATGCCTGTCCCTGCCACCTCCACCCTGCCTGTCCGAGTTCCATGCCACTATCCACTCCCTCCTGTCCTCCATGGTCCATTTTGCTGCCACTCTCTTCTGTCCTCCATGCTCTGTTGTGCTGCAACTGCTCCTACTACCTGTCTTGCATGGTCTGTTGAGAAGCCCTTTTTTCCTGCCCTCTCTTGTCTGTGCCCAGCCCTTACCCCTCCTTTCTGTCCTTCATGGTCCTTTGTACATGCCCATGCTCTCACCCTCTTGTCCACCATGGCCATTGTGCTGACACTAACACTCCCCTTGCCAGGCATGGTCTTCTGTGCTGCCTCAGATGTGTGGTCATTGTGCTGCCTATGACCCGCTTCACCTTCCCTCTGTTGTCTGTGTGTATGCCATTATAGTATCACTGTTGCCCTCCATGGTGTGTTGTGCTTTCAGCCAGCTTGCTGCTCCTGCCTTCCCCTCTTACCCTCGCCCTCCATTTTTCATGTGAAGGCCTCTATTCCCTCCCTCTTGCCTTGTCTGGTCTGTTGTGTGCCTGCGCCCTTCCTCCTACCTTTTATTGTCTGTTATGCTGCAACATTCCCTCCTATCTATCCGTTATGGTGAGCTTGCTGCCCTTGCCTCTTTCCCGTCTGCTATCTGTTACCCTCCCAATTGTGTTCCATGGTCCGTTGTGCTGCCCTCTGTGGCGTATTGCACTGCTGCAACCCCTGACGCCTGCCCCATATGGTCAGTCTGGTACCCCTGCCTACATCCCTCCTGCCCTCTGTTACCTGAGTCAATGGCCCCACCCTATTCCTCCTGGCCACAGTGATCCAATGTACCAGACACGTCAACACTTTGAATTTGGTAAGAGATGATTTTGAAGAAAACAAACCTGGGGAATTGATTTCCCCATTGACTGACATTGAAAAAGAGGAGATTTTAGGTAGGAGTCAGATAAAATAAAGCCCTTTTGAGCTTAAAACATCTGGAGTCTCCTGCCTGAATCAGGGCTGTTGGCATGTATGGTTGTACTGTCACTGCCTCTTACTTCTGCCTTCAATGATCTGTTGTATTGCCACAGACTCTCTTGTCTGTCCTGCATGGTTAGATTTTGCTGCTACCCCCTTCCCCCTGCCCTCCATGGTCCATTGTGCTGTCACTGCCCCTCCCATCTATCCAGTAATAGAAATCACATTTTTTAATACATTAGTGACATAGAAGTTAGAATAAGGTGACTAATTAACCTTCATTTAAAAGTTTAACACAGAAATCAACGTGGAAAAGTAAAATGTACATATTTAAAATAGTGTGGACCATGTGGTCGCTATTCGTATTAAACACTACGTATTAACAGAAAGATGGTTTGCATTCATAATAAATGAAATACCAAATTTAGTTAACTTAAAGAATGTTCTTGTTAAAGTGAATATTAGAAATGAAGTATTAAAATAATATGAATTAATCATGCTTATATTGAAATGAATATTCTTAATCTGTGCAGAAAAATAACTACAAGTTTAAAAGTGCTCTAACGTAAATAATGATTGAAATTAAATAATTTGTTTTGCTTATTTGATCATAATTGCAAGGTGCGCAATAGATTTATTAATGTATTAATTTTATTAATGTGCATTTAAGCTTTCTTAATTTGACTAGGCCTGAAAGATTAATTTTGCAGCAGTGGTGGAAAATCAGTTGTTTATTCTGTTCCCGTTGACCAGAATTCTCTTTCCTAGGTTACTGATGTGATATTGAATGTCCTATTGTATTGAAGGCAAGGAATATGTTTTCAGAAATAACTATGTAGCATTATTTGTTCTAGCTGTGGAACAAGACAGGAAACTCATGATTCCTATGTGAAACAGGTTTAGTTTCGTGAGACAAACCTTTCAAGTAACAAATAACTAGAGATTGTAATATTTTGGCGAAACTGTATGGTTGCAAACTTGGTGGTGCCATCGACAACCACTGGACACTGAATCTGACGCCTAGAATAAGCCCAGCTGAAGGACCAATCAAGGGGATTGTGGTTATTTTAATTAGTGAGGAACTTGGAAACTGGGAGTTATTTTGAGTTAGTTCACTCCCGCCTCAAAGCTGTCCAGAACCCTGACAGATTCTGTCTGTTGCTGTTGCCTTCTGTCCCTTTCAGAGCTTCTGATGAGTTTTCTCTTAGTCTTAATTCTCCCACTTGTTAATGCTATTCATTACTAATATGTCCAACTAGTTCTGAACTGCTGACTTGTCCTATTTCCGGCTTGTGTTCTGCACTGTCCTGATGCTGCTGTCAACTGAAGTTGAGGAAAAGTGACCGCTCTTATAGACGAACATTGCTGTCTGCTGTCCCATGAGGAGATGTATAACTAAATGTGGTGTTGTGTTTCCTTTTCAGCTTAGGTACTTACACCAGATAATTTTTATAGTGAGTTGCCTTAATTAGATGATTTTTTTCCATATTATTTTTGACCTTCTGTTGCTTTTTGACTGCATGTGTTAGTCGACTCCTACATGTTAACTCCTATTTTGTGTTAGAGATAAGGGTGGCCCAGGTCTTAAATTGATTGTTAAAACTGTATTTTGATGATTTGCTGATGTCACCATCATCTGCTTTGAAATCTGAAATTAATGTGCATGTTGTAGTTTTGCTGATCTATGGTATTTGTTTAATAGTATTGCTGTTTAGTATGTTAAATCTTTTTTAGATGTTTCCGTGCCCTTGACCTCTAACTCCCCACATGATTCTAATGAACAACTAGATTGCTGAAGTGTTTTATTTGTTACAAAAGTATGACACGCATGAATGCGCTATGTAAAACTGCGAAACAATGTGTTTTGCTCACTTTTGTGATTGCGCTATACTTATGCTACATTTGGGTGATATTTGTGCTACATTTGGGCTCTTTTTCTCTGGTGGCCATCTTGGGAGACTTATTTGTTATGAAGCTCCCTAATTTCCTCATTTACTGCAGTATCCTCGGGTAGAAAATGTTTGCAGTTTTCCACTTCAATTTCACCACTATGACTTTCAGATGTGCCACACTTTGCATAAATTCAGAATGTGAGCACTCTAGTTGTTCATTAGAACACGCTGGTAAACCTGTTCATAAGGGAGAAAATTGGCAGTCTGCTGCTGTTGTTGAAAGTGCATGTTTCAGCCTGCATGTCCGAATTTATTTTTTGTGCTGTAATTCTTTATTCAGAAAACCAAAAAGACAGTACACATAGGCCCTCATTCCAACATTGGCGGGCGGCAAAGTTGTAACCGCCGTGCGGCCGCCAATGCAGCCGCACTCCCACCGTGCCCATTCTGACATCCCCGCTGGGCCGGCGCTCCAAATGGTGCCGGCAGTGTTGCGGCTGTGCGATGGGTGCACCTGCACCCGTCGCGCTTTTCACTGTCTGCTGTGCAGACAGTGAAAAGCAGTGTGGGGCTGTGTCAGGGGGCCCCTGCACTGCCCATGCCAAAGGCATGGGCAGTGCAGGGGCCCCCAGGGCCCCCGACTCCCCTTCCCGCCAGCCTTTCCATGGCGGTTCCTACCTCCATGGAAAGGCTGGCGGGAAGAGGACTCGTAATCCCCTGGGCTGCACTGCAAGCAGCGCTGCCCTGGTGGATTAAAACCTCCGGGACCACCGCTTCCGCTGCGGTCGTAATCCGCGAGTCTGTACCGCCAGCCTGTTGGCGGTACAACCTCCAAAACAGACCTGGTGGTCTTTGACCGCCAGGGTTGTAATGAGGGCCATAGTCTTTCCACCAAGCAAATTATATGAGACTGGCGGTACAACACAAATGCAATGAAAAAAGCAAAAATACAGAAACATATGAGCATTCTATCAGGTGCAAATGAACACAAGGATCCAACATGTCATGTAGCAGATCAGAGTCTCGATGGGGCAGCAGGTTTGATTAACCAAAACGCAGTGTGTGACACCGCCCGTACTCTACTCCATGCCCAGTCTTAATTAGGTGCAGGGCCTCCAGGAATCTGGGTAACACGCTGTCAATTGACCCTCCTCAGAACCACCGGAAGCTCTATCGTGTTTTGTCTAGGCCTAGATAGAAGTAACTAGCAGGGCCAGGACATGCTAAGAAGTAGGTATATCTTGGATTGGTGTTCAGGCCCCCCAAGGGCTTCGGAGCCTGCAAATTCAGGGATGGGTATTTGGGGGGGATTCGTATATGTATAATTCGTAAGGATATTGGTGTAATACCATGGATCCTCGAGGATGGGGGTCGTGAGCCAGCGGCAGGTAGGAAGAGCCAGGACGGTAGAAGGGAGGGTACAACAGGAGAAACAAGGAGGGGGAGAGGCGGGGAGAGGGAAAAAGAAGGAGAAAGAATCGGCAGAGTACGCATAGGGGAGCGAGGTGGGAAAGGGAGGGGTTGGGTGCGAGGGAGAGAACCAGGATGTTGGAAAGTCGGGTAGAGTCCGGGGGGGTGGGAGAAGGGAAGTACTAAGCAAAGAATAAAGGCCGCAGTGAGTATATACTGTGCCAGGGGTATGTACCAAAGGATAATTCGGGATACTGTGATGTTGAGGGAGAGTGGGAAGGGGGAGAAGCTAAGAATGAGGAGGGTTGCAGGAAGCAAGGGTACTCGTCTAGACTCTGTCTAAAGTTAATAAAAGGGAGGAAATGGAAGAGTGGAGGTGGAAGAGAACGTGAAAGTGAAAGTGAAAACAAAAGTGAAAGTGAAAGTGTCCGATGGGGGATACTGGGGGGGAAAGGGGGAGGGGCGTTTGGGGAGTGTTTTTGATGTAAGTCTGAGAATGGGGGCAAAAAGGAGGGGGGTGGGGGAAGAGAAGGGAAAGCTGCCAGTGGTGAGGCAGGGTCAAGCCCTAGTGCTGCCACGTGTCTAAATGCAGCTAAGATATATATTTATATGTTATAATATATTAGGTATGGTGGGTGATGCACGTGTATGCGTGTAGCCCCCGAGTGGGGGAAATCACTGCGATGCACCCTGGAGCAAACCGTTAATGATGGAGCACTCAGTCCGGCGGTGCTGAGAGGAAGGAGGCCCACGTCTGAAGGAATACATCCACCTTATCCTGAAGACTATAGATAATCCGTTCATGAGAGGCAGCTTGATACATTGCAGTGATCCATTCTCCATGGGAAGGGGTAGTTTCCGAGCACCAATCTCTGAGGATATGCAATTTGGCCGTGGCCAGTGCTCTGTGTAGCAAACGTTGCTGTGTTTGGGACAGGTCGTGCAAATCACTGGTATCATGCAGCAATAAGAGAGAAGGGGTGAGAGAGGGCGGCAGGGTAGTGCTTCCCTACGGGTGCACCCCACCAATCGCCAAAAAGGTTGCATAGCAGCGCAATCATGCAAGATATGAGGTAGATCAAAGCGGGCGTAGAGACACCGCCAGCAGGAGGCGTGAGGTAGTACCCCTGCAGACTGCAGTTTCTGGGGAGTCCAATACCAGTCATGTAGTGTTTTCAAGAGACTGAGGCGGTGATTCTAACCGCGGCGGGCGCCGGTCGCCGCCCGCCATGTGGTTACCGCCAAATGACCGCACCGCGGTCACAAGACCACGGCGGCCATTCTGGCTTTCCCGCTGTGCTGGCGGGCGACCGCCAAAAGGCCGCCCGCCAGCACAGCGGGAAAGACCCAGCAACGATCAAGCCGGCTCCGAATGGAGCCGGCGGAGTTGCTGGAGTGCGACGGGTGCAGTAGCACCCGTCGCGAATTTCAGTGTCTGCTAGGCAGACACTGAAATTCTTTTTGGGGCCCCCAGGGGCCCCACGGCACCCCCTACCGCCATCCTGTTCCTGGCGGGAGACCCGCCAGGAACAGGATGGCGGTAGGGGGTTTCAGAATCCGCGCGCTCCGCCGCCATGGAGGATTCTCAAGGGCAGCGGTACACCGCCGACTTTCCGTTTCTGGCCGCGGCTGAACCGCCGCGGTCAGAATGCCCAGCGGTGCACCGCCAGCCTGTTGGCGGTGCTACCGCGGTCATTCGCCCTGGCGGTTTTTACCGCCAGGGTTAGAATGACCCCCTGAATTTCAAGCAAGCCTTCCGAGTCCCACGATCCGGTGGCTCAATTAGATCTGCCCAGTCTTCCAACTCATACTCTGTCTGAAGACATGCCTGCCACTTGTCCTTGAGAGAGACCAAGAGGGGAAGGGAGAATAGATGACGGTTCAGTAGGGCATGCATTCCAGATATGACTCCTCGGAAAAGGCCCCAGGTTTCCAAGTAGTGGAGCACTGGGAATTGGGAGAGCCGCCAGGGATGAGTCCCCATGCGTCTCCCAAGACAGTGTTTGAGCTGCAGGAATCACCACAAGTGATGGGCGGGTAGGTCAAATTTGTCTCGAAGATCTGCGAAAGACTTCGCAGGAGGCCCTTTGATCACCACTCCTCCCAAACAATAGCATTTCCCCCTATCCTGAAACCCGTGTTGCCCCAAAGCAGGGCTCGGCCATGAATCAGGAGATCCACTCCCAATAGGCGGTGCGCTTGCAGTCAAGAGTTCCGCATGACTCTGATCATGGGATTAATCGGCCGAGGAGGGGTATGTCCAGAGTTGTAGAGCACATTGAGGCCCGGTAGGGAGTGCAAGAGTGTCCGCTCCACCTCCACCCACAGCAGCGGATCCCGGACTCCCGGAAGAAGGAAGGACAGTTGAGAGAGGTGTAACGCAAGGGCATAATGTTCCACTGAGGGGAGACCCAGCCCCTGCACCCACGTTGGGCGAGTAATGTAGCCCTGGGTATTCGGGGGCATAGCGACCCCCAGACAATGGCTTGGATTCAATGATCTGTCTCTCTGATGAGAGACAAGGGGATCTGTAGAGGCAGCATGCCAAGAACATAGAGGAATCTGGGCAGTATCACATAGAGAGACCCAGTTGAGTCCATTTGTCGAAATCTCTTTTCATGCTGGCTAACACCAGATCCAGGTTGTCAGCCACCATATTCTCCAATCCTCTGTTGATGTGGATGCTCAGCTATTGAAGACTCTACTGCTTTCACTTGACCGGGAGGCCCTGCACTGACACGCTTACTGTCAAAGGGGACAAGGGCAACGCTTCGCTCTTGTCCAAGTTAATCCTGTAACCCGAGAGAAATTCAAAGTCAGTTAAGATGGTTCTGAGTGCCGGCAAGGACTTAGCTAGGTCGGTGAGAGTTAGTAAGATATCGACGGCATATAAGTAAATGGTGGAGCTTCGATCAGGAATGGGTACTCGGTTATGAGACTCGATCTGCGGTTCACTGCTGCTAAGGGTTCCACGGCCAACAAAAATAGTAACGGCGATAGGGGGCAGCCCTGACGGGTCCCTCTGCTGATGGAAAAGATGTTGGATAGGAACCCACTGCAAATGACCTGTGCTGTTGGTGAGTCATATATCAAACGCACCTTATTGATAAAGCTAGTCCCTAGTCCGAATCATTTTAGAGTGTCAAAAAGGTACCACCACTCCATACATTCGAATGCCTTTTCGGCATCCAGGGAGAGGGCAAGGGCCTCCTCCCGGGAGTCTTGTGTTGCCCAGAGAGCATGGATCAAGGTTCGTAAATGATTCCTAGAAGAACGGCCAGGTACGAAACCCACCTACGTATGATGTGTGAGGGATGGATGACCTTCTTAAGGCGGGCCACTAGAATTCCCACCAGTATTTTGACGTATCTGTTGAGGAGGGATATAGAGTGGTAACTGCTGCAAAGGAGGGGGTCCTTACCAGGTTTGGGTAGTATTATTATGGAGGCTTTGTTGGAGAGGGGGCATAATGAACCTGACTGGCTCACCCCGTGGAAGACCTCATATAGGGCGTCTATCGTATCCACCCATGTCTATTTATAGAATTCTGTCGAGAATCCATCCTCTCCGGGGGCTTTGTGGTAAGGAAGGTTTGCTATCGCTTGTTGGATCTCTTCTTTACGATGTCCCTGTCCAAAAGGGCCCTGCCAGCCTCCGAGAGACTTGGTATGTTTGCCTTCTCAAACAAGGTGGTCAACTCATCTTGAACTCCCAATTAATCCGTGATCGCTTGGGGGTGCGTAAGAAATGTGCCATCAATGCCATGCGAGGCCGGAATAGCCAGCGCCACCTCTCTTTGGCGGAGGTGAGCAGCCAATAATCGTCCTGCCTTCTCCCCATGCTCATAGTGTCAACCTTTCAGTCGCTGTAGGCCTTATTCAGCTTGTGATGTAAAGAGAGCCTTAAGCTCCATTTTGACCTGTTCCAGGCGGCGGGGGATGGAAAGGGAGTGAGTTAGGGTGTATTCACGGGTAGTCTGGGCTATACAGTCTTCCAGAGCTCGTTGGTTGTCATGCCTCTAGGCATTAGCAGTGGCAGCATCCCTCATGAGTTGTCCCCGTATCGTTGCCTTTGCCGCAGCCCTTGTTGTTGAGTAAATAAGTGGTATCGGAGTTGCTCCTTCTCCCTCGGTGTCCGATATCTAGAAGTCTAGAAGACGCCAGGGCTTACGTCCCGGAGACGCCAACCCTAACTCTAGGGCCATTAAGACCGGGGAGTGGTCAGACAATGTGGCCGGTACGATCTGGGACTCCCTGACCGTATGCAACCGCCTCTGGGTGATGAGGAAATAATCTAGTCTGGATTGGGTCACGTGAACTGGTGAGACAAAAGTATATTCACGGTCCGATGGATGGGAGAGGCGCCAATGATCCAGCAGACCATAATCTGAAAGAATATCACCAATGAGGGCCTGGTCAGCGTTGTTGCCTACGTCGAGGCCCCCTGATCGGTCCAGAATGGCATCCTGTGCTAGGTTCCAGTCCCGACCGAGTAAGTACTGGGAGGCTCCAATCTCCGTCAGTAGCCGATTGAGAGACAGGAAAAAAGACATTTGGAGCCCGTGGAAGTGTAGACAAAGCCAACACAGACCGTGGAGGCACTCAGTTTTATCTTGGAGAGGATATAACGTCCCTCAGGGTCAGACCACGTTTTGAGGAGTCTGAACTGTAGGGATCGACAAATGAGAATCGCTAACCCGCATTTCCTTCCAGAACCCTGGTGCTCACAGTGCATGAGCGGGGCTCCACTAAAGAGTACCCTACCTACCCAGTCTCTACGCAGTTTCTCCAATTCTGAGGGAAAAAGAAATGTTTCATATAGAAGGGCGATGTCCGTCTCTTTAGACCGTAGGTAAGATAAGACTTTTTGCCACTTGATATAGTGTGTCATGCTGTGGACATTCCAGGAAAGGACCGTCAGTGGAACTGTCGACCCCATTTACAGACTTAGGCAATCAGGTCACGATGAGTGTGAGGTCCTCCTTGCTCTGGCGCTTCTAATGAGGAGATGCTGTGGTAGCTGTGATGCTTTAGGGCGTATGGGCACTGGGGAGGGAAGGGAGAGGTTGTAAGGGTAACCCTTGGTTGAGGAAGAGGAGGGGGACAAATGGGCAGCAAGACAGATGAAGAGAGAGGGAGAGACAGGAAAAAAACGAATATGTTGGGGAAGTAGGGTGCGGGCAGGCCAACTCTGTATATTCAAAAATTAGGATAGAAAGGAATGAAGGGGGAAGCTAGGGAGGAAAAATGGGGGGTATAGAATAAAAATCAGAGGATTCAAAAAGGACACAGAATCGGGGTCTATAGGAACCGAGGCAAATACCTCACTACTGTGAGCCCTGTTGAGCTGTGGATCAGGACCTGCATGGCCCACGCACCAAACAAGCACAGCGGTGAAGGGGGAGGTGAGGGAAACCCAGAGGGGCCATTGATAGACAACCAGGAGTGAATAACATTAGGTGGAATGTTGGTACATCACAGAGGGGATATGGGGAGAGCATAATGGGTCAGGGGAAACAACAGAGAGAGTATCGGGGAGGGAGTCTATGACAGAACCGGGACGTATGTGGCTCATTGTGCCTCGGGTTGGAGAAGTGGGGGCGACTGCCCTGTTGGAGAGAAGTTATGAGAATTCCACGTCGTTTTTCCGATTCATCCCAGCGGAGGTCCTTGAGGGAGTGGAAAGGGGGCAGGTATCTTTGAACCGGGGTCGACAGATGAGGAACATTAAGTGAACATTAAGGTAAGTTGAGGTAAGCTAAGCTAAGCTAAGTTAAGTTAAGTTGGGGGCCCAAGATGTGGGAGGCGGGGGGCTGCTTTGTGCCACCTGGGGAACTCCCCAGTGTAATGGGCATTTATAGAGAGGGGGAGGGAAAAAAAGCAGGGAGTGGACCACACAGGCTCTTGTATTAGACCTCATGGTATAGCCTCCAGCGGTCTGCGGTCAATGGCAGACTCGGACCGGTATGGCGGATGGAAGAACCCCAGAAGGGAGGTAGGCACCAAAGGTGAGTCCACACCCCACAGCATAAGTCTAACAACGAACTTAGGACAAAATAGCTCATACAGTACTATTAACACTGAACATAGAACATACTAGCCGGAGCAAATTGCAACCAGAAACATAAACATAGGGAGAAAACAGGAGGCAGCGAGCTTATGCCACATCCCCCCGCCCTGTCTTTGGCAAAGCCCTAGAAAGGACAGGATGCTTCCTGCGAGCCAGATGTGTCAGGAACCCTATACATGGGGGCACACAATACCAACAGTAGCAGTAAAGACAATAGTCACAATAGTTACAATGCTGGCTACTCCCATCATAATAGAGGTAGATAGAAGTGAAAATAAGTGAGCAGGTCAGTTAGCTGTCCAGCGGGGAACTACTTGCTTCGGGCTGGAGGGCGGAGGTTCTCAGCTGCGTCGGAAGTTCAGCACTACTGGCATTCCATGGTCGGCGACGGTTTCAAAGGGGATCGAGAATTGTCTCTGTGTTGATCCTGGGTGAGAGCAATCACAGCCTGAAGAGCATGTTCGCAGTCTTCTTGTGATTTAAGTGCGCAGTCGTAGGTCCGTCCCCTCTTCTGCGAAGCGGCATGGTGGTGAGAAATAGCAACGGAAGGAGGATCCTCCAAGGCCGGGGAACCTGGTCTCGGGTGGGCAGGGGTATGTGTAGTAAACATGACTACAAGCGTAGGTAAGGTAAAGCTCTTTTAATCAAAATATAGACCGCTGCGATGTCGCAGCTACCGCCTCAACCGTCCTCTTGATTCCGAGTGTCTCGAGCTCTCTCTATCACGAGCTCGAGACGTAAAACGGGAGTCGCGAGGACGCGGCAACACCACATTATCCTCTTCCCTTACAAGCGAGTAAATAACAATTTAACCATTACTCATTAAGATAACAGTCTACAGAAAAACAATAACAACAAAATAAATAAAAATAAATTTAAAGATACAAATTATGAAGAAAGAGAAAACACAAAATCATAACTCAAATACATGTCACGGAATTAACGATATCTCAAAGGTTTCACTCTTTGTCTGCCACTCCTGCGTACATAGGGGGTGATTCTTACCTTGGCGGGCGGCGGAGGCCGCCCGCCAAAGTACCCCCGCCAGAACACCGCACTGCGGTCGTCAGACCGCTGCGGTGATTCTGGGTTTTCCACTGGGCTGGCGGGCGACCGCCAAAAGGCCGCCCGCCAGCCCAGTGGAAAACAACCTTCCCATGAGGACGCCGGCTCTGAATGGAGCCGGCGGAGTGGGAAGGTGCGACGGGTGCAGTTGCACCCGTCGCGAATTTCACTGTCTGCAATGCAGACAGTGAAATTCAAAGTGGGGCCCTCTTACGGGGGCCCCTGCAGTGCCCATGCCATTGGCACTGCAGGGGCCCCCAGGAACAGGATGGCGGTATGGGGTGTCAGAATCCGCCATGGAGGATTCTTTTGGGCAGCAGAAAACCGGCGGGAGACTGCCGGTTTTCCACTTTTGACTGCGGCCAAACCGCCGCGGTCAGAATGCCCTGCGGGGCACCGCCAGCCTGTTGGCGGTGCTCCCGCCAACCCTGTCAGAATGACCCCCATAATGTTCAAAAACGACTTTATCAACATCCGTCGGATTCGCTTCATCAGTAACTGGTTCACTGTGAGATGGTTTGTTCAGACATTCCATAGAATGATCAGACTTACACATTTTGTTAGGAATTTCCTTGACTTTAACTACCCTGTCAACATTCCACCAATTCCGCAAATTAACCCTAACAGCATTACCACATACTTTGTCAATTATCAAGGGTTCTGAAAATCTCTTTTCTCCTTTCTTCCTGTGAACAGGAAGTTTGATTCTAATCTTGTCCCCTACTTCAAATTCATGGGGGTAGACCTTCTTTGATTAATCAAAGTATTCCTTCTGCTTCATTTGTGCCCTCCGGACATTATTTCTGACAGTATCATCAATTACACTCAAATCACTTCGTTTCACCCACTTAGACATCCAACCAGGACAGATCGTTAAAGATGGTTCCTTCGACGCAAAAGTTCAAATGGAGAAACACCTGTAGAAGAATGGGGGGTTGTGCGATAAAACCAAAGCATAGTACTTACAGAAATTTGAACATTTGACTTGTTAGCAATAGCCCATTGTACACAATTCCCCAACACTCGATTCATGCACTCTACAAGGCCATTGGTTTGAGGATGATATAGTAAACTCCTTATGTGTTTGACATCACCTTCTAGTAAAAATTCTTTAAATTCCTGACTAACAAATTGCACACCATTGTCAGAAACAATGGCCGAAGGGAACCCCTCCCGTAGAAATACATCTCTCAGGAATTCAATTACATTTTTTGATGAAGGTTCACCTATAAACTTGATTTCAGGCCACTTAGAATAGTAGTCAATTAAGACAACAGCAAATCTACATGGACCTGGCAAAGCATAGAAAGGACCAATAAGATCAATTTCCAGCTTTTCCCACAGCCTAGCGGGTAGTTCAATAGGTTGTAACGGTGGAGTCCTCACCTTGAACCCCTTTTCACAACTGTTGCAAATCACACATTCATCCACACAGACATCAACACATTGGTCCATTCCAGGCCACCAAAATGTTTCACGTAATCTGCGCTTGGTAAGTGTCCTACCCAAGTGTCCCTCATGCGCAGCAGCAACTATTCTTCTCCTCAGGCTCTCCGGGGGAACAAATCTCTCACCCCTCATCAGAATGCCATCCTCAACTGACATTTCACCTGACACCTTGACAAAAGTTTGGAATTGAATAGGTACATTTCTTTCTCTGGGCCACCCTTCTTTTATAAATTTCACAATTTGAGCCAACACCAAGTCTTTCGCCAATTCCCTTTTCCACTCACATTCACTTATTGCGCACATATCTTCCAGATCAACAGCTGCTATAAAACAATTATCAACATCATCTTCATCTTCATCCTCACCAACACCCGCATCCTCAACCAGTGAAAATCTGGATAGAAAATCCGCTCTAACATTCTTGTTACCTGGAACATAACGGACTTCAAAATCATATTGCAATAATTTTGTGACCAATCTACAAATGCAAGGTGTTGATTCTCTGATTTTGTCTCCAGTCAGAATAGGAATAAGAGGACTATGATCAGTGCACAACACAAACTTGTTTCCCCAGACATACGGATGAAACTTCCTTATAGCCCACCAACATGCCAACAATTCTTTTTCAATAACAGAAAAGTTTAATTCAGACCCTCTCAAAACTCTTGATGCATATCCCAAAGTTTTTTCCGTAACTTCTTTCACCTGAGTCAACACAGCACCCACACCGAAACTGCTTGCATCAACAGTTATAATACACTGCACGTCTGGATCAAAAGGTTTCAAAATTTTAGGCCCAACTAGTTGTGACTTAATCCACTCAAACGCTTCCTGACAATCCTTACTCCAAACAAAAACAACATTTTTCTTTAACAAATTCGTTAAAGGTTTAGTTTTAGTAGCGTAATCACTCATGAACCGTGAAAACAATTCGCACAAACCAATAAAAGACTTCAATCCTGTTTTGTCTGATGGTGGAGAAGCATTCATAATCGCTTTGACCAACCCTGGTTTGGGTTCAATCCCTTGTTCAGAAACAACATGTCCTAAAAATTCGACTCTATTACGCAAAAATTGGAATTTTTCACTTTTTAGAACCACTCCTTTTTCCTGCATGATTCTTAACGCTTTCCTTAAAATGTGATCATGTTCCTCTTTGGACGCTGCATGGATCAAAACATCATCTTGAAATACAGCTACCCCTTTTATGTCCTTTAACATCTGAGACATTACTCGCTGAAAAACAGCTGCTGCTGAGGCTAACCCAAAAGGCATCCTGCAATACAGAAATGTGCCCAAAGGTGAAACAAAAGCAGTAAGATGCCTTGAGTCCGGGTCTAGAACAATCTGATGATATGCTGTAGTTAGATACAACTTGGAAAACCACCTTGATTCACCAATAGTGGCCAGGATTTCCGTAATATTAGGTAAAGGATGCGAGTCTACCCAAATATGTTTATTCAAACTGCGCAGATCCACACAGACCCTCAACTTGCCATTTTTCTTCCTTGCAATAACCAAGGGAGACAACCACAAAGAGGAATCTATAGGTTCAATGATACCTTTCATACACAAGTCCTTTAACTCCCTTTCCAATTTGTCCCTCACACTGAATGGTACACTCCTAAATTTGTGTTTCACTGGAATGGCTCCCTCTTTTACTTTTATCACATGAGTAAATCCTTCAATGGTGCACAACGTTTCAGAAAATACCAAAGGAAAATCCTTTATCAGACTGGCTGCATAATCACCTGATTCTACAACAGATACCTGTTCCTTAGTGCCTGGCCTCAAAACCATTTGGAATAAACCTTGATGGAACCAACCTAAAATGTTTAGTCCCTTTATCGCCACATAAACCTTGCCAAAAATTCTTCTTCCCTTGAACTCAAGTACATCTTCGAAATAACCAGCCAATTCAATCTTTCTCCCTTCATAGGAGACAGGTGCTCTGTCAGGTGCACAGAGAGTTTTCTCTCCCCAAACCTCCTTTCACAGCTCTTGAGTAATCATTGTGATCCGAGCTCCAGAATCCACCAAAAGTTTGATCACTTTCGCACCAACACCAATTTCAACATAAGGATCCACACACCTAGTAGGATCTCCAGTCACTATGTGATCCTCTGTGACAATCATCACTATGTCTCTGAACTCTTCTTGGATTCTATCTACATCATTATCATCTACTTCTGTAACATACGCCACCCCTGAACCATTTGGAAACCTTCCTGAACCCTGTTGATAACCAACACTCATTGTGCCACTCTGACACACTTTGGCAAAGTATCCAACTTTGTTGCACTTCCTGCATGTGGCATTCTTAGCAGGACATCCTCTGCTACTCTTAATATGGTTCAGATTACCACACCGAAAACAAATGTTGCTTTGCTTAAAAAATGGTTTGGAAAAAGTCTTAGTTGACTTTAACATTTTTCCATCCTGAGAATTCACCAATCCTATATTTTCTGTCGTTCTGGATTCCAGTTCCTTCACAGACACTTTAGACGTCTCAATGCTCTTTGCCAATCTTAATGTCTCATCCAGTGACGGATTGCTCAAGGAAGTTTTTGTTGGATAGTCTTGTCCGTGCATTTAGCAATAAATTGGTCCCTGACCAGCTGGTCACTAAACGCCTGAAATTGGCAATCAGCTGCAAGTTTTCTCAGTGCTGATACAAACGTATCCACGTCTTCACCAGGATTTTGTTCTCTTTTGAAAAACTTGTGCCTAATAACGACTAAACTGGGTTGTATGTCAAACCTCAGTTCCAATTTTTTTACTGTTTCGGCATACTCCTCAATCTCTTCTCCTTCTTCCAATACCAAGGCAGGAAGATTTTTAAAAACAGATCTCATTCAAATCCTAGGGAATGGAGTAAAATATTTTTTTTCTTTCAGGACGGAAGCGTGCTGCACCAATTGTGTATCTAAGTACATCTCAAATGCATCAAACCAATTTTCCATGGAATTGGAGGGTTACCCGGTGTTTCCAAAAAAAATGGAGGTGGATTCACAGACTGCATTCTTGAAACAGTACAAGTGCAGAAGGTAAGTAATATCACAGGGTGTGTAACGCAGAAGACAATGAAAGCTGAAGAAACCCAGCCACAATTTTTACTTAACCTTCTTTACTTTTACGTCAGTATCAATATAAGATCCACAGCAGATCACAGTTAAAAAAACGCTGATGTTTCCTTGTAATATAAGCAGCAAACAAAAAAAAATGAACTGTCAAAATTATTTTTCTTCTTAAAATCAAAGTGCAGTACCTCTTAATTCCATGAGATGGCAGAGTTGGACCAAAAATTCAAAGTAACTGCTTCAGCTCTTCCTGAAAACAAAAAATAAGTAACCAATCATGAGCTCAGATTGACGTTACTATTACTAGCTGTACTTCCTGCTTGGTTTTGACGAGGAAAATGGGTCCGATGCAGCGGTCTACTCATCGCCAGAAATACTTGTAGTAAACATGACTACAAGCGTAGGTAAGGTAAAGCTCTTTTAATCAAAACATAGACCGCTGCGATGTCGCAGCTACCGCCTCAACCGTCCCCTTGACTCCGAGTGTCTCGAGCTCTCTCTATCACGAGCTTGAGACGTAAAACGGGAGTCGCGAGGACGCGGCAACACCACAGTATGGTCCATGCGATGCATAGTTAGGTTATCCAGGAAGGAGCTAAGGTCTGCGGGATCAAGGAAGACTCTTGATTTACCATCTTGGGTAAACCACATACGAGCAGGCTCAAAAAGGCCAAATTTGATGTCCAGCTTCCTGAGTTGTAGTCGTAGTGCCAAGAATGCTTTCTGCTTCTCGTTCGTTACTCTGGAGAGGTCCGCGGCCACCCATACCTCATGACCCTCTAGAGAGTACGGGCCCTGAGATCTGGCCGCTGCGATGACTTGGTGGGCCTGCTGGTGACAGAGGAAGCATGCGATAATAGGGCAAGGTCACCTAGAGGTTGCTTTGTGAAAAGGACCGATTCTGTGGGCCTGTGAGTTCAGGGAGGAAGTTTGTAAGAAAGGCCTTGACGTCCGAACCTTCTTTGTGTTCCGGTATGCCAAAAAAACTGACATTGTCTTTCCTGCTTCTGTCCTCCAAATCTGTGATCAACCCCTGAAAGGACTGCATCTCCGTGTGCTGAACTGGCATGGCCACAATGTGATCCTCGACGGTTGTGAGACATGGATCTAGGTCCATTTCTGTTACTTGGAAATGGGCTATATCTGCCCATATGGAGGCGGAGGCCTCAGAGAGGGCTGAAATCTTCAAGTCCATTGCCTCTAGACGCCATCGCACTGCTGTGATTTCCTACAATATCCGGTCAGTGGCATCGGCGGAGCAGGGGGTCGGCCGGCGGGGCCATGGAGCAAGGAGGAATCGCATGTGCCGCCATAGGTTTCAGTAGTGCAATAGCTTCAGAGAACAGTAGTTGGCGGGAGTGTCTGCCTGATGATTTCCCTCCTGGCATCACCACCTGGGGAGAAGAAGGGGCCCTGGGGAGGAGGTGTAGGATATCCTCGTGGTTGCGGGTCTATGTCATGGCTGTGCGGGAGGCCTAGTAATGGAAAATCCAGCACAGGGACCCCTCCGTGTGTTCTGCGAAGTAGGCCTGGCAACAGTGATGCAACTATGTGGTTGTAGCTGCCTTCGGGAGTGGTAGGCTGAGCGTGCCTCACAGGCACCAGTGAGCCAGTTGGGCCCCAGGCATCGCCAACTCCCTAACTGTGGCCTGCCGTAATCAAGCCCAATCCCAGTGTACAGCTCCAGTCCTGGTTGTATGTGGTGCAAGGAGGGACTGCTCTAGATATGGGCCGGTCACAATGTCTAGGGTGATAATTCCACACTGGGGTCAAAGCACTCTCCCAAAGAGTCTGTCCATAGGATCAATCCCCTCAGCAACACCCAGTTCACACTGGCACTCCACAATGGCAAGCCCCTGTCCTTCGGGTCCCACCGCTCCAGGGAGCAATCTAATGTAGGTGAAATCCTGCTCATATGACCATATGTGGCTGAGGATGGCAAGAGTTCCTCACAGCTCGTGTGGCAGGGAGCCGTAGCGCATCCCCTCTTACGTGCCGCGGACCCCACGTGGCCCTCTAGCAAAGGTGTGCTCTGATGGTGTCGGAGGATTCATCTCCTTCCTTCCATAGCATAGGGCCTTCTCCTGCACAGGAGGGGGAACTGCAAGTAGCCTCCTTCCGGCACTCCGGCACTCCCTCGTTTACTCCAGGAGCCGGGGGTTGTTCAAATCAGATCACCGGGGGTCATTGGATATGGGTGGGCCCCAAACCCCTCACACGACCGAACCCGATCTGTCCCGGCTGCCTCGTTCACCTCGTGTGCTCTCCGAGTGAGTGGAGAATTCAGGCCGCGGATCGTCTCGCATCGGAGGGCCGCGGGTTCGTTGTAGCCCTCACGGCGTCCGATAAGGAGGAACAGGCCCCTTCCGGTGCTCGTCGCTTGAATGAGCAGGCAGCAGTTAGCAGGGGGAAGCAGCACTGTCGCTCGACAGCCCCTCCATGCCCCCGTGCCCAGTCCGGTGCGCAGGGCACACTGATCAAGCGGCCATTTCCTTCGGCGTCCAGACCACGCCCCCTTTGGTGGCCAGACCACACCCCCAGAATTTTTTCATCAAATAGAACAGGAAGCTTTTGAGAACACACTTAAAATGTGTCTTAATTTTTCTTTCTACAGCACCAACCATATTCCTGGGGTTAATTTTTAAGTAAAGTAAATGGGGGTAAGCCATGTGAAAATGTATCACTGTCAAAATGTTCAGAATTTTTGGGATCTATGCAAAAATTGTTACCTGATAAATTCTTGAATTTACATGACTTGCGTGAAAACTGATATCCAACAAAAAACATACCTAAGAGGATCATTACCTGACTACTGAAAAAGATCTTTCATTTCAATGTGAACTGTCTGCTCCTATTCCTTAGTACTACTTGCCACCTAATTACATCACCTTGGCTTCTCAGCCATAACTGAGTTGCCATCAACATCAATATAATTGGTAGGGGTGTTCCCTATTTATCTGTCAGATATGGCTCATGCCACTCCACTGCGAATAGAATACTACACCATCATCTGTCAATCCAGTCTTTTAGCACCCCAGGCACAGTATTGCAGCTTTGGATACCATCTAAGCCAAACTGGAATGAATTAAAGCACACCCTGACAGGTGTTTTACAATAGTTAGCCCTCTAAAAAAATATATATATATCACAGTGGCCTGTGTTGTTATAGTTAGGAATACATTTTTTGGTTTGTAATAACTTTCGTCCCATTTGATGAATCTTCACAAAACTTTCCACACAAAAATCACCTCCAGCTCCTTGCTGGAAAATTTCGGGGTGATCGTTAAGAGGGTGTGGTCCTGAAAGTTTTGCCAAATTTGGCAGAACTCAAGGTCTTTACCCAGAGAGAGTGCTTTTTTGTGATTTCAATAGTTCTGGATAAGTTAATATTAAAAATGTATAGATATCCAAAAGCCTCAGGAACTGGCAGATCAAAAAGATCTGATTGACTGCTGTCTCACATCAACAAATAGGTTTGTCACCATTTTAGGACTTAGGACTGAGTCCCCATGCCCTGAAGCAAAAATAGAAAAAACACACAGAAGCCAGGGTAGGGATACTCTGAGCCCCTAAGTCCTATGTGAGGGTCTCAGACAGACCCTCCCAGGGCCAAAAAGAGAGCTATTTTTATGTATCACATTAAAATTTAAAAATAGGACAAGCCCCCACCCTTTTCAATTAGAATCTGCCCGGGGTGGGCCAGGGTTTGGGGGCTTGCCTCCTTTTAATAAATAAATACATAAATACATATATGTGGGGGTGGGGGGTCCCCCTTCCTGGGCCAGTTATTGGCTCCTGGACACTAATCCAATGGGCCTCACTAGATCCATTTAGCTTGAAGAATAAAATACATTGGGTAGCCTCAACCCCTGAGGCTGACAATGAAAAATACTCCTGCCTCAGTCAGGAGCAGAAATGCTCCCGTCGGCTGAAGCACAAGACTCAGGCAGACAGGGTCTAATCGGTAAATGTGCTCTCATATCAGGAGCAGAAAATTAGCTCCCATCGGGCGGGAGCAAGTTTACTGTTGCCAGCTCACACAGGCCCTCACGATGGATGTTGGCTAAGGAATCAGTGGGGTTGCAGGGGCTTTAGGCCTCCTCACATGGCACCCACCAATAGAAACATGTGTGTGACCTGGGTGGGTATGCCTATTAATCCCTAATAAAAACTATTAACTTTACCCTGACCTGCATATACCGCATCTTGATGCAGTAAGGGGTGTGCAAAATTTGGGTACTTTGCTTTCACATAATTACATAAAATTTCAGGAAAATTTTCTGTAATTTTGCCAAATGCTAATTATTGATTTAGTGATATGTTTTACCTTAAAATGCAATCTTTTTCAATTTTTTGATGCATGGATGCATTTTGCTCTAACAAAAGTGCAATAAAAATTGCAGTCACTTGTGTTCTAGTTGTTTGCATTGTCTTCGGTGTTGCCATGCTTCTGTGCTACGATTTTGCAATGAAAGACATCGTAAAGATATGATGAAGCAAAATGGTATGATTTTGAGAATTTTACATAACAAGCACAACATGAAATACCCCAAATTATGTAATTGATGCTGGTTCAATATAGGGGTCAGATTTTTTAAAAAATGACTGTGTGTGGCGCTGTGCCAAATTTGGCAGCGCCACACACTGTCATTTTCAAAATGCAGGTATGCGCTGTATTTAAAAGAATATAGGGCACCCCTGTGTTTCCCCCTACGCCGATACTGTATTTGCTTCCATGCACCAACGCAGCAACTCTTGCACCATTGTGCAAGGATTGCTGTGTTGAGGGGCAGATTGTTTTTTTTGTAGGAAGTTACACCTTCCCACGCAAAAACAATCTTAAATGGCAATTTGCTCTTTCTATATGTGCTGCAGAATGCAGCACTCATAGAAAGTGCAAAGAATGAGGAGATATGAAAGCATTTGTCCACATTGCACACTGCTAACGCCACTCCTGGGGTGTTGTTAGAATTTGGCCCTGCCTCAGGTTTATGAAAACTCATAAATCTGGGGCAGCCCCAAAATGCAATGGGTGTTGCTGTGGCATGCTGGAGGAAAGTACCCTCTTTCTTGGCATGGTTACCCCCTTTTTCTGCTTGATGTCAGTGTGCTTGACTGTGTGCACTGGGATCCTGCTAACCAGGACCCCAGTGATTATGCTCTCTCTCCCAAAACTCTGTATTTCACCCACAATTGGCACACTGGTGGCCTATGTCCAGTTACATAATGGTAACTCGGAACCTGGGCATGTTTGGTATCAAACATGTCAGAATCGGACCCATAGCATCAGAGTGCATGTTTGATTCCATGCACTCTGGGGGCTCCTTAGAGGAACACCAGTATTGCCATTACAGCCTTCTGAGGTTTTACAGGCAGCCCCAGCTGCTGCCACCTCCCAGACAGGTTTCTGCCCACCTGTTGCTTGAGAAGCTTGAGCCCAGGAAGGCAGAACAAAGGATTTCCTTTGGGAGAGGGGTGCTACACCCTCTCCCTTTGGAAATAGGTGTAACAGGCTTGGGAGGGGTACCCTCCACATGCTACTAGAAATGCTTTGAAGGGCATTTGGTACCCTCATTGTATAAACCAGTCCACACTGGTTCAGGGACCCCCAGTTCCTGCTCTGGCGTGAAACTGGACAAAGGGAAGGGGAGTGACCACTCCCCTTTCCATCACCACCCCAGGGGTGGTGCTCAGAGCTCCTCCAGAGGGTCCCTGAGTTTTGCCATCTTGGATTCAAGGTTGGCAAGGCCCTCTGGGAGCTTCTGAGTGGCCAGTGCCAACAGGTGACGTCAGATCCCCCCCGATACGTGGTCACCCAGCTAGGTGACCAATCCCCCTTTCAGGACTATTTAGGGTCTCTCCTTTGGGGGTTCCTCAGATTTCGATTGCAAGATTCCAGTAGGAATCTTCTGCACCCTCCAACTTCAACTTCTGATTGAAGAAACTGCATCTAGACCCTTTGAGACCCTACAAGCTGCAACAAGGAAGCAAGACTCTGCAACACTGTATCCCTGGCTCCTTCCAGCAACTGCAACATTTTCCAGGTTGTGCATTTTCTAAGGACAGACCCGTCATCAGCCTGCATCAAAAGAAAGAAGAAGGAATCTCCCTTGGAGTGAAGGAGTCACTCCCCTGCTTCTTCAGGCACCAACTGCAACAACGACTGGCTGCGTGGTTCCTCTCTCCTGCTGTGCTGCATGGATCCTGCATTATGGGTGGTGGACTGAAGTGGTCCTGACAGTCCTCTCTTTGGTGGAGGTAAGACCTTGCCTCCCCATACAAGGCAGTACCCCCGTGCACCACGTCCTTTGTAGCTGCCAAGGCTTGTTGGCATGCTTCCTCCAAGATCTTCATGCATCTTGAAGCTACAGCCCCCAGCACTCTATCCTGCAACGCACAGCTCCCTGAGTCATTCTCTGGCGGCGTTGGAGCCTTTTTCGTAGTGATGTGCGTGCCTCTTCTGCAACTTTTGTGTCCCCTGTCCTGTGGGACTCCTGTGTGCACTTCCTGATCTTCTGTGGGCCCTCTGTGTCACTGAAGGCCCCCTCTGGCTCACCATCCTGGGTAGAGTCCACCTAGCCCTTCCTGGTCCCCGGCAGCGCCATTTTCCACTAACCATGAGCTTTACGCGTGCAAAGGCTTGTTGGCGGACTCTGACTACGCAAACCTGACTTCAATCCTCCATCAGGCATGGGACATCACTTGCACCCTCCAGGAACCTGACTTTGTCTTCTTGGGTGCAGGGGTGACACTTCTTCCTCACTAAAAGTGACGTTCCGGTGGTGCTAGGGAGCCCTTAAATATGCCTCTAAATTTCTCTACATTCAGCTCATTCTATTGGCATTGGCAGGTAAACATTTTTTGCTCCCACCTGGCAAGAGCATTTTTAAATCTTCTGCTGAATGGGAACAAATACAAAGAGTGATCCTTGCTGGTGAAGCTTTAAAAATGCTTCCATGGGCTGAGAGAAGGCTTTTGATCAGTTTCATTGCCCGCACTCATGCAGGCAGGGCAACAGATCAAGATATTGCTCCCATCAGACGGAGCAGCATAAATAGCTTCTACTAGTGTGCAGGAGCAATGCTGACTCCTGTGCATGCAGGGAGCCGATTGGCACTGTGGGGACCCTGGAGCTCCCCCCACAGCCCCCAATAAGTGTATGAGGGGTGCCCTTGGTGGACACCATTGCACCCACCCATATTGAAGGCAGGCCCAAGGGAGTGGGGTCCTGGGGCCAAAAAGGCTCAGGAAGGGAATGTGGACCGTTCTCCCCTTTAAAAAATACAATGACCTTAGGGATGGAGTCCCCAGGGCTTTTTTAAGGCTAAGGGTGCAGGGCCATGCAGCCCCTCACCTTTTTGGTAAGTTTCAACCTTGGGTGGACCTATATTGTTTCAGAGAGGAGGGGGCCACATGGCCCCCTCCTCTTTTAGAAAAGGTCCTAGGGCATTGGTCCTTAAGGTCTTATAAGGCTTGGAACAGTGGCCACACGGTTCCTCTTCCCCTTTAAAAAAAACTGCTCTGGGGATGAGGTCCAAAGGGCCATAATAGTCATGGGATGAGGGACATAAGGCCCCCCTCCCATCTAATATATATAGCCCAGGGGGATGGGGGTCCCCAAGGCCATAATAGACGTGGAAGGGGAGCTTTAAAATAATAAAACATCCCTGGGGATGCAGCCCCTAGGGCATTAGAGGCTCAGAAAGGGGGGCACTTGTCCCTCCTCCCCTTTAAAATATATATGGTCCTGAGGAATGTGGTTCCCAGAACCATAAGAGGCTCAGGGAGGGGGGCTACATAAATAAATAAAATAAAATATATACACACACATATATATTTATATAATATTATAATTATTTACACACACATCAATTAATATATATATATATATATATATATATATATATATATATGTGTACATATATATATATATATATATATATATATATATATATATATATATATATGAGAAACACACACACATCACTGGGGGATGGGGTTGAGGAGAAGGGCCACAAGGTCCTCCTCTCCTTTAAAATAAATAAAGGATGGGGTCCTTGGTTCCTTTAAGGTTTGGGAAGGGGGCTGCATCCCCCTCTCCTCTATCTAATGAGGCTCAAGGAAGGGGCCACATGGTCCCCCTACCTTTACAATAAATGGTCCTGGTGATGGGGTCCCCAGGGCCTAATAAGGTTTGGGGAGGGGGCCACATGCCACACGCCCCCTCTACTCTTTCATTTAAATTTGGGCCTCCAGCGATGGGGTCCCCCTGTCTATAATGAGCTCAGAGAGGGGGGTCACTCCCTTGTAAATAATAACAGTGCTCTCTCCATTTTCCATGCTGATGGACAGCTCAAAGTACCAAAGAGACCCAAGTGTGTTTCACGCCGATTTTGATGGCACATTCTCAATGCAGCTTAATATGAGGACATCTCCACTAAACAAAGAAGCACCTACTTCATATAATTAGGAGGAAGTACCTTTGTTTGGTAAAGATTCAACTCTTTGTCTCTGTTCTCGTCATCTTCTCTATATGAGGATTCATGCTGTCACTGATTTCCATATGAAACATTTGAGGAACAAATTGTCAAAATTCAACCTAAACATACTTTAAATTTTTTCAGTGAATTTCATGGCTTTTTTTAAACAAAGGCAGATCTTTTTATCACACCAAACTATAAAGTTACTTTAACCTTTGTTTTTTTCAGTGAATTCCTAGGGTAATCTTTTTTTTAAAGAAACACAGATCTTTTTATCACATCTAACTACGATGTTACTCTTACCCTTGGTTTTGTCTAGTGTATACTCTACATTACAGCTGCATAAAGGAGGTAATGTATCCAGTTACCTTGTCTGTAAATTTGACAATGTTATTGTTCCTCGAGTGTCTTCAAACATAAATCTGCAATAGCATGAATCCTTGTGTAGACAAGATGACAAGACTACAAAGAGTTGAATCTCCAACAAACAAGGATACTTTTGCTTAATTAAATTTAGTGAGTGCTTCTTTGTTTGGTGGAGACATGCTCATATTCCTCTGCATCAAGAACGCATCTCCAAACTCAGTGGGAAACATGCTGATGGTGCCTTTTGGTAAGCTGTCCATTATTCTGGAAAAAGGCAGGAAAAAGTTGCATACCACTAACAAGTATGTTGTGGGGCCAGATGGGTGGAGCTTCTAGATTATTGTGCATACTCGTAGTGGTTAAAAGGGAGAATGACAACCTCTATTCTCAACAGGAAATAACTAGAAAGAACGTACTTGTGAACTGAAAACATAGGGCCTCATTATGACCCTGGCGGTAGAGAACCGCCAGGGCCAACGGGGGCGGGAGCACCGCCGACAGGCCGGCGGTGCTCCCTTGGGCATTCTGACCGCGGCGCTTTGGCCGCGGTCAGAAAGGGAAAACCAGCGGTCTCCCGCCGGTTTTCCACTGCCCCTAAGAATCCTCCAAGGCGGTGCAGCTTGCTGCGCCGCCGAGGGGATTCTGACAATCCTTACCGCCATCCTGTTCCTGGCGGCTCGCTAGGGCCGAGGGGGCAGATGGGTCCCCAAAAGTAGTATTGTGGGTACTCTTGGTGGGCACCAGGACACTCATTCTTTGTTGGCTGGGCCCCAGAGGATGGAGTCCCAGGGACCAAAATTGGCTCAGTGAGGGGGACCATGAAACCCCCTTCTCCCTTTGCAAATTTCATTGGGCCCAAGGGGATAGGTCACCAGGGCCAAAATAGACCTGCGGTGGGGGGCCACATACCCCTCTCCCCCATAAATATAGTGAAAGGTCCCTGGGGATGGGGCCCCTGGAGGTAACACTGGCCTGCGGAGGGGGCCAAGTGCCCCTTTCCCCTAAAAATGTGCTAGGCCCGGGACATGGGGCTGTGAAGTGGGGCTGTTAGTCCCTCCCCATAATTTTATTTAGTGGCACTTGGGGATGGGGTCCCCAGGGCCTTGCAAGGCTCGGGAGCTGCACAACCTTCCTCACCTTTAATTTTATTAGTGGCCCTCAGGGATTGGATCCTCAGTGTCTAAGGAGGCTCAAGGGAGGGGGGCACATGCCCCCCTGCTCTTTAAAATAGATATGGCCCTGGTGCTGAGGTCCACAGTGCAATAATAGGTTCGGGAGGGGACCATGTGGCTCTCCTCCTCTTTAAAAAAAAGGCCATAGGGTCCACAGGGCAAGACTTTGTGGCTAACCCCTGCTGCACATGGCCGAAGCATGCAGGCTGCAGGGCTGGATTAACGTATGGGAATTAAACATTACTTTACCCTAAAAAAAAACTTGGGTAAAAATTCTCAGATCCTTATTCTGGGAATCAGAATAATTTGCTTCCACAATATATATTGTTGCACTATATTAAGACTGCAAAACCTTTCAGGTTGCCATGTTCATTCATTGCTTGCTGACAGTAACAGTTACATTCTAAGCAGCCCACAAGAGTATTTTCTCTCACAACCTGCAGAAATGTCATAAGTGCATTAGGTGTATTAGTATGCCAAAGCAGTTGCTTCCACAGATGTAATGTTTCATTTCAATCCATGGATTGTTAATTGTGAAATGGCACCATTTAACATTGGGGTAGAGCACTGGAGTAGCAGCAAACACTCAGTAAAGCCCCGGTCAGTTAGGGCTGAGCCAAGTACCCAGAAACATAACCCTGTCTTCTGTGTGGTCCCCATCATTGTGAGGAGCACACCCATATGCAAAAATATAATAAAAACAGAATTTCATTGCTAACAAGCATTTCATGCATTTTCCAGAGCCCCTGGCAGAGCTCTCTCGCTGTTTCTGGGTTGTCATTGATTATTTAGAGTGCATGATAGCCCTCTGAGGCCAAGGCTGGCTCACTGCACTTTAAATATGATCCTTTTCATGCATGCAGTTAAAAAATGTCCATATGTTAGTGGACAAGCAAGGTCCGAACCTCTAAAATAGGAGGTTAGTCTCAGAGAAATGGCAGTGCACATTATCCCACAGTAAGGGTGGCATTGTGCACTGTGACTATATCAGCAGTGCTCTCTGTCAACAAGTTCCACTTAGTACAGGTGCCTCCAACGAGTAGCTCATGAGCTGCTAGTAGCTCTCGAGCTACTCATAAGTAGCTCCCTTTTGTGCTGTCCAGCCTAAAATACTGTAAAGTGTATATTTAAATCATACATGTAAACTTGTCTGATGTGACCAGAATTACAATTCTAATAATATTCGTAGGTCTGGATGATTTTCATTGAACATAAGTAGCTTTTACAACAGAAAAGGTTGGAAACCTCCATGTACTTGCATCAATACCTTCATAACTCTGGTACCCTGATAGCCCTCCATTGTGTATGTGTTTGTTAATTTATAGGTCAATTTACAACCCCAGAACTCTCGTCATGAAAGTCAACATGATCATCTCTGTTGAGAATATTCCAGATCTGGCACCACACCCTTCAATGGCAAAAGGCGCTGGGATGATGTGATTGAAGAGTATGTAGAGACTCCACAGCTGCATTTTGCCTTTGGCATTTGTGGCCATGAACTGTAGTTGCTTACTGGTAGCCCGAGTGTATGTAATCTATGGAGGAGGATGAGGCAGTTTCAATTAGTATGCACAATTACAAAATATAAACTAGAAGTTGGATCCTTTGCATAATCGTTTGCTCATGTTCAACGAAGCTGCTGACACTAAGGAGTGGATGATGTGTTGTCACTGAACCCCGCTCCAGGTTTCACTATGGATTGCATGATTTAGAAGGAGTAATAGGCTTCATAATACCCTCAGGAATAGCAGATACATGAAAAGGAAATATGTAATCTTTGGTTCACTCTTCATCTCATGAACTCTTCCTCCTCTACATAAATCTACCTTTAAGGGGTCTTACTATTTTTATCACTAGCTGCAGGGAAAGGCTAAACAATGGAGTCCTGGTTAATTGTGTTCCTGGGGACCTCACTAATGGCTGTGTCTGACTGCAGCAAGTTGCATAACTGCTATACAGCTGGATGTCAGAACACTGGAAAGTTAGGCAGGAACGGGGAACAATCCAGCAACACTCTAAGCAACCACTTCAAATGCACCTTTTATCTTCTTTCCTCAAATCCACTAATTAACAATAACATTCATTTATTTCTAGATACATGGCCTCTTTTGACCTCCAACAAAGATTCTAGATGTTCTGGGGTTTATCAATTAAACAGATGGATTTGGCTACATGTGTTGACGGACAAATAGTGAGTTCAACTTAAAATTTGCTGAGAGAAATTGGGTTTTTGATTGACTGGGAAGTGAGCGCTGGCCAAGCAACAGCCACAAATTCTAGCAGAGTGAACCAAAAAAATCACTAAATTAACCTTTGCTTAGCCCTGGGTAGTTTGGCACAAAAAGCAGCCAGACTTAGCTTAGTGGCAATCTTTAAAGTCTTTATGCAACACACAAACAGTAATAATGTCAAAAAACAACATAAGAAATATTCCACACCAATTTAGAATCATAGAGTACATTTTATTAAATTATTTGACATCAAAATAACAAAATTCCAATCAGCAGAACCAGAGTTATGGATTTTTAAAGTTCTTAGTAAAAACTAACACTAAAAGATCAAATCTGCAACCACGGACTAGTCATGTAAGACCAGGTCAAAGTTGAAAAATATGTCTGACAGCATTGAAGTGCAGGTCGGATACAGGAAGTGGATTGGGCCTGGTCGGTGTTTACCTTCAGACTTAAAAAAAAAAAAAAAAAAAAAAATGTTCTGAGAAGGTACAAACCAGGAGGGCAAGGCTGCAGAGGGTGTCTGAGGAGGGAGCATTGTAAGTAAGGAGCATTGAGTGGAAGTTGCGGTGAAGATTTCTATGTTCAGACTTAGCCACTTTTTTGGAAGTTGAAAATCTCCAGTGGATGAGCCAGGAGGCTGTGGCCGAAGACAGTTTCAGGGGCTCAGATACCCCTTTGGCAACTGACTGCTCAACAGGATTTGCTGCTGTGGAGAAGAACTTAGCAGGAGTGATGCCCCTTGGGTGGATAGACAAGCAGGTTGGTCCTGGTCTTCCCTTGGTTCTCAGGTCACTTTTAGACCTTAGTTTTCGGTTTTGCCTAACTGGGCACATTTGGCACCACAACCAAGAAACCAGGACAGTTGGGACCCCGCTTGGGGGTTCAGGATTCACTGAGGCTGGGTCCAGGTGTAGGTTCAAGATGGTGGGAGCCTTTTATGTCCCTGTGGCTTTGAACAGAAGGCAAACTATTTCTTGAAATCACTCTAGTAATCCTGGGTTCAGGTGAAGCTACAGGGCTTAAACAGCAGGGCTGGCCTCTGAGGGTTCAAGGCAAGCTGCAGGCAGCAAAGCAGTCCTTCCAGCTACAGCAAAACAGCCTTGCAGAGTGCACATCAGGGCTCAGAAGCAGGCAGTCCTCTGAGAGTACTTCCGCAGGTCCAGAAAGTGAACTGAAGAATGGGTCTGAGGGTTCTATCTTTATACCTAGTGCCTCCTGTGGAGTTGGAAAAAGTTTCTGGAGGTTTCTATTTGAATTGATTGGAATTGCCTGCATTCCCTGCCCTGGCTTCAAGCTGGCTGAAGACCAGTCCGGAGGTGATGAGTCCTTTGTGTGAAGGCAGAGAACAGCCTATTCAGTTGCAAGTGGGGCTATGTTCAGCTCTGCCCCTCATCCTGCCAGCAGACGGCCATTCAGGTACACCTAATCCCTAAGTTGTGTGACTATCTGGGAGGAATTCAAAAAAGTCTAACGGTCAGTTACATGCAGTCACGTGACCCCGGAGTTGCTGCAGGCACCAAATGGCTAAGGGCAGGAAAATGCCAATGTTCTAAAAGTGGCATTTTCAAAATTATAATGTGAAATCCGACTTTACCATTAAAGGGGAATTTTCGTTGCAAATTCATATATACCAAACATGAAGTGTTTACCTGTCTTCAATCAACATGTAGCACTTATTAAATGTAACAAGGCAATTAAATGTTATCCTATTGGACAAATAGGCCTCACAGTAGTGAAACATAAATGTAGGGTTTTTCTCTACCAGGAATGTAAAACTTAAAAGGACATTGTCCAACCTTTTAATTAAAATGCACCGTGCCCTATAGGCTACCTGGGGCCTACCTTAGAGATTACGTATATGCAATAAAAGGGGTTATTAAGGCTTGGCAAGGGACTTATATTGCCATGTCGAACTGGCAGTTTAAAACTGCATTCAAGGTGCAATTGCAGACCTGGGACATGTTTTAAGGGACTACTTGAGTGAATGGCACAATGTATGCTACAGGCCCGCCATTAGCATTTCACTTGGAGGCCCTGGGTATGGTATACCACTCTATAAGGGACTTATAAGTAAACTATAAATTAATATGCCCATGAGGTGTAAATTAAATTTACCATGGTTAGGGGAGAGACCACTTTAGCAGTGGTTATCAGTGGTAAAGTGCACAGAGTTCTAAGGCCAACAAAAACTAATGCAGCAAAAATATTGAAGGAAAGAGGCAAAAGGTTTTGAGGAAACCCTGCAGAGAGGGCCATGTCCGCAGTGGTGATACAAGACAGGGGAGCCAAAAGGGCAAGATTTTCAAAGTTGAATAATGGGACTTTGGTTTCAAGATGATAGTAGGAAAAGGAGTGTCACTGTCTTTACTGTCTTGTCAAGGCCTTTCAGGGTAATGTATCGTGTAGAGGTATCCACAATTCCTTCTAGCCTGTTTGACTTGCCTTTTCTGTTTATATTGTAATCACTTCTCAATACGTGCACCCATGGCACAATGATGAAAAATGTTAGTTTATTAGGGGATTTAGGGCACAGTAGTCCTTCCCCTGGCATAATTCTTAAATTAACATAATCTTGTGAAATATTGTCATTGGCCTCACTTTAGTACTCATTCCTCGTTCATCACTTGCAATGACATGATAGTGATTGTTGGCAGAACACAGGCAACCTTGGACTTTGTTAGAACAATGCCCAACCCTGACACAATGCACTGATGACAGGATGGTGGTAATTCTTTACAGTAGCATACTGTGGGGATGCATCTAAGATGCTTTGGGGTCTTTCTTTGGTACAATAGTGGTGATTTGCAGCATTTTGTGGCCTTTGATGGCACAATGGTGCTCATCGAAGGATAATACTTGAAGTGGCATAATGGTGGAAATTCTTAGCATAGTGTGGGCATCCATTATATTTTATTGCTCATCCCTGACACAATGTAGAAATGGCATAATGGTGGTTATTATTACCATATTGTAGGCATCCATGTCTTGTGCCATGATGATGCCAATGCCTGGCAGACTGCTGCCTCATCGGTAAAGGTGAAAATTCTAAATATCAGCAGTTCAATCTTTTCTGAGTGCTCCTACTTTTGACAAGGGAGCATAGACACCCCAAAATAAACTGACTTATCCAAGATCACTAATTTTAGGCTTGGCATAAAGAGAGCTTTAGCTGTCTGTAAAGGGTCATCTAATGAAGAAAAAATGATAAACAAAGCAGAAATGAAGGGCTTTGGGTACCTTTTCAGTCACTGCTTATTAGACCTGTCAGTCACATTTTGGATCAGATCACCACTGGACTGCCATTTAGTGCTGGAAACGCAGGCCATCATGACTGACAGAAATGTTAACTCTTTGCTGTCTGAATCCACAAGGGGAAATGTGAATATTAAGATGCAAAGATGTCACTGCTCGGTGTCTCCAATCTCACTGCCTGTCCTTCATATAGCTGCTGATGGAGCTGCTCCCAGGGACTCCACTGTTGATTTGCTGTGGACCCAAGTCATAACAGTAGTTTTTTAGCTTTGCACAGAACTGAGTAATTGACAATCCAAATGCTTCAGAAAAAAGATGGCCGATGTGCCATGTTTTGAAAGAAAACAACTCCATAAAAAAAGTGATATAGGTAGGAATCTGCTGTAAAAGTAAGCTCTGTCAGGAAAACAAAGCCCTAACCTACCGCTACAGTCTGCATAAAACATCACACCGATTCCAAGACTAGACACTTGTGCCCTGATGCGTGAATGAACCAGATAAACTCCCTTTAGTTTAAAATCAGTGCAAGGCCTATGATGGATATCTAAATTAGGTTTGGCATTCTTTAAAACTCTACGCAGCTGGATTTATTTAGACCGGCTTGTCATCTTTGAGCATGGACGGTCGAGAGCCATTCCTTTCATAACGTTAATGTCTTGATAGTTGTCCTGATACAGCTAATGAGGAAGGTGCTGTACCGTGCAGAGGTATAGTGCAAATCTCAAGTCTCAGGTGTACTCAAGTAGATGGATCTTGAATTGAGGCTTCACATTAGCAGTTCATCAACATCTGAATAACAGGGAAGCACAATTTTACCCCCACATGAATAACAGCGAGTGGTAGCTTGACAAACCAGGAAGTTTTACTAGAAGCTCAGCAAATTATACGTTTCAAATAAGACAAATTGGTCTCAAATCAATAATCACCT
The DNA here is from genome assembly GCF_031143425.1 of Pleurodeles waltl. Taxonomy (NCBI): domain Eukaryota; kingdom Metazoa; phylum Chordata; class Amphibia; order Caudata; family Salamandridae; genus Pleurodeles; species Pleurodeles waltl. The sequence continues at coordinate 612,431,236 of NC_090436.1, read as the reverse complement.
GCTTACGGCATGAGTCAAAATAATCAAAGCAAGTCAGTATAGCAAATGTAAAGCCAAGTTATTTAGGTATAATTAGAGATAAATCATAAATTATTTGTTTCCCCTGGAGGGAAATTCCTTTATGCTAAACTAAGGTTTCTGAGGATAAGGCAAGATAAAGCCTCTAAGGCAGAAGCAAATAAAAGTTTCACTCAAGGAAATAAGAAAGGAGTTTTCTTGAGGGATCAACTCTATGAGCAAGAGTGTAAGAAACACAGAGTCTCCAGAGTGGCAATAGGATGTCCGCCTTCAAAGGCGGATGGGAGCAAGTCTTACTCTATGTCAGTGAAGCACAAAACATGAAACTTAACAGGATAGACACTCCTATGGTTCCCACAAAGAAGGAACCCATCAGAACTAAACTTTTACAAAACTCTCAGTGTCTGCCCTCTTTTCATGAGTCACACAATGGAAGATTTTCTATGCAGAGGCTTTCATAAATATCACACAAGGGAGACTGGAGGTCATTCCGAGTTTGGCGTTCTCAGGACTACCATGGAGGCGGTGGCGGTCGTACCGCCAACGGGCCGGCGGTGAAGACTGCCAAATTATTACCATAGTGGTCTTTCCAACAGAACACCGCCAAACAACCGCTAGTACTGCCAGTGCGGACATGCTGCCACAGATGGGGGTAGGCCCCTTAAGGGACCATGTTTCTGTCGGACATATTACGAGGCTGCACATTGCCAAGGTTTCCACCACGGGTACACTGCCACAAAAACCCCGGCAGAAACCAACTATATAAAAGGAAACACTCACCTTCTGGAACACATACCTGACTGGAGCAGCCATGGACCTGAAAAGTACTCCCATTGCTCCTGCTTACACAACAACTCCGGAACCAACAACGGCAATGAAGACAACAACCGCGAGTACACACACGTACCTCACACTGGAGGGAACCCAAAGCTACATATGCACACACAACAGACACATCCGGGACGGCTTGCAAAAGTGACACACTCACTTAACCACACACCCATAAGCACATACACACACACCTCCATAAACACGCGCATACCTGTACTACACACACCACAGCCAACACACACGTGCCATAGACACACCAACCCGCAGACACACAGCACAGACACTAACACAACCATCTACAACAGCACTGATTCAAACAATAACATCACAACGCAACTACACAAACGCTTCGCCAAGCAATGTCATTGCACCCCTCCACATGACAACACATACTAACAGCAAACGTAACAACACCAAACAACACCAGACAACCAATAAACACAATCACACTGCCATACAATGATGCATATGTCACACCACGCTAATACCTCACACAACGCATATGACATAGCCATCACCACACACACTGATGCACACAACAACCACACAGAGTCACAAAACACCACCATTACACATGTCAACACAAATAGCACACAATTTTGCTACATATATGCATGTAAGAAGCACAAACATATCCAACACATGTTACACAGCATTGACAGCGGTAAAAATGGCAGGGCCACACCCATACAGGCAGCCCAGGCACAACCAACACACACACACATGCCGCACACACACAAACCAAAGCCCACAAACACTAAACAGCCATGGAGAAAGAAAGGCAGGACAAATATGTTACCATCAAATCCAACAACAGGTTGTGCCAGATGTATTATGAATAGCAATATGATATATGACAAACATATTTATATTTAAAAGGCCATTGGCAAGTCCAAAGTGCCAAAGGCACAAATGGCACCTCAGTGTGCCCCTACTTGACTCCTGACTGCAATATGACCTCCACAAGGTAGGGACATCAAGGGGGCAGGCAGGCACCAGAGGGATCAGGGGTGTGGGGTGGAGAGGGGGTTTGGGCTTGTGTTTTGGAGGGGGGTCTTTGGGCTTGACTTTGAGAGAGGGCTCCTTGGGCTTGGGAGGGGGGTCCCTGGGCCTGGGTTTGGGAGGGGTAGACTTCTTGGCAGGGGGAAGGGCATGGGCACTAGCAGGGGGCAGGGGAGGACTTGGAGGTGGAAGGGCTGGACTATGGAAAGGACAAAGTGCACTTGGTATCACGGGGTGGGAGAGGAGTAGGGAAGAAGGATAACTCTGAGACGAAATGCTTCTTAGACACACAGGGGCTGTGATGGCAAAAGGGTTTGAGAATGGAAGGACAGGTAGTGGTTGTAAGATGTGTCAGTGTGGATGTCTTGGGTGCAAGTGCGTGCGTGGAATGCTTGTGAGTACTGGGTGTCTGTTGGATGGCTGAGTGCGGGCGGTTAGGGGTCTTGGGAGGAGGGGGGAGGAGGTGCTGGGAGATGCCATGTTGGATGGGTGACTGTCTGTTAGGGTGGTGTATGCAGGTATTTCAGATGTGCTGCATGTGGGGGTGCCGGTGGTTGTGGTGGATGCGGATGTGGTAACTGGGGTAGACATCTGTGGATCTGATATTGTGCTGACTGTGGGTAAGACAGGTGTTGTGGCTGGATCTGTAATGATGGTATGGTGGCTGCAGGTGTGTCTGGTGTAGTGTCTGTGAAGGATGGGGTGGTGGGGCAGTCAGTGTAGGTAGTGGATGTTGGAGTCTGATGTGGGTGTTGTTTGTGTGTATGCTGGTGGTGGGTCCTGTGGTGCTTGTCAGTGGTACCCTTGTCTGTTCAGATGGATGCATGCCTGGGTGTATGTGTGCCTTGGCTGGTTTTGGGGAGAGGAGTTTGGAAAGAGGTAGGAGGAGGGGGTGGTAGACAAAAGGAGACTGGCTGCCATCAGTGTGGATGCCAGAGCCTGAAAGGATCTCTGAAGGCCAGCCAGGGCACTGTGAATGCCCTCCAGGAACAATTTGTTTTGTTGGACTGGAGCTGCAAGTCTCTGGATGGCATTCACAATGGTGGACGAAGAGGTGGTAGATCCAGTTCCCCCCCGTGGCACTCACCTCACCCTCCGTCCCACTGGGTCCCTCGTTCTCGCTGGTTGCAGCTTCCTGGGTCCGTGGGCTGCTGCTTCGCCACTCGCCTGTGCCCCTTCTTCATTGCCTGAGGATGCTGACGCAAACAAATAGAGAGAAAGAGAGAGAAAGAGAGAGAGAAATAGGGTGAAAATGAGTTAACATATAGCTCTCATACACACGGGTAAACATGCACATCTGTGACAATACATATCCTGGCCAGGCCACCGCAGGTGCCCAAACACATTACCTACATCATGTCACAACATGTCACTATTACCCACACTTTTATGCCAACCTTCACACCTACAGCCATATCTAAGTAGGATAGCACAACTGGAGTCATCCACATGATGACAACCAGAGCCATATTTGCAGGCACACCATGCCCTGGATGCAATATCAATTGAATGCCTGAATACACATCATACCTGTCCATACCCTTATCACCCATTGGATGTGCAGCTGACTGAACAAAACACTTCAGGCCTCTACAGTTACAACACCTGCTCAGTCCATGTTCTCTATAATATATCCATTACAGTGAAGACAACTTCACTCACAGACAACACAACCACTGCGTCTCATATTACATGCCAGTCCAAACACTCTGCACAGTGATGTCAATATAAAAATCAACTCATATTTAGCCATTACAAGTCAGACACCCAAACAGGTTAAATCTGATGTATACAACATGAGTCTGTGGTATAGCCATGTGAATAGTTTGACCCAATCACAAAGCTAAATCAGCACAAACCAAACACATATATCAAAACATATCATACTGCTAAGTGCATCTGCAGTGCACATGCCATGCGTCATGCTATAGCCCAGCCACTCCTAATCTGCCACTTCAGCTGGACCAAGGCAAGCAGAAAAGTCCCAGCCTATCAGATATGCCCCCAACTAACCATTAGGTCATGATGTAGGCAGCAACTCAGCAATGTAGCATAGCAATTGCTAGGGCATTGTCATACATGCCATATACATACTGTGGTGACAAATACAAGATCTTCCATGGCACTTACTCCGTCTAGCACCATCCTATTGGTTTAACCATTATATCCCCACAAGTATTGCACCTAGGAATGCATGATGCTGCAACCAGACCTTATCAATAGAACATGTATCAGTATCCCAGTTTGGCTACCTTCACATACCCTACAGTCAGCAGATCACCTCTATATGGCTATACAGCTATCAAGCCAATAATCCTGTCCCATGAAGGCCATAACCGTGGTGGAACTGCAATGGCAGCCCCACATGCAGTCAATACCACTACTAGTACATGATGTAAATAGTCCCTGTGAGAAAACGAGAGTCACACAGTAGCATATACAGGTATGCTACACAGATGGGAGTGGACTGACACCTCAGAGCCACAAATGCAGATGGATGGAGCTGGTCATACTCAGTGCTTAGGGTGATAAAAATACTCACATACATTGCATCGGCAGGATGGAATCACATATGTGCCTATGTCATTAGACCATCTCCACATTCAAGACATGGAGAGGTCTAGAAATGGGACATGTAAATCCACCAACAGCAAACTATGGCAACACATCTACTAATTATACTCAGGCAGGGTGCATAATACCCATTTACAAAAGACGAAAAACAGGATGCTTTTACTATAATGTCACATTACCTGCAGTGCGGCACGTAACCCCATTTAAGCCCAGCCAAATCCCAGGATACAGTCAGTGCTCACCCCCTTGTGGCTGCTGTGCTGCCCTGAAATGCCCATCCAGCACAGGGTAGGCCACCGCTAAAATGCAGGCCACTAGGGGGGTCAGGGTTTGACGGGCCCCTCTGCTTAGTTGGGAGGACATCCCCAGTTGGGCCTTCGCGGTCTTCCGGGTCCAGTGCCCCATGTCCTCCCACCGCTTTCTGCAATGGGTGCTCCGCCGGCTGTGGACTCCCAGGGTCTGCACTTGCTTGGCGATGGCACACCAGATCCCTTTCTTCTGATGGGTGTTCACCTGCATGAATGAAACAGACAGAAGGAGAAAGTCATATATCTTGGCACCATGCCAACAGCACTTGACAATTTACGTCTTACTCACCAAGTGCCAACACATACCCTTCCTTTCAGCTCACATGCCTTAACTCCATGCCCCCTGCATACATGTACTCCCTCCCCAGTACACTTACCCCTTACACCATCACACATACCCCTATCAAACATGACTATGGCATTGGGCTCACCTACTCCTCTGGTGGCCCATTGGTCTGTCCATACAGTGGTAAGAACCTTTCCACAAGCTTCTCCAGTTCTTCTGGGGTCACCTGCAGGACGTGGTATGATAGCTCCCAGAGACCACACACAGCAGCTCAGGTCATGGAGGTCTTGCTTGTACGAGTGTCAGGAGTCAAGTGAGCAAGGCTGCTGAAAATGGCAGTCACGGCAGCTGCGTACAGGACCGCCGGCGGTAATCGCCATTGGCCCCAGTCCCCAATAGGCAGCAATGTTAACCAATGGGAAGTTGCATGGCTGTTGCGACCACCTACCGCCAGGACGACATATGCCGGCGGACTTAGGTCACTTGCAACTGTCCTGTGCAACAGGACAGAAGGCTGCCATTTTCTGCACATATCATGCCATGCTATCCATAAGTAAGTGTGCCATACACATATTTTACCCAAACTGCAGAGTAGGCCTATGTTGTGCCATCATGTTTTTGTTAATACATGTGACATGGATGAAACAATGACTTGATATTGCCAGATGTCAGATTACATGCATGTCCAGCTACTTGGAGGCACATACATGGTGTAACCACATAGGTATATAGCATGACTATATTAATGATCAGTGCAGGACAGGTCAGTGTGCCACATATGGTACAGTACACATGTGATGTTTGTCACCAACGATTTACAGGGTCAGCATTGTACAGCAAAGATGGTGTTCAAGACACTTCAGCATGCAAATTATAGTATGTGTCAGCAGTGCGACGCATGACTACAGTGTTAGGTGTGTGAGATGATGGCATGTTATGCTTAGATGTGTGAAGTGCTTATCACTTTGTATATTTTCTCCTCTCTATTCTAGATACCCTACCATGAGGAGATTGAGATATGCACCAGTGTACCGTCCACTAGTTGACCTTGCCACCCTGGATGACAGGCATATCATCCAGACCTTTTGTCTGAGTCGTCAGACCATCATGGATCTATGTACCCAATTGGAGCCTGATCTACTGCCTGCCATACGCAATCCCCATGCTATCCCTCTTACATTACAAGTCCTGTCAGTGCAGCACTTTCAGAATACAGTGGGCTTGGCAGCAGGGATATCACAGCCCATGTTTAGTCTTGTGTTGAAGAATGTACTGTGTGCTTTATTGAAACACCTGGACAGCTACATCAGTTTCCCCCAACGTGCAGATTTGGTCTGTGTGAAGGCAGACTTCTATGATATGGGACACATACCTCATGTGATAGAGGCCATAGATGGCACCCAGGTAGCATTGGTCCCTCCCAGTGCCAATGAACAGGTGTATAGGAACAGGAAGAACTACCCGTCAATTAATTTCAGGTGGTGTGTCTGGCAGACCAGTACATCTAACAAGTGACAGCCAAGTTTCCTGGACCTGTGCATGACTACTACATTCTGAGGATCAGCAATGTTCCACACATGATGGCACGACTACACACAGAGAGGGCTTGGCTCATTGGTATGTATGCATTTGCATGTGTGTCTCTGTTATGGCACCTGTCATCACATTCTTTCCTGTTGCTGTACCTGTATTGTAATAGGTCCTACCTTTGTGCACATAGGTGACTCTGGTTATCTAAACCTTCCCTGGCTGTTGACAACAGTGAGGTAACCTACAACGGAAGGGGAACTACATTTCAATGAGGCTCACAAGAGGATGAGGAATGTAATCAAAAGGGCATTTGGCCTTCTGAAAACCAGATTCAGGTGCCTGGACATCTCTGGAGGTGCCCTCCTCTACACTCCCCAAAAGGTATGCCAGATCATAGTTGCCTGCTGCATGCTCCACAGTCTTGCACTGACACATCAAATACCATTGTTAGCTGATGATGATGACGAGGCACCTGGACCAGTGGCTGGTAATGCAGACATGGAAAGTGATGAGGAGGGAGATGAGGAGGGTGCAGCTGACTCTAGGACTGAGCTCATCAATCATCACTTCGAGTAACATACAGGTATTCTCAATGTGTATTTGCAGGTGTTGTATATCCACATTTATTGGTGACAATGGTCCTCCTGATGTGAAGCATCTGTGGTGTTGTAACGTGTTCCTAACCCTATGTGTGTGGTGGGGAGTTGACATATTGAATGTAAGGTGTTGAGTTAAAATGTATCTTCCCTAACATGTGTACTCACTGCATGTTGCTAGATTCACATCTCCTATGGACTGACCTGTATTGGGCTATGTGTCCTGCATTCTCCTGTTCTCATGTAATTCCACCGGCTGACTGTGTAATGTCAATCAATGCCTCTGCTACCTATGGCTTGAGGCATTCATGGTCATTAGCCTTAGGTAACTGTTTACAGAATAGAGTTTTGCACATGACAGATGCCAGCTACTGTGACTTGTGATGTATTTCCTGAGACTGGTGATGCAGAACTAATATCTGATGTGCCCTGCTTCGGTGGCAATCTACACTGGTCGGTACAACTATGAACTGCATATGTGCTTTTTGTGGCACCATGCCTTCTATTCTGATGGACCTCTCTTTCATGGCCTCTTTTGCAGGTTGGATAAGTGAATGTACTATAGTGTGTGCCAGGAATATTGACTCCCTTACATCTGCCCTGGGACATTTCTGATGTACTGTGTCTCCTGTAGAGAATGCCTCCCTCTGCTGTCCATTACACTGCCTGTTGGTTTAGGGGGCCATACCCACATAACATTTTGCAGACATAACATTTGTAAATGTTTAAATAAAGACACATATGCAGTTGCTGTGATCAATAGTGTTTATTGGACATACAGTGGAAATGTGATTTATAAATAAATGGTGCTTACTGTGACAAACAGGTGATGAGTGGGGTTATGGTAGTTGGAATCATCCGAGTAGGTGGCACAGCTATAGGTAGAAGAGGTCCAGTGTCCAAGGGCCATGGGAAAATGGAGCAATGTCATTGAACAGTCAACAGGGTGTCTCTGTGGCACACAAGAGAAATCAGAGGAGATTCACTTCCTGGCAGTGGGTTTGGTCTTGGCATCTGCTCCAGCCGGATGCCTGGATGGACATCCACGTTTGTGGGGGGGTTCTCTAGCTACAGAGGCGGGGTGCCAGAGGCCTGTGGTTCTCATGGCAGGGCTTCCATTCCACTAGCTGTGGCAGGCTCAGATGTGATGTGGCTAGTGGAAGGGGCCTGCTGGTGGGTGGAGGAAGCACACAGGGTGTTGTTGAGGTCCCTGAGCACCCCTGCAATGGTTGCCATGGTGGCATTGTGGGCCTGCTACTGCTGAATGACCTCTTGGTGGTATTCCCTCTGCAACCTTTAGTTTTCCCCCAACATAGTAATGATCTGGTCCATCCTGTCCTGGGATTATTGGTATGCTCCAATGACTTGGGAGATGGTTTACTGGTCAGTTGACTCCCTTGGGCACCCTGTCATCTGGCCCACAGGTTTCCTCCTTTGCCCCCTGCCCCATGTGCCTGTGCCCCTGGCACGGTTTGCCCACTCCCACTTTTTGCAGGACATACCTTGTCTTGGGTGTGAGTGGGCGACTCAGGTCTCTGTACTGTGGGGCAAACAATTGATTGAACTGTCCTTGGGACACAGGTTTGGGGATGAAGCATTGGTTGTGATGTTGATGCCACTGGTTGGAGGGGTTTGATGTGGTCAGGGTGTAGCAGGAAGTGGTAGACTGACCGGTGTCCCAGATGGGCCAGGTAGGTCGTCAATGTTCAGAAAGCCAGAGGCATTGTACTCACTGGGGCCTTCATCCTGAGGAGGGCTGGCTGTCTCTGGTATCCTCTCCATAGTGGCACTGGCAGTGGTACCTGTGGATGGAGTGAGAGAGAGTTAAATGGTGGATGTGTGATTGGTTATCTCTTTGTCTGATGCATATAGTGGCTTGACATGATTCCAGGCAATGGCAATGACAGATGCAGCACTGCAAACATTGTTTGTGGATAGTGGATTGTGACTTGTAATTTTTGCTCGGTGGGTGGGTTCAGGTCCTGTGTGATGGTTCACATGACAGGTGTGCCCTGTTAGCTCATGGCAAATCAGGCTTGCTTGGTGTGAGTGGGAATGGCTGTACATCGCAGCATGGCACCCAAGTGGGAGGAGGGTCTGTGTGTATGCAAGGTTGCTTATCCTGTCTGTGAATGTTGTGCATGGAGTATACCCTCTTACTTTCAAGTCCATTATTAGTCCATTTCAGGGTTGTTGATCTGGATAAGAGGCCATAAGGTTTGGTGACAGTGCTGTAGCTGTGTTTGGTCATGTTTGCCATTGTAATGTGCCATTGCATTGCTGTCATTGCCATGTAGTGGTCCTCAGTCGATGCATCCAGTTGGTGTAGCTAGTGCAACAGTCAAACATGCAAGAGATGTAATGGGAAGTGCACATTGCAGGTTTTGATGTAGATGGGCTAGTGCATTGTGGGAGTCATAGTGTTTGTTATTGACACTGCTTTCCGTGCCCTTCCCAGGGACTGTGTGGGCATTGGGGCTGGGTGGTGGTGTGACATGCAGGAGAAGGGCATTAGGTGATTAGGTGGGATGTGTAGTGGGAGATAGAGCGAATTGGGCAGTGTTCGGGTGATTTGGAAGCATGCTGGACTGGACGAATGTGTGCCAGGGGAGTGGTGGTTACTTACCAGAGTCCAGTCCTCCGGGTATTCCAATCAGGGCCTCTGGATGCAGGATGTCCAATACCGTCTTCTCCCGCGATGTGAATTCTGGTGGAGGAGGTGGGGCCCACCGCCAGTCTTCTGCACAGCAATCTGATGACATGATGTCATGGAACACACCTTCCCCCGTAGGTGACTCCACCTCTTCCTGATGTTGTCCTTTGTGCGTGGATTGTTGCCTTCTGAGTTCACCCTGTTGACAATTCTCTGTCGTAACTCCATTTTTCTGGCAATGAATGTTTGCTGGACCTATGCTCACAACAGTTGTGGCTCTACCCTGACAATTTAATCAACCATAACCCTCAGCTCTTCGTCTGTGAAGTGTGGGTGCTTTTGTGGTGTGTGATCTCGGTTTTGGAGTTTGTGTGTACTCGTTATGTGTGTATTATGTTGTTTGTGCAGTTTTTGGTGTGTGCTGAGTGGGAAGTGCATATGTGCCTGTGGTGTAGAAGAGCTAAATCATTTGTTTTTGGGTTCTCGCTGTCTATAAATGTTGTTTTAGTAGCTATGGATTGTGGATTGTGTGGGGGTGTGTTACATAGTGCAGTGGGTAAGTGTGTGTATGTGTGTCAGGTGTGGGGTATTCAAACTGTCCAATGTGATGTTTTGTTCTGTCTGAAGACAGTTTGTGAGCACAGTAGTTTGCACCGCCAAGGGTTTTCTGCTGTGGAAGAACCGCTGTTGTGATTTGTGGCTCGTAATCCGCATTCCCGCCCTTCGGTGTCCTGGCGGTGTTGGATTTGTGGCTGTTTAGTGGCAGTCCTCAGTGTGTGACTCTTAATACGGCAGTCGGATTACCGCCAACATAGCGTTCTTTTGGAGGCCGCCACCACGGCCGTCTTCTGAAATGACTGCCAAAGTCATAATGAGGCCCTTTGTCTTCTCCGGTTGTCTCACACACAGGTGCTAGGATTTATTGTGCAACCGGTTAAAAATCTTCACACACAATCTAACAATAACAGTACATTTTAGGGAAAACAATGTTGAAACTGGCTTCTGAAGTGAGAGAAAAGATTATACTCAGCAAGCAAAAACATAACACTTAATTTAACATGGGCCGTTCAAATTTAGGTCTACAGTGACTATGGCTAATTTAACATGAGAACACTCCTATTATTTACTGTAGATGTGGCAATCACTCATTATAGTGTATCTAAATGTGAAATCATTTTGCAACATGAACAAAGAATTTATGTGAATGGAAAAGAGCGACAAACATGTCACCAATCCTGTTGCATTGCATTCTTCCTCAGGATGGTATGGACTGGGTGAAATATTTAAGATTCATCAGCCATCCAGTCACTTTTTGGTGAAAAATAAAGGTATGATACAAATTACTCTAGACCAATCTCTATTACCACAGCTTCTTCCCTGAAACAGTACTGTAAATTCAGCATATGAAGTCTTGACATGCACCATCATTTTTAGATTCATTTAGTGATCTTTCTGGAATTCCTGTGCTGTATGCAACAGCTAGGCTACAGTTTGTTTTGCCCAGATTGTGCCTCATGTACAACATGCCGATTCTACCCTACTTCCTATTAAAACAGGCTCTGTGTGCTCTTTCTTTCAAATACCATGGCCCAAATTTAGGAGGGCCTAGCGCCTCCTTGTGTCACATTGGCGTCATTTTTTATGACGCTAATGTGTCTCAATGAAGCCAAATTTGCTGTGCCATATTTACAAAGTGGCACAATGCATGCATTGCGCCACATTGTAACCCCTTGCGCCGCAGTACGCTTGCACCAGGCATAATGTATGCAAGAGGGGTGTTCCCCCGTTAGGGGGGGGGTGCAAAAATGACGCAGTGGAATCTATGACATTTCACTGTGACATTTTTTGCAGCATTTTTTAACACCTGCACAGAGCAGGCGTTAAAAGGAGGCACACCATTATTTATAAGGAGGCACACCATTATTTATAATGGGCCTCCATGTACTTTGTAGGATTAGCACCAACATTTTTGGCACTAATCCTGCAAAGTACAACAATAGCATCAAAATTGTTAACGCTACTGTCTCTAACCTGCGCCATGGTGCGCCGTATGTTTAATATAGTGCACACATAGTGGAATTAGGGGTGTTAAGAGGGGCAAGAAAAGTGGTGCTGCATATAATGCGGCACCACTTTTCTTAACTTTTGGCCCCTCTCCTTCTGAAGATCTTGGCCAAGCATTCTATTGCTCCTGTGGTTGAGTTACCGTATAAGCCATTCATAAGTAAATGTAAGCAACTGTAAGCGCTGCATTTGCATAATTTGTTTCATGCAAATGTGGTACAAACTTAACTCCATACATATATTTTTATGTTAGACATGTCTAACGTCAAAATATTGGACTTTGCGTCATTTTTTATATGCGTGAACCTACCTTGCATTAATAAGATGCAAGGTAGGCATTCCCATCTAAAAAGTGGTGCTATCTCCATAGCACCATATTTATCCCCCTGTGCTAAAATGATGCACAGGTGGGAGGACGGCCCAAATAATGGTGCAATGTTTGCTTGCACCATTATTTAACGCCTGGCTCAGACCAGGCGTTAGGGAACCTGTGAACCCATTTCCATGGTCAAACCCAATGTAATTGGTCCACAAGTGCCTCTCGAAGACCCAGGTACAGCCCCGCCCCCACCAGAGGGACACCGGAGGATGGGGGACCCCATCCCAGGTGAGTAGAGGTAAGTATTTTTCAAACTTTTTAAAAGTTCCATTGGGTGCCCTGAAATGGGCCCCCCTACATGGCACAGGGAGCAATGTCCATGCCAAGGGGCCTCTTGTCCCCTGTGCTGGCCAAAGGGTTGGGGGGGCATGACTCCTGTCTTTGGTATGGATTGGATTGGTATGGTATGGATTGTTTTGCGTCAGAAAATTACGCTAGGCTGGTTAAAGGCATTTTTTTTTACTCTAGCCAATCTAACGTCATCTTTTGGTACAAAACCCCCTTCTCCCATACCACCTCGCCCACTCAGTTAACGCTAGCCCACCCTTTGCACTGGCTTGTGGGATTCCATGAACTTGGCGCCTGGCTGACGCTCTAGAATGACGCAAGCCAGCGCTACACTTTTTGATGCAAAACTGCGTTTGCTCAGTTGTGGGTAAAAAAGTATAAATATGTGCCTAAGTGTATAATATATTTCACATGTTTTTGTTGTAAAGCTTTCTTATCGCCTTCCTTTGTTTCTTTCGCACGGGTTTTATATCTAAATCCGTTAAATTGATTATGTTTCCTTTGCCCACACTCTAGCAGCCTCATTAGGTTGACAACGTAATTGACCAAAACAGAGTAAATTAATTCCTATCGCAGTCCCATAAATCATGTCTCTTCCGCTTAGGAGTCATTAATGAAAAATCTCTAAATGTTTCGTAGCTGAACAGAGAATGTCTTTAATGTTACTGAGTTATTTTTTGCGTGCTTTAGCCCTCTAGGTACAGCACAAAAGGTTTAGTGGTGGCTGTGCTGTGCCATGACAAACAAATGTACTTTTTGTCAACTTACAAAATAGTCTATTCTATTTAAAAAATCCTTACCTATATTTTGATTTGTTTACTAGAAAGGGATTACCTTTACAGTTGTGCTTTACACCATGGGGTGTTCGAGTTTTCTGTAACTGGATTTGTGTTGCTTTAAGTTAATCACGGTATTCACGGTAGCTAAGCTTCTTTTCAGCATTATCCTGCGCAATTGCCATCATTCTGTATCCTTTCCCTTGCATGTGACACCACACACGTTATTGACAGGGACAAGAGTGAAATCAGAAATAGGATTTTGAACGTGTGGTTGTTAAAAGCAGTGGCGGCTGGTGAAGTTTGAGAGTGGTGGGGCTGGGCTTGGCCCGGTGTGGGGTTAGGAAGAGGTTCACATTGTGGGGGTGGGGAGCATTGCAATTGTTGGGATGCTAGTCACCATTTCCTGTGCAAATCTTATTTAACATAAATGAGATAAAATGGTGCAGCGTGTTGGCCCATGCTTACACTATATTATAGACACTCATGCAAAATGCACTGAATAAAATGAGCAAATTTGTCATGTATTCACACTTTACTGTATAGGCAATGTACAAATAAACTAGGCACCTAATGCATATGCACAGTATGCCACACAGACTGTACAAACCATATACAGGCACGTCATCAAAATACTGTGCATTGATAATATGCACACATTATATTGTACCCATGCTAAACTCACCGATATACAGTATATAGCTTGTTTTTGTGCATGTGGACTAAATAAAACAATATTATGAGCAGTAATAGCATTGCCACAACATATACACTAAAAAATCCTCTACAAGCTAATACTGTACGCAATAGTGGACAGTTAAAGCATGCATGTCGACTGTTGAGCATTTAGAAAATGCAGCAAGCAGACCTTTTTATTTTAACACGCACATACAACTTATGTCCACAAACTAGTGTGCGGCTCTGCCCACGCAGAAAACGCACAACCATCTAAGAAGGTGGTGGCAGGATACTGACGTACCCCCGGAGAAAACAAAAGTAAACTATTTTTAAAGTCAAAGAACATCAACTACACAAATCGAAGCCTTTATAGAAGCCTCACGAATATCCAATCATTCCCACCTCGAAGAAAAAAATGCATGTTTTCTTTTCAATCGGATATTACTGCAACATCGCAATCAGAGAGATTGAAAACAAAATAGGACAAATACTATTTCACAAATGCAAAATAAAATCCCAAACTTGGCCCCACCCATTTGCATGCTATCCAATGCACATTGATCAGACTCTGAAGAGCACAGCTTTCAAGCCCAGACTTTAAGGGTATTAACACATACTGGCTGCAAGCTACACGAAAATAGATAAGTGACATTAACACCTGACCACTTAAAATAATGGCTATTGAAATATATATTAAACAGTTTACTAGAAAATTGATGAAAATTCCTGCCTGTGTGACATAGCTATGAGTTCTCAAGAAAACCACTACAACTACAGCAAGGGGCCTGAATTCCAGCAGAGAGGCCCTGTATTGAAGAGGCATGGAGTGTTGACCACAACATTCTGGTGGGTAGTATGTGAAAAGCTGGAGTCAGAAGTTAGCAGCTGGCACAGGCAGGCAGTGAAAAGCTGAAACTGGCGGCTATTATAAGGAACTCATACAAATATTAAGAACTTTATGCCACCCATGCTCTAAGGCTATTCCACATTTTTCAGCTAGACTGTAAAGCCAGAAGGGATTGTGGTGCGTATGTTTACAGTGAAATAACACTTCTATGTGGAAAATGTTTCAAATATATGTGCCGTCTCTAGCCTCCCATTTTAACTCCACGCCGATTAGAGAGTGCTAAAGTGCAATTAATTATTCTGCCTTGTCCCAATTATTTATCCAAGTGATTGCAATTATTTATTTATGCCATTGGTCTCAGGCTCAGTGACCTTAGAGTTCAACATAGGAACTCGTTGAGTGTCTATGAAACCCCACATAAATAGTTCAATAAAAATAGCCACTTTTTTCCCAAAATTCCTGAAACAGCACAAAGGAGGTAATTATTTTCCAAGCAAGGAAAAGGGCATTCATTTTAACAGGCCCTTCAATAAATGCAAGCATCCAAATGAGCCAACTAAGTTAATGGATGAGAAAAAGCATGTGTACTGACTGAGGCGGGACAACTCCAAATGGCATGTCAATGATCTGCCCAAAGAGTGTTTCAAAGTTGGTGACGGAGATGAGGACCATGAAGCAGTGGCTGAGAGGAGATTTGAATAGTGCTGTAGAAGAGATTCCACAGGGCACAGAGTCTAAGGTCTGTGCTGCTATAAAAATCCACTCAAACTGATGACAGCAAGGAACTATGGGGTATTATGGCATTAGTTTTGGTGCTGCCACAGTTTTACAAATACTTGTAAATCTGGAGCAGCGACGAAAGCAATGGGTGTTGCAGGGGAACGCCCACAGCAACACCCATTGCACACCCTCTTGACAAAACTCCCATCTCTCTCCCTGGTAGGAACATTAATCACAAGAGATATCTTGTCATTTTAATTGCTTCCTGGAGGCAGACGCACAAGGAACTTTTCAGCAGGTGCTTTAAAGTCAAGTTTTGGAAGTTATTGCTAAACACAGTATCCCCCTGAGGTCAGCGCCCCCCAATCCAGGTCAGCACCTGGTGCAGCCACACTGCCCTAATGCCGGCCCTGTGAATACCCTACCCCGGGGAACCTAATTAAAAGCCTATGAGTAAAATACATTCAGATATACCATTTTCTAGTCATGTTTGGTATTTAAATATTTCGGGAAACCTTACCTGTTTTTCCATAGGGTCAGAAATGGGATGGTTGTACGGTCACAGCTGTCAGAAGAATTTGGCACTTTTGCCATAAGAATTTGGATGTGACAGTTATATTGTAGGGAACCCTGAAATGTCTTCTATTTCCATTGTAGTCCATAGTTGACATTGGACTACACATCGAACCTCTACCCCTGGACATTTCAGTATGATGTGTATTTTGAAATTAGTAGCGGTGGCTTGTACTCTGAAAGTGGTGGGACGAATGAAGTGCCCCACCACTTCGCAAGAGAAACAAAATAAAACACCCCATCCATCCAAAACTCCAAAGTAAACCACCCCTTTCTCCAAAAGCCCAAATAACACTAACTATAAAAAAAAACGCAACACTACACTTACAGTGCTACACACTTACATACATTACACACATGCATTACACACATGCACTACAGATTTTTAAAAAGGCACAAACCCACGGGCTGCGCCTCCTCCTCCATATTCTTCTGCTCTCCGATAGAGAAAGAGCTACCCTAATCAATCCAGATGCTGTTCTCATGCTAAAGCGCCTGGATTGGATGGAGCATCCTGGCTGGATGCCTGGTCTCCGTTCAGCTGTCTCAAGACAGCTGAGTGGAGATCTTTAAAGTGTGCATGTCGCTTTGGCCGGCGCATAGCAGCCGGCCAAAGTGACATGCACACTTTGGAGCATCCAGTCCAGGCACTGTTCCAGTCCTCTGCTGCCCGAAGCAGAGGCAGTCCTGTGCTGCCGGCAGCAGAGGACGCGCCCAGCATGACTCTGGGCTGGTGCATAGCAGCCAGCCAAAGTGCGCTGCTCTCTGATAGAGAAAGAGCTCCCCTAATCAATCCAGATGCTGCTCTCATGCTATTAACCTGCAGGAGAAGCGCCTGGATTGGATGGAGCATCCTGGCTGGATGCCTGGTCTCCGTTCAGCTGTCTCAAGAGAGCTGAGTGGAGATCTTTAAAGTGCGCATGTCGCTTTGGCCGGCGCATAGCAGCCGGCCAAAGTGACATGCACACTTTGGAGCATCCAATCCAGGCACTGCTCCAGTCCTCTGCTGCCCGAAGCAGAGGCAGTCCTGTGCTGCCGGCAGCAGAGGACGCGCCCAGCATGACTCTGGGCTGGTGCACTGTGCAGAAAAAATAAAAAGGCAATTAAATCTTTTAATTACCATTCTATTTTTTCCTGCGCTGCTCGCAGAGGGCCAGGGGATGACGCTCCCCTGCCCTTCGAGAAGAAACCACCGCTGGATATTAGTGATTTCAGAGCCCCATTTATCCCCAGTTTTTAATTCTGGTCCAGCCTATCAAGGGATCATTGTTACTGAAGCATGCACGCCACGCAACAAGAGCGTGGACCATCCGCATAGGCGTGGTTAGACCTCACCATGCCAAGAAAACATCTTACAGGCAACCCTATGTAAGTACCTCTAATGTTTCACTGGATGGCAGAGTGTTTTCAATTTGGCACCAACCCATTTTATTTCCACATCATTGTGGGCTTCTTAACACTGATCAGCGGATGGGGGCTAGTGAAGAATCAGCCTTCAATATTACGTGATTACTTTAGTGGGTGAGTCCTTCTCCACCCCCACACCTTCTATATGTTATCCTATAGCATATTATGTGCACTACAGTGGTTAGCATGGTTTTAAATCACATATATCATGTTAATTTTACTGTCTGTTTTTACACCAACACTAAGATGGTGTCTGGAGAGAATCTGTCTCCCTGGCCTCACAACATGTTTGCACTAATGGATGAATCCAGCACTGCCCCTAAACATGTTAATGGGCAGTTTCAACATATACCGTGTTTGGCATGTTTTTCGGTCACAACTGTGTGCACACTTGGCACCTTCCCCTGCAGGAGTTTTAATGGGTTTGCACGCCCTTTGGGGACTTCTGGCCCAGCGTTCACTATGGCCCTCATTCCAACCCTGGCGGTCTCTGACCGCCAGGGCGGAGGACAGCGGAAGCACCGCCAACAGGCTGGCGGTGCTTCCTGGGCTATTCTGACTGCGGCGGTAAAGCCGCGGTCAGAAAAGGGGAACCGGCGGTTTCCCGCCGGTTTTCCCCTGGCCCAGGGAATCCTCCAGCAGCGCCGCCATGGGGATTCCGACCCCCTTCCCGCCAGCCTGTTTCTGGCGGTTTTCACCGCCAGAACCAGGCTGGCGGGAACGGGTGTCGTGGGGACCCTGGGGGCCCCTGCACTGCCCATGCCACTTTCATGCGCTGTGCAGGGGCCCCCTAACAGGGCCCCACAAAGATTTTCACTGTCTGCATAGCAGACAGTGAAAATCGCGACGGATGCCACTGCATCCGTCACACCCCTGCAACTCCTCCGGCTCCATTCGCAGCCAGCTTCATTGTTGCAGGGGCTTTCCCGCTGGGCCGGCGGGTGCTCTTTTGGAGGGCGCCCGCCGGCCCAGCAGGAAAGTTGGAATGGCCGCCGCGGTCTTTTGACCGCAGGGCGGTCATTCGGCGGTCAGAATGAACGCTTATATCTGCTCTGTGGCTGGTTCAAGGGAAAAGCCAGAAAATTGAAACACCACGCACTCCAAACAAAAGCTCTTACTATTTGGCACCAAAGGAACAAAGCAAGTCATCACAACCCTTCCCAAAAGAGCGCTCCTGTTTTAAGTGTATCCATTCACCCTTTCCTCCTTCCATTCGCCTGCTGATATCCACCATTTCATTCTGTCATTCATTCATTCTTTCACCCATCATTCAGTCTTTCACCATTCTGTACATCCACCCATACATTTCCAGTCTATCCATTCATCTCAATATGTAGCCATCAAACCTATCCATCCACGCACCTATCATTCATCCATCCTTTCACACATCCATCTTTTCAGTCAGTCACTCATTCATCCATCCACAATTTCATCAACCCATCGACCCTACCTTTCACTCATCCATCCATAATTTCCCTCATCCATCTATCCATGATTTAATCCATTTATCAATCCACCTTCCCTTTCACTCATCCATCCATACTTTCACTCAGCCATCCTTTCACTCATCCATCCATCATTTTATCTCTCATAATCTTTCCATCCATCCATCCCTCATCCACCTATCCATCCACCTTTCACTCACCCATCAATTCACTTTAATCCATCTATCTACCCTCCCTTTCACTCATCTATCCATTTTTGCACTCATCCACTCATCCACCCAGCAACCCTTTAATCTATGCATCAACCCACTTTCACTCATCAATTCATTCTTCTACTCATCCATCCTTTCACTCATCCATCCATCATCCTTTCTCTCCTTAGCCACCCACCCTTTCATTCATGCATTCATTCTTTCACTCATCCATCCATCATCCTTTCTCTCATCATCCATCCACCCTTTCATCAATACATCTATCCTCCCTTTCACTCATTCATCCATTCTTTCTCTTGTCCATCCATTATCCTTTCGCTCATCATCCATCCACCTACCCTTTCACTCATACATCCAACCACCTATACACCCTACCTTCCACACATTCATCCATCAACCTTTCATCCATCCATCCTCCCTTTCACTCATTCATCCATTCGTTCACTCGCCCATCCTTACATCCTTCCCTTCATTCATTCATCCACCTACCCATCCATCCTTTCACTCACTCATCCATCCACCCTTTAACTAACGTATTCATCCTTCCTTTCAATCACTCACCTTTGTCTGCCAAGTTGCAGACAGAAGATGCCCATCAAGAACGTCGACTCCACTGTAGCTACCAAAGTTGCGGGTTCATAACCACCCCACATCCATCCTTTCACTCATCTGTGCATTCCTTCGTTCATCCATCTATCCACACTTTCACTCCATCCATCCATACCATCACTCAACCATCCATACCTTCTCTCATTATCTATCCACCCTTTCATTCATCTATCCATACTTTCTCTCATCATCCATCCACCCTTTCACTCATACACCCATCCATACATTTACCCTTTCACCCTGTGTTTCATTCATCCATCCATTTTTTCACTCATTCATCCATCCACCATTTTATCCATCCATCCACCCATCCACCCTCTCTGTCACTTATCCATCCTTTCTTTACTCACCAATCCATTCTTTTACTCACCCATCCATCCACCCTTTCATTCACACATCCATCCATCCTCCCTTTCACTCACACATCCATCCATATGACTTTTCACTCAACCATCCATACTTTCACTCACTCAAGCATCCATAATTTCTCTCATCATCTATCCACACTTTCACTCATCCATCCGCCTACCCTTTCACCCTCTCTTTCATTCATTCATCCATCATCCATTCTTGAACTTAATCATCCATCCGCCCTTTTACCCATCCATCCATCCTCTTTCACTCATCCATCCATTCTTTTACTCATCCATCTTACATCCATCCTTTCACTTTTACCCACCAACTGTTTTACTCACCCATCTATCCACCCTTTCACTCATACATCCATCCACCCACCCTTTCACTCACACATCCATCCATCAGCCATCCATCCATTCACTTACTCATACACCCATTCACCCTTTCACGTTATTTATGACCCCAGCTGACATTTTTGTTGCCTCACCTAGTGACATGGAGGGAATCTTCAAGCCAGGCGAGTCGGGACTCAGGGATGCTGACTAATTCAAATAAACACACGCACATGCAATGCGCAACACCTTGCTCTTTGCTTCACTGTCCCCACGAGTCTGCTTGCTGGCAGTAAATCTAAGGCATACCGGAGCTCAAAAGGCATCCAGCATGAACTGCAGTGTGGGAAGTAGCACCTCGAGTCTGCGCAGTGTGTCTTCAAAAGTCCAGCTCACACACTGCGCACGCTCGATTTCGTGGCTTCCTGCTTGTAGTTGATGACGCAGAAATGAAGGTTTTTACATTTATTAGCGCATAAACGTAGTGCTGCAATAATCAAGTGTGACTTTAACCGAACTAATAAAGATTGTACGGGGACGAATGTGCCCTCAGAGTAGTTTGCCAACATTTATAAGCGTGCTTTATATAACGTGATGTATTAGAATTGTACTAATCTGACATAACCGTAAACGTGTGCCATGATTTGCTTGTTTGAAATGTTTTAGCTTAGCATAACTTTAGTGGAGGCTTCGGCCTAGTTGCCTTGTCTCACGGTTTAGATGCTCGTGTTTTTCTAATGTGCTAATAAAACGTGTATTCTTGCTTGAAGCTGTACTTTTCCAGTGAGATCGGTTCACATGCTTATCTTTAAGGTTTCGTGCCAGCCTGGCATCTTCTTCTTTGCTCCAAGGTCAATCTGCAGGTGCAGACAATGGAAGCTCTGAAAGTGAGTTAATTGGTAAAATATGTTGCAACTTACGTTCCCGACTCCAAGGATAATGTATGCCTAGGTAGAAGCTTGTGAACTGTTGTTTTTGATTGGACAATTTGAAGCCAACCTATGAACCCTCCAATGGAAGACCCTACTGGATTTGAACTGTTGTTTATTTAAACCTGGTGCACAAGAAGAAAGCAGCCATTTTTAGACATTTTAGCCATTACCAGCCATTGCATCCATCGAGAACATTAGACATTGTAGCCATTATGGCTCATCTTGCCGACTTCGTCATTTTGCCATCTCCTACGATGCCAATTGATGTTCGATGAGACTTTGATGCTTTCTCTAATCGAGAGAAAGAGACTTTAAGTAATTCTCGCCCTAGAGACTTTAACTTTGATTTGCCCCTTTGCATGAAGTAGTAGTTTTGTCCTTTTATCTTGCCGCTGTGAGGCAAATTGCCCCGTCCACCCTGCCCCTTTGCCCCGTCCCATGCTGATCGGAAACCGGTACCTGTGAGACGAAGACTTCCTTGAATGCTGATTGAATTTGGTAAATATGAAAGGAAATGTACAATTGCATTGTGTTTTCTTTTTAGGTAACCAACTGCTGATTTTTTATAAGAGCCCTAGTTAGGAGTTTTCCAAATTAATGTTGCTAAATTGTTTTTGCATGAAGTCCCACGTGCAGATGCTAATTCGAGGTTAGATGAGGATTCATTTGTTGCACGATGCAATTTGAGACCTTGTTATGCTGACTAATGTATGCAATTAGCTCATTACAGATTATAGTTTTAGTGGTTTGCGTTGCTATCATCGAATGCATTGTTATTCAAATGCTGCATGGATTGCATCTTTTCCGCCGTTATGGACAGCTATTAATGTTCATTTACATATATCATTTGGTGTTGAGACACATTTATATCGTGCTAGCTTTGTTAATATAGGGAAATAAATGCATTAACTTTGAATAAACTGGTGTGGTTATTCATGGCCGAAAGGTCATGGTTCGCCGAAATGTTTTCTGGATTAATTGTGAAGTGTTATGTTGATCAGGGCATTGCTTATGTTCGTTATTGATTATTGATTTGATTAAATTGATTTCTCTCGGGTGAAGAGAGCCCCACTTGGTCAAAAGATTCATCGACCTAAGAGCGTCCAAATACAGGTAATTTATTAGGTCGGAACGCTCTATCAGTAGATGGTAGCAGAGGATGGTTTCGCCCTTTGGGACCCCCACTCGAGAGGTATACGGTGTTGAATTGATGGTTTCGCCCTTTGGGACCTCCCTTGAGAGGTATATGGTGTTGAATTAACGGTTTCGCCCTTTGGGACCCCCCACTCGAGAAGCATATAGTGTTGAATTAGATTTTTCTTGGGTAAAACAGATTGAGAGAATGATGATGGGCTAAGTCCCCCGCGACTTTCCCGGGATCTCGGAGCTTGCGAATGGAGAGAATGGAGGTGTGAAATCGGCGTTGGCGGTATTAGTGACGGTATGAGTGAAGTTAGGATTTTGCGCTTGCACAGCTTATTGCCGCAGATTGTTTGAAAAGGTTGCGAGGATTTTAGAGAATAGCGGAGGTGCGACTCCGAGTGTGAGAGTAGGGAAGTCGTCGAACTTCATGTGTATGTGGCGCTTTGTGCAGAAAAAGGTCCACGTGGTTGTTGTTGTTGAGACGGGCCCTGCGAGGTCAAGAGACTCCGGAGTATGTTGAAAAGTGTATGAGACACTTGTTTTATGTTGTGGTCTGGTCGGTTTAATAGGTTGACCGGGCGTGGTCAACGAGTCGGTACGTGTGTTAAGGGAGTGAAAGAAAACTTCGACTTCGGGCTTTGACAAATTCTAAGTGCACTAGAATAGATCACTGACAAGTTGAGAGCAGAGTCTGCGGGTCAGAATTTGCTTGCGAAAGTGGGGACCGAGAAAGATGGAATAACTGCCGAGGCTAGTGAAAAATCCCTAAGGTCCTGAAGCGATTGTGTTACCCGTCCTGTAGTAAACCGACAGATCTGTTTTATTATTATTTGGTTGCTCGCGATACATGCTAGAAGTTGTTACGAGAGGAGCTGAGTGAAGGAGGACAAGCCGCGAGGCTTTGTCAGCCGCAGTGTGTGTGAGTGTGACGTCACTAGGAGCTGAGCTGGGATAGGTTGGTTGCAGAGAAGGGTCGCGCACGGATTGGACGCAGTCCGTGGGGCTCGATTGGAAGGGGAAAGGCAAGCGAAGAGTATTCCGGGAATTAAAGTCACCTATTGATTACAAATTTTGTGAAATAAAAGACGAGAAAATGAAATTTTTTAAAGCATTAAAGAGTGCGATGAAGGGGGAGTCTTACATTAAAGCGAGCGTAGGAG
Organism: Pleurodeles waltl; assembly: GCF_031143425.1. Classification (NCBI taxonomy): domain Eukaryota; kingdom Metazoa; phylum Chordata; class Amphibia; order Caudata; family Salamandridae; genus Pleurodeles; species Pleurodeles waltl. Next base: position 612,407,516 of record NC_090436.1, on the reverse strand, counting down.
AAGAGACGCCACCCGAAGGTACACCAGCTTACATTGTAATGGAGGAAAGGGGGGTAGCTCCGTGCCTTTGGCTAAAGCAATGGCACAAGCTGACAGAGAAACATGGGAGCGTTCCCGATCCATGGGACATTCAATATAAGGATCCTAGAGAATTTGAGATTCGCGATGTACGACATGAAGGTACCTCCAAGGCCAGCACAGTTTGAGGCTCTAGCGATTTGGGAACTAATGGCTAGACAGCAACAGCAAAAGAAGTTCGAGAACAGGATAAGAAAGGTAGAAAAGACACTAGCGGACGCTAGGTGGGATAATGCACAGAAGGTGTGGAGGACAGATATATTGCAGGGGATAAAATTGTTTCCCGCAATTGCTAAGGAAGAAGAGGCGACAGACAAGAAAGCTACCTGTAAGACAAACAGGAGGTGTTCCAAAGATAGAGAAGACGAGTCAGATGATGAGGAGTTCATCATGCAATTGCTGAACGACCGTCCACCACCTTATGTAGAGAGCGAACAAGGTCCAAGTACCAGTTCTGCCCCTCCGGCACCGGTACAGAATAATGAAACTCCGAATTCAGAAACGCCATCGGGATCTAAGGACCCGAGTTTACTGTTCACCCCGCAGATACCGCAGGTTAGGAGAATATATCCAGATGTGCCTAGATTGAAAACAGCAGAAAATTATCAGCTGCAGGTCCCAAGGTACTACAGCAGTGACAACAGTACGGGAATGATTCTAGATCCAACCGTAATGGGAGTACAGAATGGTCGCAACCCAACATTGGCACAAGCTGAGTCAACCCAGCTTTTGATGCCTCAAAAGCAGATGCAGGGGGGAACCGCACATGCTCAGATGACGGGGAGTCAGACGGGCATGCCGGCAATGATGACCCATAGTGTGGGAATGAACATGCCTCAGAACCTGGGGAATGGACAGAACCCAGATGCGATATCCCTACCCATTACTGTAGGTCCACCGGTACCTTTGTACATTCAGCCTAACTCAGGTATGAGCGGTCAAGGATCAGTGGTGCAGAATGGGACGGAAAGGAGGTGCATAGAAAACACTCCAGAGACAACTCCGATAGCGGCTCAGCCAACTGGATCTGGGTCCTTGATGGAGTTTAGTCCCATATGTGCTCAGTCAACAGTGGTGAGGTCGAGTCCCCCACTGATGATACCGCTATCATCGCACACTGAAAAGTTGCCGCAACCATCAATGGCAGTCGGTGTGAATGCTACACTGATGGGGTTGAATGCGCAACAGCTAACACAGTGGTTCAATAGTCTGAATTCCACACAAAGCTCAGCCAGTGGGAAGGGAGAGGACTATCTGAATAGGGTAAGGTTGAACATGGAAGCAGAAGAATTGGTGGAAGGGACTATGGGTTTGAATAGGTTAGAGTCCTACTCGGAGGAAGAGCTGAGGTATCTATGTCCCAGGATCACGAGAGAAGTGAACAAGGTACATAGAAGGTTGCAAGAAATAGCTGACAAAAACGGGGTTGAGATAGACAAGACAAAACACTTGAGCAGGAGCTATAGATTGGATTTCGGGACCACAGACTTTGAACACATGAGGTCAGCAGGCATGAAAACGCACCTTAGAGAATTGCTGCAGAGTGCACAAGTGTGGAGGTGCTTAGACAAATGGGAAAGCAGATGGGCAAAGAAAAAGGAAAAGAGGAAAGTCAGTGTCCCAGAGCACAACGAGAAAAGATCACAAAGTAGTGATGTAATAACCATGTTACCAATGAGGGAGACAGCAGGGGGAAAACTAATACATGTACCGTGGCACAGAAGCGACATTCAGTCTTTTACGGATGATTTTCCCAAACTGAGAGAGAAACCGATTGAATGGTATCAACAGACTGATAGGTTTGTGAAGCTTGCAAAATGTCTTTGGGAAGACCTGAACACCCTCTTTGAGATTGTGGTTCCGGCAGATTTGTGGGAAGACTGCAAAAGGGCTGTAGGTTGGCC